>NC_081544.1:27448629-27498303 GCF_901000735.1 Corylus avellana
AAATCGAAAAATCTATTTCGATTTAGATGCCTATGGGTTTTTTCATTCTGGATAACTAGACTCCATAGATACATACATATAGGTTTACTAACTTTTGTTCAATTTTCTAGGCAACCAAACAGAAGATAATTAAATGAAAAAAAAAATACAAATAGAAAATATAAATATGTGAGAATTAATAATCAGAGAGATCAAATCAAGACCTAATTTGGCAGCTGCATAATTGAGTTCGATCGTTCCCACCCCACGCCCAGTGCACCATACAACCTCAAGAAACAGATAAAATAAATCGAAAAATTCAAAATTAAAACTAAGTAAAACAAATAAACTATAACAAAAATCTAACACAAAAGCAACTGAGAGTCAGATAGGAGGAGTTTTTTTTGCTTGGTGAAGATGATGGTGGCATCTAGACACGATATGAGAAAAGATCCTCAACCCCATTTTGCTTGACAACCTTATTGAAGATAGCAATGTAGAAATTGTGTTAAGAAGTAATGGTACTACTAGTAATATTGGGGGTGCCGTGTCTTGGGTAATAAGCAGGTAAAAAGAATTTTTTATTTTTTATTTTTTATTTTGGGGTGAGAAAAAAAAAATTTTAAAAAAATCTTTGGCACCCCCAAAGAGTGCTGTGGCTCTGCCACTAGATACAATCATATATATATATAGGGCCGGCTCAATGGCTAGGCCACTGAGGCGGTCGCCTAGGGCCCCCAGTTGGTAAGGTTCAAAATTTTTTTAATAAGGCCCAAAAAAAATTTTAATAAGGCCTAAAAAAATTTTAAATTTTATTTTAACTTAAGGCATAATTTTTTTTTTTTTTTTTTTTTAAATAAGGCCCAAAATTTTTTCCCATAAAAATTAAAGGCTTTTAAAATAAGGCCCCAATATAATAAGTTCATTGTAAAATAAGACCAATTAACCCCAAAAAACAAGCATGCCACATCACTTTTTTTGAGCAACTAGTTAAAAGTTAAATTTAAATGTCATAAAACAACAATGAGAATGAAAATAATAATAATATTATAAAAATATAATTATATTATTAAAATAAATATTATTTAATTAATATTTAAATTTTAAAAAAAATAAGGTTCAATTTCAAAATTTCGCCTAAAGCTCCCAAATACATTGAGTCGGCCCTATATATATATATATTGTAATCTATAAATTACTTTCTTCTGTACAAATTGCTCCATTGCTCCATCGCTTTCGATATATATATATATATATCGAAAGCGATGGAGCAATTTGTACAAAAGAAAGTAATTTATAGATTACAATGACTCGTGAATGCTAGACGTTTCTCATAGACACCACAGTCGGCAGGACCAATCTTTATTAATACGAGACTTGAAAGAAATTGTACAAGCTAGATCGGGTACGCCTCATAAAGTGGTGGTTAGAGATTTTGTCTGGATTTGTATAGTTGTGTGTTCTGACGTTTACATTGGTATTGGTTTCTGCATTCTGCAGATTGTGGGTGTGTTCTGGTTTTTTTGTCTGCAGAACTTGTTGAGTGTTTGTAATTGTGAGCTTTCTGGTTACTAAAATTTACTCATTCATCCAGAAACAGAGTATAGTTCCCTATTTTATGCATACGTTGTTTAATTGTATGCTTTACAAACATTATTTTTCAGTTGTTTGGTGCATGGATTTCTTTTTAACTGTTTAATCATTAAATTCTTATTTACAAACTCTTAATCCTTTTACCGTTTGGCTATCTTATACGTTGAAAAATCCTTTTACCGTGAGAAATTTTTTTTTTAAAAAAAAATCTTTGGCACCCCCAAAGAGTGCTGTGGCTCCGCCACTAGATACAGTCATATATATATATATATCAAAAGCGATGGAGCAATTTGTACAGAAGAAAGTAATTTATAGATTACAAATTACAATGACTCGTAAATGCTAGACGTTTCTCAAAGACACCACAGTCGGCAGGACCAATCTTTATTAATACGAGACTTGAAAGAAATTGTACAAGCTAGATCGGGTACGCCTCATAAAGTGGTGGTTAGAGAATTTGTTTGGATTTGTGTAGTTGTGTGTTCTGACGTTTACTGTTGGTATTGGTTTCTGCATTCTGCAGATTGTGGGTGTGTTCTGGTTTTTTTGCTGCAGAACTTGTTTAGTGTTTGTAATTGTGAGCTTTCTGGTTACTAAAATTTAATCATTCATCCAGAAACAGAGTATAGTTCCCTATTTTATGCATATGTTGTATTAATTGTATGCTTTACAAACTTATTTTTCAGTTGTTTGGTGCATGGATTTCTTTTTAACCGTATAATCATTAAATTCTTATTACAAACTCTTAATCGTTTTACTGTTTGGCTATCTTATACGTTGAAGAAGAGACTTGGTCGTAGTCTTTATATATATATAATTTTTATGACCGTTTGTATTTATTAGAAAGAAAAACGTTCAGCTAGTTATATGCATTCTTACCATTGCTTGAAAAACGTTTTTGACCTTTGGACAAGGTCTAAAGGCATTTGTTCATTAACAAGTTTTTATGGTTTTCTTCAAGCATTTTGACAGTTTGGTCATGAAGTCCTTCAAGACTTTGGAATTTTTGGATACTAAAAGAAGGAAAAAGTGAGATTCTTTTCCATATATTAAGCCAACCTTCTTGTCTATATATATATATATATATATATATATATATATATATATTACTTCTATATATGTTTTCAATTCTGGAATTGTTCTTCTACAAGAAAAGATTTTGTTTGTTCTATTTTTCTTTGTTATTGGAAATGCGTTATCAACAAAGGTAAACGTTATAGTCTAATTCTAGAAGGATGCGTGTCAACATATCCGATTGCACTGAGTTATATACTCCGAAAACACGAATCAACCTTTAAGGACAACGCTTACGTGATTCTATAACATTGTGAGACATTTTCATATTTTACTTTTCATCTATTGTAATTTATTTATTTTATTGTTAATTTTAAGATATATATTATTTTATTTCAATAAAAATTTTGTACACCATCCAAAATTATTTTCAACATTTAAGTCTTTTAACTCTATATTTGTCAAAGAGAATAGCAATAAACAAAAATAATTTTATTTTTATTTTTTTAAACAAAAATAAATTTGCCCACTAGGTCACACTGTTCTTTCTGAATTTCAGGACACTGAAAAAGATGCATGCAATCAAAGTAGGTTTAATGTGGCAACGTGTTCAAGTTGAACTTGTACTACTGTATTGAAACGGGGGCCAGGTGACAAAATTCTTGGATTTCTGGAGCTTAGCAAGGAGCCTAGGATTAATCTTTGAAGGATCCAATCCAACCCTTGAAAAGGAGCTGCTCAACCATGTGCTCATTGGAAGCCACTGTACCAAATAGGACACAGAGTATAGTATATACATTGATAGTAGGTTTGGTAGTCACAATAAGCTAATTTGGGGTTGACCAAAACAAGACCCTCTAAAATATTAAAGGCCTCATGGGCATGGATTTAGCTTCCAAATTTTGGGTCCTTTTTATTGGATATGAATTAATGAATCATAAGTTAAGGTAAAGTTGAAAGTAGTAAACAAAAGAAGGCGGCCATGCCACAAGCTTATCATTTGAGAAACCTCAAATCATTTTCAAATCCCAATCACATGCTGCTCTCATGGCAAAGACCCCTCGCTATTTAAATCTCTCCATCCCTCTTTCCCTCTCCACACATAACTTCAAACAAATTGCATTTTATTCCCCTTCTCCACTCCTCCTTGTCGCATCTTATACCAGCTTTCCACATAGATCAAGCTTTTTCCTTCATTTTGTAAACCACTTTGCCCACCATTAACTTTTTCATCATCAACCATCTCTCCGATCGATCGACATAGATTGCATATATACTGCATATATGATGCCTAACAGTACTTGTCGCGTTAACATGTCACCAATGGTCCAGGCTTCTGATCACGACGACTTTTTTGCTCGTCGACGAATATGGGTCAACGGGCCGGTCATAGTCGGGGCCGGCCCATCCGGTTTAGCCGTTGCTGCTTGCCTTAAAAAACAAGGCGTGCCGTTCATTATTCTTGAACGAGCCAACTGCATTGCCTCTCTGTGGCAAAACCGCACGTACCATCGCCTCAAGCTTCATCTCCCCAAACAATTTTGTCAACTACCCAACTTTCCATTCCCGGAGGAGTTCCCGGAATATCCCACAAAATATCAGTTTATCGAATACCTTGAATCCTACGCTAAACACTTCCACATAAGCCCAAATTTCAATGAAACAGTACAGTCTGCTAAGTATGAACAAACTTTTGGTTTGTGGAGGGTCCAAACCACTAGAGAAAGCAGTTCAAACGATCCTGGCGATCAAGTTGAGTACATTTGCCGGTGGCTCGTGGTGGCCACCGGTGAGAATGCCGAGAAAGTGGTGCCAGAGTTTGAAGGCTTGAAAGAGTTTGGTGGCGACGTCATGCATGCTTGTGACTACAAATCCGGCGAGAGTTATGGTGGGAAGCGTGTATTAGTTGTTGGTTGTGGGAATTCAGGCATGGAGGTCTCCCTTGATCTTTGCAACTACAATGCAGAACCGTCAATGGTTGCTCGAGGGCCGGTAAGTAAAAGAAATTCCCTTCAATATTGAATGTTCTATTTTTTTACTGTCAAATTATAATTGGGTTAATTTTATTTTGGCCCACAGCTTCATGTATTGCCAAGGGAAGTTCTTGGAAAATCAACTTTTGAAGTAGCAGTTTCCTTAATGAAATGGCAGCTGCCACTTTGGCTTGTCGACAAGATATTGCTGATTATTGCGCGGTTGATTCTTGGAAATGTTGAAAAATATGGTCTGAGAAGGCCATCGATAGGTCCTTTACAGCTCAAGAACACCGCAGGAAAGACCCCTGTGCTGGACATTGGTGCATTACAGAAAATTAGATCTGGTGAGATCAAGGTGGTCCGTGGAATCAAAAGGTTCTACCCCGGCGGAGTTGAACTTCCTAATGGAGAGCATTTGAAGATTGATTCTGTTATTCTGGCAACTGGGTATCGCAGCAATGTTCCTTCATGGTTAAAGGTGAGGGATATATTTGTCTCTATGAAGTTCTCCAGTTTGAATCCATGTGACAGTTATGGAAGTTGGACTATTTTTTATTTCTTTTTTCAGCTGCTGAAGTTTGGTTTATGTTAGATATATTGTTTTATCCTTTTTTTTTTTTTTTAATACAAGATTTCATAACCTTTCCCTCAAAGATTTGTAGTGGTGATCTGCTTGATAGTTTTGTTTGGTTGCTTCATTGTCTAATTTATGAGCAGAATTTAATTGTTTCTCTCTCTCTCTCTCTCCCTCTCCTTTTCCTTTTGCTGATTTGGACATATTTGTCCTATAATTTTTAATTACTTCTATTTTTGGGCTGCCTGAAAGGCTGATAGGTTGTTTAATGGTTTGGCTTGTACCATGTGTCCCTATACAGGGAAAAAAAAAAAAAAAATTAGAATGTCTTCCCTATGTATTCCAATAATTGGAGTCGTATTTTCTGGAGAGCAATCTCAGTGGACTAATGTTGTTCTGAATGTTTGTATTGTACAGGAAAATGAGTTCTTTTCCAAAGATGGGATTCCAAAAAATCCGTTTCCAAATGGGTGGAAAGGCAAGGCAGGGCTCTATGCAGTTGGGTTCACAAGGAAAGGCCTCTCTGGTGCATCTTTGGATGCCATTAGTGTAGCACATGACATTGCCAAGAGCTGGAAAGAAGAAACAAAGCAAAAAAGGAAATCTATTAATGGGACTCTCCATAGGAGATGCATTTCACATTTCTGAAGGCTTGGACTAATTACTAATAACAGTGATTTTTGGGCAGTTCTGTCTCTTTTTGGTTTGGAAACTGATCTGTAGTACTGAGATCCGTTTGTGTAGAGAATAATTTAGAACACAAGAGAAGGAACACATGGCACAGAAATGTCAGCCCTTTCCTAAAGAAATCCCAAAATGTGAAAATAATTGGGGTTTTTTTTTTGTTTGTAAAAGGAAGAATGAGGCTCATTGTATCACAGTTTAATAGTCGTAGTCAAATGGGATGTTTATATTCTATATATTAGGCCTTTATTCAGTTTCTTTGTAGGTCTATTCTCTTCTTTATTTAGTCCAGATTTTCTCTATAAATAACGACCATTGTAATACAGTTTATAACATCTCAATACATCTTGTTTCAATAGTCAAGATGTAACCCTAACGTCTTCATCAAGTCTCCTTCTTACTCTTAACATATCTCATTATATATTTCTACATGGGAAATCCCCTCTCTGTCCACGTAGTCATTAATCCACCTGATGAGTTGTCTCTCTAAATGTGGTCCACTGTAGCAACATGACACATCTCTTCCAAACTTCAAAATGCATACATAGGAAATACATTACAGACTATTGACACCATTGTGCCCTGCTCATGGCAAGAGTCCAGTAAGAGCAGAGAAGATATCTTATCTTGAACCGTCCAAGCCAACAGAACAGATCCCAAAATATTGGCGCAAAAAGAAAAATACTGGAAAAAGTATAAACAACGTAAACGTTTTTGCCCTGCGCGTGTGTGCCATGTGAACCCAGCCAGTCATGGCCAAATGTTATTACAATTGACTGCATTAGCTTATCATAATCCCAAAGTTTCTGACACAACCTCTTGAGATCCTTCCATTCTCAAATTCCTCTCTTTTAGGGGTCAAAGTATACCAACGTTTGTTTCATTGAAAAAGTTCAATTCTCCAATGCCAAATGGACTAATTATATTCCAACACAGCATTTGAAAACAGCTTCATTTGTTGAACCTGAGAGTCATATGGGAAATTGTGAATTGGGTGTTCCAAGAAGCCTAAATTTTCTGTCACAACCTGCTAAAAGAACAATTTTTTGGAAGATATGCAGTAGAGATGACTTGCATTTGAAGAAAAGTGTGCGACTGTCTGTCATGCTAGTATATAACCAAATCCCTCTCTCCCATCCAAACATATGCAGCTAGCCTTTGGAACCTTTTTTTTTTTAACGATATTTATTTCCTCTGCCAATCATATTTGGCAGGAAATAGTTCTCCATATTCTACAAAGTATGACAGACTTTTGTCCTTTACAAAAATGAAATTTAGAAGTGAAAGACAACCCACATGAGAACCCACTCCTTTCATTCAAACATGCAAAAAAGCTCTAACTCGATGGTCCATATAAAATAATTGAACAAAATGAAGAAAAAGTTAATGGAATCTCAAATCTGTATCAGTCCTACATAAGTATTATATTCTGCGGCTCTGTTTCCTTCAATGTGTCTTAAATCTGAAGCAAAGAAGCAAAGATTGACTGATTGAATTTTGTACCACGTCCAGACTGCAACATGAATTCTACAACTGCACCTTTGTCAATGCCCACTAGAAGTGCTAATATTCTCATAAAATCCTGCAACCTCTAACTTAGACAATATCACTGTTACAAAGAGAAGGAAACACATGGGGTGGCCGCCACCCACATCTTTTCCTTACTCCTCATGACCAAAAGCCCATTCCCTCATTCATTCCTCAACTGCTCACTAAGGTTAGAATGTTACCTTTATATCCAATTGGTTTGCCTGCACCCGCGCTCACACAAATATATACACATGCGTATACATACATGTGTATGTATGTATGCGCATGCATTGATATCCCTGATGGTGCGGATTAGATTTGTTTGAGGGAGTCGTGTAAGCATGTCATGTTAAGCTCCATATTGGATGTATTGGTTGATCCTAACTATACAAACTATTATGGGCCATCATGTACATGTGCCTAGCTAGTCGTTTCTCAGGTCAAGATAAACAGTACTAGTAAAACAAATTAGATATGACATTAGGGATTTGATTTGAGTAAAGGAAATTGTTAATACCTCTTTGAATGTGAAAAAAAAAAAAAAAAAATTCAAACCCCAATTTCAAGTATGCAAAAAAATTAAAGTATGCAATTTGTTAATTTCTTTTTTAGAGATATTTCACTTACCTTTCCTAAACTATTAAGCATCTTCCAACCCCCTTCAACTACCCTATTCTATTAAGATTTTCCGTTAAATTCTATTGGAGGAAACAAAAATGACCAAAATACCCCTTTATAAATAAAAAATTCAAAAAAAGTGAAAAGAAAAAAAAAGAAAAAAAGAAAAGGAAAATGTGGTTGTGGCCCTGTGGGTCGTCCTTTTTTATTTTTCTGACTTTTTTACTTTTTTGTTTTGATTATTATGTTTTTTTAAACTATGGGCATGGTTGTATTTTTATAAATTTTATGGGGTAGAGCGAACATTTTGCATGCTAGCCTTTTAAGTAAACCAAAAGATTAAACAGTGGGGAGTGATTGAAAGGGGTTAAAAGATCAAAACTCTACTTGGCAAATTTTTAAAGCTTAGGGAGGACATTGAGAAATCCCTTGCAGTTTAGAGGGGAGGGGAGGGGATAAGTGAAGTTTCCCCCTTTTTAGAATTTTTTTTTTTTAATGAAAAACTTCTTGTGGGGTTTTGTAAGGATTAAAAATATAAAAAGATTTTCATTCCCAAGGCTTGGGATTCCATCCACACTCAGAGAAATAGGCAATCTTAGAATCAGGAAAAATGTATATTAATAAAGCCCTCATTGTAAAGTAAGGCCCATATATTAAAAGATTTTTTTTTTTTTCCTGATAATTACCTGTCTCGTCACTTCAGGTGAACTTTCTATTCTAATTTGGCCCATATGTGAAAATGATGGATTTGACCAAGCTAATTTCAGACACAAAATCAATGAAGATTGATGATCAATGCTTCTGGTCCTCGCAAATTGCACTTTTATGTAACAAATAACACTAACAATAACTAGCTCTGATGTTTTCGACCAAGTTTCCAAGAGAACATTGCCCACAATTCATAACCATACATGGCACTAGGCCCTTTTTTACAGAATGGAAAAAAGATGATTTCCCATGCATGAAGCACCCTGCTTTCATCTTCACCGTCCAATACATTCACTTGTTGGACAACATCTGTTTGATTTCACCATTTTGGTTGTACATTCCCACGATCTTCTTTGCGGAAGAAGGCATGTGCCTATCAGCTCTGCATGTATTCAAAGGTTCAAACATAATATTAATATACGATGCAGTATGCTGTACTATAAGCTCATTGTTCATTATAATTTACCTTTCTTTTCCCCATGTGCGGTTTACATGTAAATAGTTCCGGATGGTATGGTAATCAAGTGAGTAACGTGCAAATTCCAGGCCCTTGGGGCCAATCTGAACCAAAAGAACAAAGTAAGAATAGGGATTTTTATATAGATACGTTTCTTAGCAAATGCGCCCCAAAGAAAAAAACTTCACCAAGTTTAGGATAAAAGCTATAAAATTTCCAATAAACTTTGGCGCCGGCTTAGAAGGACCTCTCCCTGAGAAAAAGAAGAGAGATATTAGCTCAATAAAGTATTAGCACGTGGCACATTTCACTCAGGAACTTAATCAGCTCCATTCTTATCTACAGAGAGAAAAGGAAAAACTTAGTTGAGGTATGTTGCAGACATTTGATTTCCTTTATGTGCAGTTTTTTTATCCAAAAGGTGGAGAAAACAATATTTACAACCATTAACATAATACACCAATTCAGCATTAACATTATGCTGAATTGGGCCCCAGAGTTGAGTTTAAATGTGATGCCAGAAAGAGACAGTGGAACAGTTTCTAGATAAATGAAATGTGCATTTGTTCGGAACAGAGTCCAAAATTATTATCATTCTAGCACTAAGTCCATCCCTGCACCTCCAAACACGTGTAACATGCCCAGTTAGGGAGCTTATACCACTGAGGTTGAAGTGCTACAGATTCCAATAAAAGTATTAACAAAGATGATGCAACACATACCTAACTTAGCATTATCATCTGCCTTAACAGTCTCCGTAACAAATGGTCGCCGGTCACCCTGAAGTAGTCTATTTATGTTAGTAAAATTATCTATTCTCCAATGAATTTAAATTCAACCAGAAAGGCAAAGGGTTATACGCTACTAGTTGTAGGAGTAATTTCCAGAAGGTTTTCCACCAGACTGAGCATTTCCCTTCCACGTTCATTTCTGTCATTTGAATTTTACAAAGATATAAAACTTAGCTTGTCATAGAGATGATGATATAGTAGCATCATTGTGCATGCGGGCACGAGTACACACACTGAGATGGAGACAGAGATAGAAGAGGAGAGAATCTCGGCAAGGATATTACCTTACTGTAACATACTGTGGATGCTGTGTCATGCTGAGTTCAGAATATTTTGGCACACCCATGTATCCAACCACCAGATCCTACAGTTGGAAAGACTACATTATACTACCAATGAAGTACAGAAATTCTTTTTTGCGGCCGCAGGATAAAAGTTCAGATCCAAGGTGGATTCTAAGTACATGCATGTAACTATGACTCTTGAGACAGGCTGGCAAATTTAATTAATTATCACAAGGTTATAAGGCATCTAAAGAATATTGCTGTGTTAGTTGAGTGTGGAAAAGTAACAGTTAACATCATTATATACTCAACAGAACGGAGGTGAAGGCATTGACAAATGTGGAATTGTGTAAAACACAAATAAAACAATAAAGGGTAGGAAGACCTTATTGAGTTGAATTCATTATCATCAGAATTTCGAGTGTATAACCATGAACTATGATTTGCTTTTTTATGTGTAGAAGATCGTGGGAATGTACAACCAAATGGTGGATCATCCAACATTCTCCAATTGGTCTCACACTATCACCAACATCCATTTATTTTATTGTTCAAGCAAGCAAGGTTTTCAGAATTCTCCTAAATAAAATTTGAGATCTATTTATGATTTCAAACACCATAATTTGATTTAAGAGACTTCGGCGAAAAATGGATACTGAACTAGGCTTTATAATAGGACTTGAAACATCAACAATACAACCCTGAGGCTATAGCAATAGACCATTGTCTTTATTGAAGCCGGTAAAATGTCTAAAACTCTCTCACATTGCTCTAATCTAGCAAAGAGCAAGTACGACGAACATGAAGCATAATAGGAGATGGATAAATTCTTAACTTTATGGACCACTTAGTTAGTAGCATTCTAAAATTACAAGAGATAATGCATCTTGAGATGGAATACTTGTTAAGAAGAGTAACAAAACTCACCGCTAAGGCATTGGTGTAGTCAAAACAACTGCAGACACAACAACATTTGACTAGTAAGAATAATCTTTAATGGTGAAATAAACATGTATTTGATAAGTAAACATAACTGTAATAATTGTAAGATGTAAAATACATCTTAGAAATATAAAATTGATTGGCCGAAACAATTTCTGGAGAGTTCACAAGATTAACAATTGCAACACCTGGTGTACCACAGGTTTAAGGCAATAATATACTTGCCTGAAAGCATCCAAGTTTACTAAGGCACTACCTAGATATGTTATGTCGGGGATTGATTATTCACTGTCATTGTTTTCGTTTATTATTCCATTTATCTTTTTACCATAAGAAAACGGAGTAAATAACTAAATTTGCCATTAGGAATTGCAGGGTAGGCTTGTTTTGAGTAGACATTCATCATGAATCAGTTAAGAAAGTGATCTTGCCTGGACACTAGCTGCTTAACACTTTCTAACTCAATTCAACCTTCACAAAAATAACAATGAAAAGATTTATATACATTTTCAAAGAAATGATTTCCATGGTTCTCCAGAAATCACATTTTATTTATTTATTAGTTTCTCTATTTACTTATTTTTTGCATTGGACTCTGACTATTACTTTCAAGGAATGCTAAATAATACAGAAACAAAGAAAAGGAATTTACCTATAGCATGAAGGAGCAATAACATCAACCAAATCATTTGCTGGTAGAGAGAAATAAGGAACCTGCTTTAGTTAAAATTTGAAACTGGGTGAAGCAGCATGGTTGTGATACGTCAGGCCAAATAGGAAATACAGGGACTGCTTTACCTCTTCAATATGACCATCCAAATGCTTCAAATGAACCTATTAAAGTACAAGAAAATGCATCAGAGAATACTGCAGTCAATGGTAACTCAATAAGAAATGCCCAAATTGGTGAAATATTACCATTAAGGGGATTAAATAATCAGTATTTACAATAATATTTTTAAATAGTAACAATATCTCGCTTGAGACCTAAGCAGCATCAAGTGCTTATCAAACAAAAAATATCTCCTACTTACATTTAAAACAGGCTCTTTAAATGGAAACATTACCATTCAATTAAACTATCAGAAGTATTACAAACCAAAATACCATCAGGTAGTAATAAACCAGCGTACAGTCAACAATTAATAGCAAGATTATGGTAAAAGCTTTTGAGGAATACACCTTGCAGCTTGCCTTGAAGCCTAAAGAAACTGCCTCAAGGTACTACCTTGAGACAAATAACCCAAAGCTCACACCTTCTATTAGGCCGTTGCCTTACACTCTAAGTCTCTCCCAGTGAATGAAGTATGTGCCCCTATGGCAACTAAATGATTCTTGATTATATCTTCAATTCAGAAAGGATTCTCAGCACAAACCTTGTAGTCTTGCATAAACTCGTAGTGGAGAACTGTTTCTGGTTCACTACTTGCGGCCTTTAGAAACTTATCCAGTCCTTCTCGAGTTCCATTATCAACTGTTGGATAAAAATTTTAGTACCGATCCAAATTATGTTCAAGTACATCCAATGACTCACACAAAATAATATTATAAACCACAATTCATGCATAAAATATTATTTTCTTATGTTACCCACATAAACCAGCTGGGTAAGGAGCAATGTGGAATTCTAAGGAATGGTAGAATCCAAGTATGAAACTACTTACCAAAAAACTAAAGTGAAATATGCTCCACCGCCCAGTTTCAAGGTACAAGGGAATAATATTTTGACTTTTCTACCACACAAATTTGACCCCCCAAAAAAACACTATCAGAGTGTTCTCATGTGTTGACTTTGAAATTAGCTGAACCACATATAACATGATATCACATCCATTGCAATATTTACATTATTTGTGGCGCCTTGAGTACCAGTATTTCAACTCTATAGCTAGATAAAAAAAATATATATATCAAACTGAATATAAAGATTTTAGTTACCACAATTAGTGCCTAATACATAGAGCTTGTCCAAATTCAAGTGGTGCTCCACAGATCTTAATGCTGCAGTTTAAGAAATTACTCTGCATTACAATGGTACAAGTCACAACAGAGGAAATAACTGAAAATACAAATTTCCAGATCATAGTATATGCCATACCTTGCACTTGGCAACCCACACCACAGAAAAGAAGACGCTTCACACTTGCAGCCTGTTATAAGTAGAAAATGAATACTCATGTCACTAAATTTTTGAAGAAATATACAAATTAGACTTATAAGAGCTGCCATCTAGATAATAAGCTAACTATAAACAAGTCAGACGCGCGCACATGTGCACACACAAATAAAAAGTAACTTCAATCTTCTCGACAGGGAATTAATTAAGCCAATATCCCTCCTCTAAGCAACAAGTACACACGAATAAAAAGGAACATCAATCTTGTCAAAAGGAAATGAAATAAGTCAATTTTTACAAATGAAAGTCTAAACTACACTAACATGACTATCTAAATTAACCAGACGCAAATCCTCATGTGAAGTGAAAGCCCAGTCACCCTCTAAATACCCCTAAACAAAGTAGTAAGATATTAGTTTCTTTTTTATTAAAAAAAAATAAAAAATAAAAAAAAATCATAAGCATGTCATCCAGCTTCCCGAGTTTCTAACCAAACCACTTTTTTCTCCCAGACATAATAAAAACAACCAAAGTCATCATGATCTTAATCCTTGTCAAAACCAAAGTTCATGAGAATTCCTGCCTTATTCCTAGCTTAACACTCAACATCATGTTTGGAGTCAAAAGCACCACGAAATAGCAAAAGAGGCATTTCTATGTCCCTAATCAAAGAAAGTACCGGGCACCTCAATAAGGGCAAGAGTATTCAGATTAGGAGATAATGTTGGCTTAACACCTTTAGCAGCTAGAACTTCATCTGGTGTCCTATTGCAAACCAAAACAAAATATAAGCATTACATTATGAATAAAAGATAAGTAAACAAGCAAAATAAACACTCTCAATTGGATTTATACAGACACTGAGAGTATCTTAGGTCCAAGTATAAAAAAAGAGAACCAGATGCAAACCTTGCTAGGACAGGCCTAGGCATGAATCTGTCGTCTGGATCACTGTGATTAACAAAATAACACGACCACATAAGTTCATAAAAAATACATATTAAAAGGGGCATTGACAATCAATTAAAAGGTACATTAATTCTACCATATACCATAATAAATTTGTGGCACTACCTCTGTACGCAAACAACAGCTTCTACCATGCCTGATTTAAGCATTTCAATTGCGATAGTTGTTACTATCCCTGTCCATTGAGCTCCTACAATATGTATGATGTATCATTTGGATATTTCGAAAAGATTAAGAAGTGCAACACTTGCAAAATAGCTACTGTTATTACTTACAAGAACTAAAAGTGCAGTTCTCTAAAAATACATAACATTTAATACCAAAGTCCACAATTTTCATCCCTGCTAGCTGATCTCATTAGAGCACTGCATATATTTCACCAATTATTTGAATTATGGACAGATGCCCATTTTTTTAGCAGATGGTTGTCACTAGACACCACCAATGGAGAAGGGTGGCAAAAAGAAACAATGCCTTTTCAAATTATAAGATAGGAGAGAAATAATTCTCCTAGTGCAACGTCTACCAATTATTGTATAATATAAATTACAATAACAGATTAATTCAAACCCCAAACGAGCTAGCGTAAACTAGTTGTCATAACCATTACACTTGAAGTGTCAAGCAAGCTATTAGACCACCAAGATAAACTTCAGAAAAAACTTACCTTTTACAGGCTCTACTTTACGAGCATATAACAGCTCCTCATAGACCCCAAAGTACGTTTCATCTAAGGAACTTGATTTCCTCCCTCTACCATGAACTTTAGGTTCCAAGACCTGAATGGGGGAAAACAGATCAATACAGGGAGCAAGTGAAAAGAAAAAAAAGGATAAATATTCCAATATACATATACCCATATACGGCTTTTATTTGATTAGCAGGTATGCAGTATTATATCTAAAGTACACATATAAAGCAACAACTTGATTTCAATAGAATTAACCCACAAGACTATTCCACTAAATTAAGGGCTAAAGCTAAAGTTGTATAATATAGTTATAGAAATCTTAAGTATCAAGATTGTCGCGGAGCAAGTCAAGATGGTGCTTTATGCGCATGAGAGCAAAATAGTACGAAAATGATAATCAAAGAGGAAATAAATGACAGGCATATGGCTGCGTCATAATAGGCATAGCATCAGCCTAACACCATAACCCGTTTAGTAATTATTGTGTCTAAAGTGAAGGTGCTTCAGCCAAAAATAGCCCAAGAATTTCAGGGGCATGCAGCTCCTTCTTACCATTCCTCGGTGGTGCAGCAAAATGACTGAAAGAGAACATATAAAAATAAGTAAGAAACTTACTTCAATTTTAGACATTCCATCTCCCAAGAAAGCACATGCATTCTTTACATGCGCAACGTAATACGTATCACACAACCCGCATTGACTGCACAAAAATTAATCAAAGCAAAGTTCCTCTTTGAGAAAATAGAAGTTTTAAATTTATATATATCATAAATCTTTAAGATAAAAATATACTCATGAAAAATCTTCAAAATGAAAAAAAATGGGGTAGTGGAAGGGAGAAAATGAAGATGAAAAGAAAAGGAAAGAATGAAAAAAAAGTTTGGAAGGAGGGATGGGGGAGTTGAACCTGCAATGATCTTTGGCCGGGTAGGTGCCTCCTGGAGGAATGGGTTTGGAGCGACTCCTCCAGTCCTCTCTGAGCTTCACTGATTTTGAAGACTTGGAATTCCCATCTGTTCCACAAAAGAAACAGGTAGTTATGCTATAAAACCCATATAGTAGAGAGAGAGAGAGAGGCTTTTGGGTACCTTTAGAGGAAGAGGCAGATGAAGACACAATTGAGACTGACACAGGAATCCAAGAGAGGTTTGAAATAAAGGAAGCCATAGTTGCGGAGAGAGAGAGCTGGAACTACAGCGAGTGAGAGTGGCTCTGCACCACACGTTATATGGGATTTGGTCGGAGTCGTCGGACCAAGATACTCTACTTACTCGAGTCATTCTCCCAGTAACACCAAAGACGACGGTCGTATTCTACTTTCTCTTGCCTTTTTAGTTTTTATCTGCTACTGCGAGTCAGTCAGGCAGTCCGAGCTACAACGACGGTCGTATTCTACTCGTAGTAAGAAGACGATCATATTGATATTTACATCTCATTTTTCAAAGTTGTTCTCCTAAGTCCTAACCAAAGAATTAATTATCATACACCAAATTTTATGAAAGACCATGCCACAGATTTTGGAGGATGAAAGAAAAATGAGTTGATTTATAACATTACTCTCTCGTTAAAGGAATATTAGGCCCCGTTTGCCAACAGCCCGGACCGGCACTGTAGCTAGAACGGTACTGTTCCAGCTATAGTGCCATGTCATATGTGCAGGCTGTGTAGTAAAAAATCGCACACAATTTTCAATAATAAAACTTAAATTATTCATACTTCCCACACCCCAACCAACAACCGGATAATGACAACTTAAATTATATATATATTTTTAAAAAAATGAAAAATATTAAAAAAAAAAAAAAAAAAAAAAAACAAAGAAACAAATCGGGGTGGCTCCTTGTGAGGGGTGGCTGGAGCCACCCCATGGTCGATATGGGAGGTGGTCAGACAACCACCCCCATGGCCAAGAAATTGGTCCGTACCACAAATACACCCGATCTCCCTCTGTTTTTTTTTTTTTTTCACCTTGAGAAAAACATATATAAAAATTTTCAAATGGAGTTTTTTTAAAAGATTATAATAATTTTTTAAAAAAGTTTTAAATATAATTTTTGGATAAATAACTAAACGAATTTTCAAATGCTCTTTACGTTTTCTTTCACGAACAAGTAATTATTATTATTATAAAAATTATATGAAGAGAAGAATTATAGTTCTAGCAAGCGTTAAAATATGGAGAACGTTATGTTATGATTTTGTTTGTATACTTAACTATACATTGTCTTGGTAGGGAACAAACAAAGTTGAGGGCATATTGATAGATTTGCCTAAACAAGATCTCATACGCTTGAGTCCCGAAGCTTTTGAGAAGATGAAAATGCTTAGAATGCTTATAAATCGTGGTGCACACTTTTTAACCACCCCCTTGGCCAAAAATGGGGTGGTCCGGCCACCCCATTTTGGCCAAGGGGTGGCTGGAACCACGCCGATCTTTCTCCTCATTTTTTTTTTTTTTTTAAGAAAAAAAGAAAAATTTAATGTGCAGTACTATTCTCCGTGCAGCAAAAAGTCTACGTAGTAACCAATGTGGGAAGTATGAATAATTTAAGTTTTGTTATTGAAAATTGTGTGCGATTTTTGACTGCACAACCTGCAGATATGACATGGCACTGTAGCTGAAACAGTACCGTTCCAGCTTCAATGCTGGTCCGGGTTGTTGGCAAACGGGGCCTTAAAGTTCAACGCCTAAGCTATTTGGTATGCAACTAAAACGACTCATCTTGTACATTTGTATATAAGAAAAATGCTACGGTCACTCCTACTTAGCAATAAAAATCATTATTGAATTTAAAATCTAATAACAATCCATCCAAAATTTAGTAGTATGCACTATTGAGTGTAAGAGTGACAACTTATATAATATATATCATTTCTCCTGAACATAAATTGATCAGTTGCCCAGCTTTATAGAATCTGTGTCTAACAAGAAAGGATTCGCGTGCTTTCTTGTTCTCAAGTGCAGGAACCGCACGCACCTCTTTTTATGCTTTTTATTTTGTTACAAGAAATGATACCAAATGAAGTTTTTATGATTTTGTCCTTTAAAAATCTTCAGCTAGATGTAAGGGAAATTTTAAACAAAGGAATAAAGAATAAAAGAATAAAATTACAGATGTATAACCACATCCATCATAAGAGTCCCTTAAGTTTTCAAGGGTAATACAAGTGTAGAAAAATGATACAGAGGAGAAAACCCCTTAAACATGGTGGTAAATGCTCCCTGCACCAAAAATAAAGCAGAACAATAACACCTGAAATGCCAAAGACCATTTGTTTCACTTTGGGGACTTTAGCCCCCGAACTGTTGATCTCAAATACAAAAGATTATATAGGCATATAAAGAACTGCAAAACCTGCGATGCACCATCATCTTTCTCTTCCTTCTCTTATCCAACAAATGTCCAATTAAACTTTGATAGCAGCAAGGGACATCATTTATTGTCCTCAGTCAAATAAATGACAATTGAATCTACCAATCAATGGGAAGACCTCTCAAAACATTACTCATTTTCGTTTATAAAGAATGGCTGTATAATTGACTCAAAATATACAGATTACGACCTCTGTTGTATCACCAAACCAAGGGATGGTCTGTGGGTGAGGGATGACAAAAACAGATCTGAAAGTAGACCTTTGCCGAAAGCTTTTCTGACTTGCGTATTACAGTAGCTTGCTCGTTCTTCGTCTTGATGGCCCTCCAGGAAAGAGCTTCATGATCCATCCTAAGACCCGTTCCACCACCTAACAAAGCAAGAAATAAATTTAGTAGAAAAATAAAAGGAGAAACATAAAATTTTTAGCTTCCAATTCATAGACTTGAGAAGTGTACAACAACTAACACACACACACACACACAACATAGAATAAGTCAACATATAAGGAAAGATGATACCTCATCACCCTCATCTGCATATGGGGTATTCTCATGCATAGTACGAGAATCAGGTTGTTTAGCCTGAATATTCTCATTTGCCATACTTTGAGCAATCAAAAGCTCTAATCTTTGAGTTTGAGCTTCAAGTTTACGGGACAAATCCTTGTTCAATTCCTTCATTCATGAAAAACAGAACAGTCAAGATTCCAATAGACAAGACTCAGATTAATACCCAAACAAAGCATTGCATTTAGATGTGTGAAAAACTAAATGATTACTTATTCAATAATATAACTTTAAACCACGTTTTCTACCAGACAAGAGTAAAACATTGCTGTGGATTGAGAGTGCATATAGAAGCCACACAGACATGACTTCTAACACATCATATGAAACAATAAAGGCAACTAAAACCAAATTTAGAAATTTGTAAGTAAAACAAACAAGAAAACCAACAATATTTTTTAAAAGAACGCATAATACAAAAGGGCTGAGTGAATGAGTCTGCTCGAGGTGGATCAATACAAGTTCAACAGATAGCAAGAAGAACACAAGGGCAAGATTAACAAAGTCAAGGAAAGAGTTTAGCATAATTAACCCAGTTCACCACCTAATTGCTATTCACTAATACATGGTACACTTCTACTTCAAGGAGAAAAAAAAATAGATTCAGAAATCCAAAACTTAACATTTTTTTTTTTTCCTTATTTGCCATTTTAAAAGTTGTTTCAAAAAATAATCACTTGAAACATTAATGTGAATTATTGGCATGAAAAAGAGAAGATATAACCATTATGAATCTAGCTTAAGACAGCTATGTGATATTGTTAACTTCTAGCCAAGAAATTTATATCGACAAGGAACAAGCTTTACCACACTTATCACAATCCAGGCTCAATGGTGTACCACTTTACCATTCCAATTTAGCTACCACAGCAACCAGCAATCAGGTAACAGATTAGTTAATAAATTACGACATACTATAAATAGAAAAGGGACTAGTGCAAAGGTAAATCTTAGGCAGACAAACACAGGCGTGTGGTTTCTAGTCTTATGTGCAGCCATTTTACGCAGAAAATTCTGAAGGATAGACAAACCCTTGAGTTCAATTAATAATAAAACCCTTAAACCCTTAATGATGTTTGAAGAACAAAGAAAGATAAGCTTTAGCCAATACCAGGAAAATGACAAAATGTTTGATTAAATTGAATTATTAGAAAAAAGAAAAGAAGTATAATTCTGATCTAAGGACATAGTCCAGGTTACCTCAGAGATAGAGCCATTAGGGGAGAAAAAGCAACCTAGTTAGTGCACTAACTCAAACCTAGTTCTTGCATGAAATGTCCTGCTAACATAGGAGCACTCCTACTAAGAAATGGAAGAGCAAACTTCTTTCTTTGGGGTCAAAGGTATTATTATCGCTTAGCGCTTGTGCTAAGGGCTATTCTATTACAAAAGAAGTTATGAACTGTATAAAGGTTCTTCATACAGTTCAAAAAAAGAAAGGGCTAAAGTCATCAAAGGAAAGATCAGACACAAACAAGCAAGCATACACGTGCAAACAAGTTATGTAACGTCTTAAATGTATGTTGAAGGAATTAATGTGCTCCCTCATGTCCTTTTTTCTTGAAACTTTGCCATGTTAACTATGCCCAGGATCATGTTTAAATCTGTCCGTGTTCTATGTCCATAACAAAGCAACTAAACTTCTAGCAGACTTTCATTAATTATCGGAGTACAGGGACTGTAGCAACAAACTTGTATGAAGGGACCCTACTGAGATGTTTGAATATTAAACTAAACATGATTTTGGTGACCAATTTTAGAATAAGTCAAGATATTTAATCCAGATTTATTGGAGTTGTTCTAGCATAAATGTTACATTCTTTACCAAATATTGAACAATGTGATCATCATCCAGAACATTATAAAGAACTCTTTCTGAAGCGATTGAAGCAAGATTCAGTACCTTCCGTTTGTGATTTAATTGCTAAAGAGCAGTATATAAAGCCCAGTTCAGATTAAAAATTACCTTCAGCCTGAAACAATGAGACGACTCAGATGCCAAAGCTTGCATCAACTCTTCTTTCTCCAATGCTAACTGCAGCAACAAAAGGCCAGTGCTCTTGTTAGGTCTAAACAGCTATCTACTTCAACTACATCCAATGATTAAGAGGAGATTGACAAAGTCCAATGAAACAACTGAATTTCAAAACATAATAGTTATTATATATCTCATGAACGACAAGGAAATGATCGAGTAATCTCTTCCTTTATCCAAGAAAAAATGGAATTTATAGTTTGCATGGTCCAACCATTGGTTAAAGATATATAAAATAAAGCTAGGTAGGTCCCCATAAAATTGAGTGCAGTGCTAAGCCCCATTTTATTTCTTATTGAATTAAATGATCAACTTGCTTTGCTATTGAACATTTATTTTGTTGTTTGCATTTTAATAATTTCTGCACAAAAAATTCGACATACTATATTTTATTACGAGAATAATCCAACTACTGCTGGTCCTGGGGTTCCAGCACATGAAAAATAAATAATAAAAAGCCTAGGACATATAGCTGAAATCATTGGTCCAGAGCTGCATGTAGCTTTTTCCCCCCGGTATCACAAATAAACTAGCAAGACATGGACAATGTATAGAAATAAGGGTTGGATAATACCTCGGAAATTATTGCATTAATATTCTGAATCATTCTCATCTGATCAGAAGGTATATTCACAGATGAAACTTCAAGAGCTGATTGACCATTTTCAGGCAGCAAGGAAACACTGGAGGCATCACTTCCAAGAGAAGATGCAGTTTGATGCGTTTCATGGATGGAAGACTCTGGGATGGCATTGAATTGAATTAATGAGTGAACACCCAGAGAGAGAAAACTAATAATTTAAAAATAAAAATAAAAATTCATACAATTTTAATAACAATCCTGAACAGTACCCAGTAATCGCAAGTACAACTACATAATACCACCCCAGGGCCTATTTTCAGCCGTTGAAATTTGTTATTAGTAAGGAAACAAAGTAATGACTTGGCAGCTAATATGCAAAATTATAAACAAATTTTTAAATGTAATCATTAAGAACTCTAGTTTTGAAATATGAGCTTCATTAGGGACCAGAATGACATGGCAACTCAACCTAATACCGCCATTTACCATGATTTTCTATTAGGGCCATTATTTAAAGTTTTGCCAACGACAAAAAAGTGATCTTACCTAATTCTTCTGTAGATGTAGACATATCTCTCTTATTAAGAGAAGTATTGCTAAAATCGATAGGCGTAATGCTTGTGGAAGCTTTCCGCAGCTTAGACTGCAACAGCTTCTTCTCTGTGTCAGAGAAACGGATTAGGGGCCAACATTGCAAAGCATATATACACAAGCATATACTGGTGACAAAGTCACTTTATTCCATTGCAAATTGTAGACTAAGAAACAATAGAAACTTGATCAATTTAGTCATGTTTCAGTGTCATGACTTCTGGAAGTTAAACAATATGAAACCCAGAGCATTGCTGGAGTTTTTGGACCAAAAATGAGAACATTTTTAGGATTTTCTATTCTTCAGATCACTAGACAGTCTGCAAAGAAAGAAACAATAGAATTTGAAGAAAATTTTCAGACTTTTCATAATTGACAAACAAGCTAAAGCACAAATTCTCAATAGGGTTTTAGTGGTGAGAGTTAAATATGGAAGTTCAGACAAAGAAATTGTAGATTACTGGAAAGATCCAATTACTTCCTCATCATCCCCAAGCTAGCTTCCCCCATATCCCCCCAGCCTCCCCATCGCACAAAAAACAAAACAGCACAAAAATAACCAATTTTATATTAATGAAGGCTGCTCAAACCCTACCCTTCTGATAAAATAAACTGTACATTGAACTCAAAATAAAAATTGTTATGTAAAAGATAAACAATAAAAATCCGTGAACAAAACCATATAAACATGCTTACCTTCTTGAAGAGCATCAATAGTTAACTGCAAATCCTGACGCTCTCTCTCTAAGCTAGACATTTTCTTTCTGCAAAATTAGCCAATATGATCAATATTTTCCAACATCCCTTTACTAATTACGAGCCAGCACTTGAAAACAGAATCCAGGATTAAATAAATTTTCTTCCATCATGAAGAGACAAACAAGTTCCCAAAGCACTATTAAAGAAAGAGAGTCCCACTTCAACATTTCACTGGAAGTAAATCAAATGATATACCTCCAATTAAAAGGAAAGATAATCAACAGAGGTACATTGCGCCATATAACTACTATCAGTTTAAATCCCAACAAGAACTTGGAATAAGTGCTACACGAGAGTATATCACTATTTGAAAATACTAAAGACACACCACAAGCGGAACAGAGCTGACCCTAAAATGACTCATCATGATGATGGGCTTTCACGTACACTATTCAATAAAACTTTTGACAAGTAAGCAAAATTTTATTAAAGGCGAAATGGCACAACCCAGAACACTTCCAAGTGAAAATTAAAGCACCTCTAAACAACTCTAATCCCTGCTTTCAATATCGAAATCTCTCAAATTTCTGAAAACTTAAAAAGAAATCCAAATAATTCACACTTACATTTGGCTTATAAATTAGTAATCTGAGGATTATTTATTGATCATCACAGATTTCAGAATTAATTTCTAATTCATTTTCTCCCCAAGTAGTATGAAAATTATGGAAATTAAAGCAAATTCATTTTCATAGTTTTATAACACCATGCACCTCAGAAAGTCAAGGGTAGAAGGGAGCTTCTAAATTTGAAATGCTCCATACTATGATGTGAAGGGAATATCATCTAGGCGTGGGAAAGGCAAGGCTCACGCTAGTTAGCGTTTGAGGGTTTTGGGCTTTGTTGTCATGTGGGTGTTGGGGTTGTGGGCTTTTTGGGGGAGTTGGGTTGTGGGTGTTTTTGTTGTTTCTTGGGTTTTGGGCTTGTGGGAGCTCCCTGTGTATACGGCCTATGTACTTAGGGGCGCCTTACGCTTTCAATAAAGTTTTACATTAGTTATCAAAAAAAATATATAACACCACCTAACATAAGAGAAAGCCAATATGAACAGAAACCAGCAGGCAGTCATTGAAATAAGTGACATTAAAATGCATATCACAGTATTTTGTCTACAGGCAAATTAAAAGTAAAGCATACTTGTATGAAGATATTTCAGCTTGTGAGTTCTCCAATTGCCTCTCCAGCTTTAGCTCACTAGATCTTAGTCTGAGTGCCTACATAATATAATTACAGAATGATTTTAAAGAAATATTGAATGGCTAATGTGAAAATCCAGTATACATCTCAGTACAAATATAACCTATCTGACAGGTCACACTTACAGAAGCGTGAAGAAAGCAGCATGAAGATTAGACTAGTCTATCATCACCACTAGATTCATAAAAGTGGGCAGTTGAACTTTTTCACATTGGTTTATCAACTATGCCTTTATCCTCACTAACTAGTTTTTAGGCAGTTGAGCATTTGAAAACTTCTATCTTATAAACCCATTACTGCCATGATCTTTTTCTGATAAAAGGAAGTTGATTATATTGCCTAACCTAATGAATACATTATCCATACTGCCAAACCTAATTGTTGTACTAACCAACCCTTTCAAGCCACTAAGATTGACTGGCTTGAACCTATTACTTGCTTGTCTAACCAGCCTATCTATCCACATTACAACAGTCTGCAAATAACGGACAGACACTTCATCGAAAGCAGACTTTTAAAAGGCATGATTCCAATTGTGTATTACTATTTGTATGAAATACGCATTTCAAGGGTATAACAGAAACTACATTTTTCCTTTATAAGTACCATATGGACTGGTATTTTCTTCATGAAACGCAACATGAAAACTTAAACATACCAATAAATTTTACTACCTTCTCCTCTAAACCGATAACTTCCGAAGCCAGTAACTTGGCACGCTCATCAGCTGCATTACATTCTAGCTGTGCATTTGCATATTCAATCTTGACAGACTCAAGTTCCACCTGTAGACATCAAAGAGCACACTTATAGAAACAAAAGTAAAAATAAACTAGAATGATAATTAAACAACTTCTCAAGAACTTGAAAACGTACTAGCCATGCAAACATCATAAAGCAGGAAACAACGAAACTTATATCCAATAATGCAATCGAATAATTTTGCCATGTGAGATTTGAGTTAGTTGATAAAAAAACTAGAAGTAACAAGCAGCAAATTAAAGAATAATTGATACTAACCAGTTGGGCCTTGATTTCCTCCTGTAACCTTTCCATGTCAGATTTGAGTTGGTTGACGACACTTCTCTGTAGAAAACATACATAAAACAAGAGGGGATTAGACAAAAATTTAGTACCATAATTCAGGGACTGTCACAAGATTCAAGTTCAAATTACAATGCTGTTATAGAACTAAAAACCTTTTTTTGAGATTTTTAATTTTCTTTTTAAATCACCACCTGACATATACATCAAACGTGGAAAATGTACTATCAACCATGTGGTTCTGGATAATATTTTGAACTTTCGTGTACAAGTTGCGCACATGCATCTTCTCCAAATACAATCCCTGTTATCTACCAATAGAGGCGGGATAAAATTTCTGAAAACAACCTTAATGCACAGAAACTCGTAAAATCCAAAACCCCAATGTCATTATCCATATCAAGTAAGAAATTAAATCAAATCAAATGGGGAAAAAAGAAAAATAAGGAAGTACCATTAGCTTCATTTTTCCATCAGGAAGTATCGTCATACAATTCTGATAGCATGTCTTTTATTTATGTTATGAATGGCAAATAGGAAGTAAAACAGAAATACAGAACAGATATTCACAATCATAGTAGACATCATGTTGAAACATAATATTAACAAGCTGTCAAAAGTAATATAGTTTTAACAAGTATCATAAATTCAAAAGCCAACCTGTTGATTGTAATTATCAGTCGCAGATGAATTCTCAGCAGCTAAGGACTCTGCTAAAGCTCGTGAAGCCTCAAGAGCTCGTTGCAAAGAGAATTTTTCTTGTGTCAAATCTTCAATATGCTGCATGGCACAACAAAGGATGTCACTAAAGTAAAAATTCAAGGCAACAAGCTCAGAAGGCAACATTAGTGCCTCATTCGACATATACAACAATTAGATTATTAATTGAACAGGTAACAAAATACTAGGGGATTACTTTTTGTAAATGTTTTAAGGAAACTGAAGTAATATTCATCTCAAAGGCTTTATTCAGAAGTTCAAAGAGTCTGAAGTCCATACTTATCAATCAGAGTGTCAGAGTTTTGATTGATTAAGGAACTTAACAGTCCAAGCAGCATACTTAATTTCAGAAATTTGAATATTGTACTTTCAATGGCTGAATCAAATAATATTAGAATACACAAAATTGCAACACCAATACAGTTCTGAAAATGCAGAAACATAAAATAAGGGTACCTGTTCCAAAGCAGTAAAATCGTCATTTTGGTTAGCTGAATAAAAGTCTTGTTTCGTATCGATGCTATGCTCATTAATACTCGGTCTCACCAGGTCCTCCCCACTGCCAGAATAAACTGAAGAATTCATGGGTTGATCAAATACACTAGGTCCATTAGGAGTTTTCAGCTTCGAAAAAGTCCCCACACTTTCACTCTCCACTGATGCCTTCTTAAAAGCAGATGGTCCAAAAAGATCCATGTTGTACGTATTTGAACTATTGGACATATATGAGTCCTTCTCAGGTTCAGTATGTTGAAAGGGAGTTCCTGAAGAAGCTCTAGGCACATTAAGAGAATCAAGAAAAGATGGACGTGATCTCCTGGAATTGGTTTCAGTTGTGACTGAAAATAGTGGTACTTGATTGGAGGAACTTCTGACATCAGAACTAAAACCTGTGGCTTCAAATGCTTGTGGAGCTGCATTGTTGACACTAGGCAAACTGCTGGCATAGCTACTAAGTTTTCTTTCCTCATAATTGGAAACCATAGAATCACTGATGTGTGCGATACCATTCATGTGTTGCCCAGCGTCATGAGCAGACCCTCTATCATTAGAGGTAGGTTGAAAAGAGTCTACCACAAAACCCCAAGACATATTAGTGTGGTCAGTTCCTTACCACCAAACACAATATATAAATATATTATGTGTAGTATAAGCTCATCTTAATAGATGAAAACACTAGAAAAAGAAATGCAAACATACAAATTACCTTCATAAAATGAGGAGGATGTATGGGCACTGATAAGCATGCTGGCATTACTGGGGTTAGCTTGTCGTAGAGTACCAACAGAATTCTGAGGTGAGACTTTTGCAGTAGAATCATGAGAATAACCAGGGTTTGTAACACTAGATTGCATCAAAGAACTTCTATTTTCTGTTGACTGGGATCCATCCCTTCCATAAAAACTAGAATGATCAGTTGCAGTCTCGAATGGAAGTTTACCTCGCACTCTAGTATATATTCCAACATCATTAGTCAGCCCTTCTGTCTCATGGCTATGGTTAACATCCATTGATCTAACAAATCCTGAAGCACCATAGCTCTTAAATTTTTTATCATCTGCATCTGTCTGTGCACTATCTGCAGAATGTGAATTAGAATATTTCACTGAAAACGGAGGAGTAGCAAGTGTGTTATTTAAAGAATCTTGTTCATTTTTAAAGGGAAAACCGATTGCTTTGTTATCATTGCCAGTTACTGCAGCAGAGGGTCCCATAACAGCTTGACCAGGTTCATCAGATGTGCCAGCTGCATCTGAATCTGTATGTCGTACAGGTTCAGTTGCCAAAGGCTGTTTCTGATGGGGCCTAATGTCAAAAGCATGATCTTGGCTGACAGATGTAGCCTTTTTTGCTTGTTCTGCTGCTTTTTTCTTACGGAACTCCTCCAACTGCAAGATAAGTGAAGACAAAATGTGAATTTTGACAAATAACCAACAAAAAAGAAAGTTCCTGGTAATATATTTGCAATTGTAACTCAAATTAAAAGGAAATGATCGACAGAAATTACGGAAAAAAATTTATAATAAATAAAAGAGACCTCATGTAACACTCTCATCCATCTAGAAAAAATTCTCTGAGATTACAAACAGATGCAAACACGTGTGAGTAATAGATAAAATTACCGGTTTACGTGTTGCAGAACATTGGAAATAAATAAAGCTCATATTTAACAACCAGGACCATGAAAACCTGACATTAAGCTTCGAAAATAAAGCACAAGGGCAAAAGCAATAACAAGATAGCACATAATCTAAGGTACATTCCACGAGAAGTTTCTAGATAACAACAGAAGTCCTAAGGTTTATCAAATTATATTGAAAAGTCATCATCCAGCCACCCCATACAAGACTAATCTTGTTCTCATGCACTAACATGCTCTATAAAAGGGTAGATTGTTCAAAATAGGTCTCAAATTCGGTTAAACATCAAATCACCTCTAATTTGTAGTTAACTTACAATACAAAATTTTACATTCAAAACCTTTATATAGGCCAAGATATATCTTTGAATCTATTGCTCCATCTCAGAATTACAGGTATCACTTCTACGTATGTTCTGGTTTTGTTTGTTTACCTACTTGTTAAGGTTAAACTCCTAGTCAAAGAGCCAACATGGCCATTTTCTATTAAATATTTGGACACGGACTCCAAGAGAAATGTTAAAATCCTTAAAAACATTTTTTTTTCTTTGTATTTATAAATATTGAGTTATAGTATTTTAAGCTCTTACGGATAGTCCAGATAATAATAATAATTTTAAGCATATGATCTTATATTTCCCTATTTTCTTCAACATCTCCACCTCCTGGGATTCAAAATATGATTCAGGGTGAACTTCTTGAATGAATCACCATCAAATCTTTCTTCTCACAATGTCAACTCGTAGACAGTGATGCCTCTCATAGGCTCGAGCCATGCTCATTTTTTCATATGTTTAACATCTTACTGCAGTAAGAAACTCTATTATAGAAGCTGGCGATGATTCTTTTCATTAATTTGTGCAATAGATTAAACCATATTCCAGTAAAATAGACTTAACTACCTAGCTCTGGCATGCGGCATTAGTCCTCTACCTCACACTTCTGCCGCTCAGGTGAAACAATGAGAGAACCATATTAATGATAGTTTGACTAAGCAAAGCAGACACCTGGTTGCACCTTTTGTTTTTTTCATTTTTAATAAGTAGCTATTTAGTAAGGGAAAAAAAAAAAAAAAGAAGGGTAAAGAATGCAGGCAGTGTACTGTAGTACCTCCTCCAAAACGACAGATTGATAATAAAAAAAATCTAAAACAAACAAGACACGCTGTCATCAGTAGGCATCCACTGAAACAACGAACTCAAAAACAAGTGCTTAATCCTACAAAGGGGCAGCTCATCTCCCTCAAGCAAAGGGTAATGCAATGCAGATTGATCGTCAAAATTTTAGCCGATACCGGTAACAAAAGATCTCTACGAATTCATATACAAGAATTCTCGCTGTGCATAACAAAGACATGTACATAGCATCATCCACCAACGCATGCATGCACAAACATATACAACGATTGATACATTGATGAAATTCCAAACCCCATTTGAAAATATACATAAACAAATCAAAAAGAAAAATAAAAAATGAAAACGGAAAACGGAAAAGTACCCGGCGCTTTCCAGCTTCCAAATGCTCCTGTTTCCGCTGCACCTGAGCCGAAGCCATTCAGACCCAAAAGCCCCCAAAAACTCCGAAAATTCACATACAATTAACCATCTCCCTCATCAGAAACCCTAATCAAGCAGCGCCAACACCAAGATTTTCAAAAATCCTCATCAAAGCCCTACGAAACAAACCCTAGAGATCAATCAACTTCGGAAATCATACAAAATTCGATGTAATCAACGGTCGGGCAACTATTTGAAATTTCGAAAACAAGAAAGAAAATGTTGCGCGGTTTCAAGCCCCAGTGCCCGATCCGATCGGAGAGGAGGAGCTGTGTGTGAAAATCTTTTGGTTCTTGCAGATCTCCTCGCTTCTCTCTCTCTCCCTCCCTCTGGTGTGCTTGTTTTTCAATTTTCCACTTTTTTTTTATATTTTTTCGGTGGGTGATAAAGTTACCCTGCGTTACATGCAAGTGACGTGTCGGGAATTTGAATGCAAAGCGTAATTTGGTTTTGTTTGTTAGATCTCTTTGTATACGTGTCATTGGTTAATTCATGGTGGCTGCGTATTACCGCCACAGACTCTCTTGTGTCAGCCAACAAGTCAATGATGGTCTAAATAAAATGTCGGTTTTTGGACATTCGGAACAAAAAGAAAACCCATTATCTACTAATTTTTTTTAATTGGTTTTTAAGCTTTTCTTTTTTGTTCTTTATAAAGCCAAAATGGTAATTTTTCTTTTTTTTTTGGGAAAAAAGTTAAGACCTAAAGCTGTCACTATATAGTGATTAATGTGGCTCTAATTGTCATTTTTTATAAGTTGTTAAACTCAATCATTCTTGTTGGGTGTTTTTGTTTTTGTTTCCAACAGAAAATGAATAGTTATTATTCTTCTTTTTCTTTTTAAAGGAATACGTATTCTTTAAAACGAGTAACCTCAATAATAAAAAAACTAACAAAACAACGTAATAACAAATTTATAGGCGGGTCTATTTCATATACCAAACATTCATTTATGCTCTATTTGATTGTTAAGTTAAGTTCTCGTATTTTTGTTTTTAGATACCTGTTAATCAGTTGCTTATTGTCTTTGATGACATAGATAAAGAATAAATAAATTCTTAAAAAATAATATTTTAATAGAATAATGAAAAGTAATCCCATGTTGCCAGGTGACCACCAGAAGAGATCAAGAAATGTTGAGAAGGACTGTTAACAATGGTAGGATAGAAGACAAAGATGGCAAAGAGGAAAAAGAAAGTTCGTGTTCAATTGTAGGAGTAAACAAGAAGAAAAGAAAGATATAAGGCAATCACTCAATTATTCAAACATGATCATTAGTATAATCATCGTCGAATTTAATTTAGTTTCTTCTTTGTTTTATCAATGACTTGACATTAGTAGACGTGACATTGCATCGATCACTAACATGAATACTAACATATGTTAAATGAGATAGGTGTTAAATGATAAACTGTTAACTTTGACGTTAAAATCAAATAGAAACATTACAAACTTGGATAGAACCACAGACTTTATTCTTGAAAGTAAAAACTCAGAGATCAAATCCAAGAAGAAAAGTTAAGAGCTAAATGTGATTTGTGCTCAAAACCTAAAACCAAGGAAGAAAAGCATACAAAGGATTAACACAAGCAGCTAGCAAACATGACTAGGCAGAGGCAATAATTGAATCAATCCCTTTGGGATTTCAGATGTGCCAACAATTTGGTGTAGTCAGGAAGGTTCTCTTGGATCACAGGAATTTGCTTGAAATTCTCAACCCATGCGTGCAAGCGAGGCAAGGTGGAGGGTTCTAGCACTTTTACCCCTCTCATGTCTTCCAGGGCTTTAAGCCAGTGGCACAGCCATCCATACGCTATGTCTACCAATCCTATATTGTCGCCACCAAAATATTTCTTGTCTCCCAGAGCTTTCTCTTCCAAGATCTTCAGAATTTCCACCACTTCTTTTATAGCATTCTCATCTGGCTTTTCTTCTGGAGCTTGAAAAAAAAGCACAGAGAGAGTTCGACCCTATATGATCATCGGAAGAATAAGCTCTTAGCATGAATAATATCATCACTAGGACAAATAATTTTCTGATGGTTCGGCAACCGCATTATATCACCTACATCCACCGTTAGGTAATTGTTCGAAGGACTACATGTTATTCTTATAACTTATTGAAGCACCTAAGCCAAATCAACTTTTACAAATGATTTGAATAATTTCAAATGTAATCAAATCCCTTTATTCACAGTAACTAAACCCTCATTTATAACAAAGATCTCTAACGTTATCCATAAGGAAATTATCAAACCCTTATATTCTAACAGGGGTGTAATGACTTCAAAAAAGAAGAAGACAAAAACAGGGGAGTTGCGTTTTTAAAGAGGGGAAAAACAAGAACAGAGAAAGAAATCGTTTGGGTTTGTGATTTTTTTCTATCTACTTAACTGAATTCAAAATTGTGAATATCGAGGAAAAAAAAGAGTTGAGATTATGTTAAGAATCTTAATCAAAGTGAAGCTAACTTGGCATGCTAGTACTGTATGATGATGAATGATAACATGGGATTAGCTCAAGTGGAAACAGATTAATAAACCTGCTGATGGATCATGGATTAATTCATGTGCATGATAGAAAGAATTATGCAGGTTGAAATTAATTACCTTATCATCTCCGAATTTAATCCAGAACCGAGCCAAGGCCCTCTCGTAAGAATCCTTTGGCAGCAAAGGGCTCTCAGGCCACGTTTCTTCGATGTATTCAAGGATTACAAGGGACTCGGCGATCGGCTTGCCGCCATGAACAAGCACTGGAATCTTCTTGTGAACCGGGTTGAACTGCAGAAGCATATCACTCTTGTTGCGAAGGTCTTCTTCTATGTAGTCATATTCCACACCCTTCAGCTTCAGAGCCCATATCACTCTGTAGCTATAGCCGCTAGTCCAACATCCCAGAAGTTTCACTTTTTCTTCCATTGTTGATATGAGACCAACAGGCTAAATCGGCTTAATTATAGCAATTATTTGTATTTAGTTTCTTCCCTAGTCAACACTCAACAGTCGTCGAGTTTGAAAAATGTATTAAAGCAATTATAGGCTATTAACATAGCATTATTTTGTCTTCGAAAACAACGGGCGAGAAGATGAATGAAAATTCACACACACAGGGTTCAATTTGGTATTACAACAGAAGATGCAATTTATATGATGGTGGGGTCCTCAATTTGAACATTCTAATCTGATTATGTGGAATTGTGGATAGACGAAGGTGCACGAACCTATCCCCTTTCCTTGAATTTTCCTTGTCTTTTTGCTCCAGAGTCTCTAACTAGCAGTAAACACAAGAAGAAAAGTTAAGAAAAAGGAAAAGTAACTGGTTAATTGTATTCTGTCATGTAATCTCGGTTGGTTATGTGCTTCTTATGTGTGTTTTGGATAACACAGAGTCATGCAAGAGACTCTCGGATGAAAGAAATCCAAATATATTTTTTACATTCACAATATTGAATAGAAATATTAAGGAATTGATTATTGCGGTGTCCAAATTAATTAAGTGTTACATATACAGTAGTTTGTGAGAGATATGTGAAAATAAATATAAGCTTTTAGTATTATTTAAATCCAAATGGACTGTCAGACACTTGAAACATGTACCATCTCATAGAAAAGTCGAGTGAAAATCTATCATTTAAAAGGGGTTATATTCTATCCTAAAGTTCTGAACAATAATTACAAACTACAGGGTAATACTAGCACTAAGAAACATCTACAAGAATATAATCATTAAACCAGCAGGGTGAAGTTCAGGGGGCCCTGTTGTTTAAACAAAGTTATGAATGTGGTAAACATCTTTTGGATATAATCATAAAATTGACGCTTCTTTAATACAGCTTTTTTTTTTCTTCCTTTTTTGTGGTAAAACCGATGGTCTATTAATTAATAAGGCATTGCACCATAAGGCCCATAACTAGTCAAGCTGATCTGATACTCCCCTACTACTCGGGAGAGAGATTACGAGATTACACTGATCCCCGCAGCACACAAAAGGCATTTTAAGAAAATACCAAGCATAGACAAACTCAAAATACAAGATTAAATAGCAATCCCAGTCTTTTCATGCCCCTAAGATCACCGATAAAATTCTCCCTACAACTTAGGTTTTTACATAACCAGGTGCTGCAAAAATTGAAACAAGTGCAGTATGACTTAACGGCCACGACCACGTCCGCGCCCACGTCCACGGCCACGTCCCCGTCCCAAAGGCTTCCCTGAAATTTAGAATGGTTTTAGAAAGACTACTAGAAGAAATTCACCAGATGCCGACAAAGAATAAACAAGAGAATATCAACATGAATGGCATTGAAGGCAGAGATAACTACAATACCAGCAGTTGGCTTCTTGGGCTTGACCCTAGGTGCCTCTTCAACCAGCAAAGTCTCAAGATTCAAGCTGTCAGGAAGGATGTAATATCGAATATTGTTACCCCTCACGCTGAGATGATCCAGAGTCACTGGATTTTTTCCCTTCAATGTAAGTTTCACTGTCTTCAAGTGTGTATTCATACTGATATCCACACCTGTATCAAGCAAGTCAATTCACCAGTCAAAACGGCTATAGCATGCGAGTGTCTGCTTTCCAGTTAAGCAATCATTCACTTCAATAAGGAATATGCGACAGTATATCTTTCACTCTAAATACACTTAATGAAACAAATGGAACTCTGCCTAGCTTAAAAGATTCACAACTGAAGGAAAACTCAGTTAATTGAAATGTGCAACAACAAAAAAACTTCATCTTTCTAAAGGAAAACTCAGATATTCAGGCACTCATACATTTGAAACAAAAATATATTGCCACAGTAGCACGTTAGTTCTGCAAAAGGTCCTTATAGTGTACAACGAGATTCAACCAAACAATCAAAATGCACCGAGAAGCACATTAACTGATTTGCTAAATATTGAAAGTTTCACATATAAAGATGTCCTCCAGAAACGATTTGTGGAGTAGTCCTTCTGCTAAATAAAGATGAAACTTTAGGCTAAAAGGACATAATTTCCAAATAAACATCGAATGAAAGTTCGAAGTTAAAGAGTATAGATGTACTGAAAAAATGGTCAACACCCTAAAAGAACAATGGTTTTGTTTTTTGTTTTTTCTTGGGGGGGGTTGTCAAATACACATTGATGTCCTTGTTACGCGGGGCTTTTTGGCAGAGCTTCAGTGTTTAAAAAGCATAAGTTACCAGCATCTAGCTTGCTATATGAAAGGTGCTTACTGATCCAGAGAGAGAGAATTTAAGGTTCCATTAACATACTCTCCCTATAATCAAGGGCAGAAAGCAATTGACTATGGTGCTCTTGCAAATTATTACATGAAAAATGACATCCATGAATAAAATCACCAACAGAGAGAATATAAGGTTCCTTTAAAGTGCTTAATTCCTTATGTTGGGCTAAGGGCAGTAGTCCAGGGCAATATAACAAGAAATACAACATTCTAACTCATGGGGACAAAACATCTCTTAAAAATGTGTTTCCCAACTAAATTAGGAAATTAATAAACAAAGCATCCTACTGTCTTCCACTCTAATCATGCAAGGACAAATAGCTATTTCAAAACTTTATCATGAAAATTCCAAGACCCAAAACATTACATACATCAATCCAACATAAAAAAGTATCCTGAGAGATCTATACTTATATGCAAACAAAAATATTTAACATAGCAGCCCTTAACATACTGGATGGTTTTTTTTTTTTTTTTTGAACTCCATACTGGATGGATTTATGTATCCGCTGTAAGACAGATATAATATGAAAAATGATAAAAGTTCTGAATACTTCAAAGGCGGCAAAATACTATTATATGACAAGGACTTGAAGATCCTGGTGAAGGTATAGGCACAAAAAACAAGCATTAAAAATTCGAGTAATATTCTCGCATTACCAGTTTGCCTCAGACTTGTCTGGGCCACTCAAAAACTTAGACACCACAATGAACTCCTAACAAGTTTGGCTATCGTCCAGGATATCAAATTTGTCTCCAATAAGCATTCAGTACATAACTAATCCATTCATGTGACAACTCCATGAGAACTTTGAGTAATATTGAGAGAATGCTCAAGCTTTTTTGGCATAATTTCTTAAAATTCTAAATAAAATGCTGATTTTAGGTGCACCGAGAGAACATCTAACCTCAACTTTACCAAAAGCGAAGTCAATTGTTGGAGTGACTGATATAACTATAACCAAAGAACCCTCTAAAGTTAAAGCCATCGAGACTTTAGAGAGGTTAAATCAGAATTATATCACAGAAGCGCAATTAAATCCAGTTTTTAACATGCCTAATTCTAGTTTACGAACAATTAATCTAAGATCCCTGCAAAACCAAGCAAATACCAAAATGATAAGTTTATAGCCAACATTTCAAATGCCGAATAATGAGGCTACAAGATTCATAAGATTGAGCAACAAATTTTCCCATTATAAACCATCGAAGAATCTGTAAACCAAAACCTAGGGTTTAACAAAAACCCTAAATATACAAGAACTAATACTAATAAAAGGCAAAGAGAGAAACCTGTGATAGTTCCGTGAACAACAGTGCCATTTTTGAGCTCGATCGACACGGTCTCGTTGTTCAGCTTCATCAAAAACCTGTTTATTTTCAAAATCAGATTTGTACACATAAGAACAAAAAAAACCGCCAATAAAGTTTGAGAGAGAGAGAGAGAAACCTGACGAGCTTCATTGTGGGCAAGGAAGAAGAAGGCTGGGGCTAGGAGAATCTGTGTCAAACTACAGGTTTCCGGGAAGGCAATCTCTACTTTCTCTCTGCTTCGTGTGTCTTCTTCCTCAGCTTCTCTGCGGACTTGGCATCTTCCCCTTGCTAGGGATTTTCTTGGAGTTTCTCGGGAACAAACAGAGTAAATGATTCGAAGAACAGATTTGGCGTCAGAAAAAAATGGGTTCGGTCTTTGTGGATTGTAGAAGCTCTAGGGTTTTGGCGTAAAAATGTGTTTGGAATTGACGGCTGGGATGTGTGGGATGCTTGGACGGCTTAGATTAAGCGAGTTGAGCATTTTGGAAATGAGTCGTTCGTTTCAAGGCGTCCGAAAATTTTCATTGAGCCGAGCGAGTCGAGTTTTGGTTGTTCGAACTCGGCTCGATGAACATCAATACAGCTCGAGCTTTAGTCGAGATTGACCAACGATCACTCCGCTTGAGCTCTGTTTGGGAAAATTTTATAGACTATAGAGCCTGAGCTCAAAAAATTATGTAAAACCTTAATAGATTAGTTTGCTTGAATTAACTATAAATTAGTTTGTACCAAATTTGATACGAGACAAAAAAATTCAAACAAGTCTGAGCTAACTTTTTTAAGCAATTCTTATTCTTAATTTATTAAGAAAATGAAAATAGTTGCCAAACACGCCCTAAAAGAACGAAAAGCAAGCCTAAGTTTCATCAAAATGTTAGATTATTTCATTTATTTAAGTTTTCCCTCCTATTTGAATTTACAACTTTTCCTTTGTGTGAATACTTTATTTCTCTCGCATTGTAAAGTTAAAAGAACTTTTGGTGCTTTATAAGAAGTTATTTTTTATATTATTTCAATTATATGACAGTATTATATATATTCAAAATAGTGTAACAATAATTTTATTACTTTTTTTTAATTAAAAAAAAAAAAAACTCAATAATTTTGTAGGGTGTGGGTAGGAATTTCATTGTTTAGACTTTAGAGTGAATAGCAAGTTAATTAGTCCAATCAATCTTTAATTTATTCAGAAGGTTCGTTGGGCCATAGTGCGACTGTAGTAGGCCCAATCACGTTTGAATTATGGAGATTGAGACATAGTTACCATAATTGGAAACATGAAGCTAGGCCCAATCAGGTAGGGTCTAAATTAAACAAGAGGAAAATCAGCATACACATCACAGGATCGATCCAAGCAAATAAAAAGCTAGTGATTATGACATGGAGGAAGGTCTGAAATGAATTTAGCCCTAATGCATTTCATATAGGCCAACATTTTTCCATAGTCAGGAAGGTTCTCTTTGATTACAGAAACTTCCTTAAACTCCTGAATCCAAGCATGCAAGCGAGGCAAAGCGCTCGGATTTACCACTTTCACGCCCACTGCTTCTTCCATGCCTGAAAACCAATGAGCCAGCCACCCATATGCAATGTCCACCATTCCTATGCTGTGGCCGCCAAAAAACTTCTTCTCCCCGAGGGCTTTCTCTTCCAAGATCTTCAGAACTTCCAGTGCCTCTTTTGTTGCCTTCTCTTGTTCTTCTCCAGTGGTTTGGAAAAATGCATGAAAAATGGGGGCCTAGATTTTATTTATAAGAGAATCAGAAAAACAACCAAAACGGACGATTTTTTTTTTTTTAAAATGGTAGTAGAAATAGAGTACCTTGTGCAATCCAAACTGAATCCAGAGTCGAGCCAAGGCTCTTTCATAAGCATGTTTTGGCAGCAATGGATTCTCCGGCCACATTTCTTCGATGTATTCAAGGATGACAAGGGACTCGGCGATCGGCTTGGCACCATGGACTAGCACATGCAGGGATTTTCTTGTGAAGTGGGTTGTATTGCAATAGGAGTTGACTCTTCTTATTGGGAAGGTCTTCTTCTATGTAATCGAATTTCACACCCTTGAGCTTCAGAGCCCATATCACTCTGTGACTGAATGGGCTAGCCCAGAATCCTAGTAGCTTTACTTCTTCCATTGTTGTTGAGGGATACCTGCAGGCTAAGTCATTAATTTATAGCAACAATGGTATTTTCTTTCTTGGGCAATAAGTTTCTAGCTAGTTTGGAGGGGATGGATGACAGATGAACATTTCAATAAGTTCCTTTCCCTTCTTTTTTAAATTTAAAATTAGCTACTTTTATAACTATGAAACATGAACTTGCTCCAGAATCTTCCACTATTATATTACTTCGATTATAAATCAGTTTATGTCACATGCATGTTCTTCAACTACAACACCCTATAGTCAAAGGTCAAAGTAACTTACCCTACAAGCTATCCATAGAATAACATAAAACTAGAATTTTTTTTTTCTATATCAAGTTTTCATACAAATTTTATTTGTTATTAATGTTTTGTTTACATAGTTAAAACACCAAGTTTTTTAACTAGTGTCGTCCACTTCATGAGATGTAATCCTCAGCCAATTAAACTACAATTTGAAAACAGTTAAAACACCAATTAAGTTCCAATGAATCTTCACGAACAATTTCAATTATTTCTAATATTGAGGGCAATTAAACTAAAAAGTAGCTAATAATAATCAAGAAAGGATATCATAGAAGACATCAAAAAGTATAATGATTTGAGATTTTTGCATGCGTATATAACAAGTGATCAAGGTTTCACACTCCTTAGTAGATAAACTCGTGTTTATTTCATGGATTTTGAATACATACGGGAACTTTCATCCAACAACTTTAGTTATTCTAAAAGATAGTATAATTAGTACATGCCATAAGAAGGTGTTGAAGCAAATTTCGCAGACCGAACGACAAGCTCTTGCAAAAAAAAGCAAGTCACCGAAAAAACTCTAGCCTCCGAAGGAGTATTGGAGAGTTAGAATTTGATATTTAAGTTAGTAAAGTATTCTCAGATAAAAATGGAATGGAAAGAGATTTAGGGATGAAGAGGCCATACCTATATTGTACGGCTCCCAAATTATTTACTACTGTAAAGTCCCCAAATTTATTTAACAGGCTAGGTAAATAATCTGAAGAGTTAATTACTACTACTCCTCAATAATCAGATAACTATGCAATAAACATGTATACCATTTCTTTTACAACTACAATGGAAACAAGAATGGATCACAAATAATAACCATCTACGTACTAAACCATAATATAACTTAAAACATCATAATCATAAACTTAATGAGAACATTTGAGACTACATGCGGTGCCATGGTCACAAGCAGTGGCGGAGATACATGGGGTGCCCGCCCCTACAAAATTTTTGAAAACAAATTTCTACATGTTGATTTTTTAGTGTTTTTAAGCCTTGGCCCATATTCCTAGCCCCTACTCCTCCTCCTCTTCTTCTTCTTTTTCTTTTGTCTGCTTGACCATTCACTGGGTTTGACTTATCGATCAGCCTCTGCTTACTTCTTGGCCGAGGAAGAACCATCGAAAAATAGAGGAAGACGAGAAATTTTGAAGAGTTTTTTGCTATAGGAGCGAGAGTGGCTGAGATTCATGAGATTGTAGAATTGAAAGGTTGAGATTCAAAAGTTGAGAGAATTAGAAAGAGAATGGATGACGCGTGGACAACACTAAAAGATAGTGGTTTCTAAGGGGCAACTCAATCGACTATGAATCACACCTCATGAAGTAGAAGTCATTAATTTGAATTTCACATCCCCTCTTATGTGGGTATAAAAAAGAAAAAAGAAAATAAAAAAAAAAAAGAAAAAAAAAAGACTAAGATAGTTGGTGAAAGCTGGAAGGGAATCTAATGGTTCTTTGATTTTTGGTGGACTCCATTGGGCTTGAAAATTGGCAGTTGAAGATTGGCCCATTAAATGGTGGGTTAAAGCTGATATGCAACCCTACTTTTCAAGCCCAATAGAGTCCACCATTGACCAACTTTCGATTTGTAGCATGTAGCAAAATTAACCCACAATTTTTATTTTATTTTTCTAATAAACCCACAATTTAATAGTAGGGTTAAGTTACATAAAAAAATGGTGGGTTACATTTTGTGTCGGTTTCAAAAAAAATAAAAAAAAATAAAAATATTCAATGTATCTTTTTATTATTATTTTTTTTATTATCTTTTCTTTGTGCATTTTGTTACCTTCACCTAAACGGTAGTCCCATCCCTCCAAAGAAAAGATCCTAACTCTGCCACTGGTCACAAGGACCACACAACTCTAGTACACGGGGTAAACCAGTGTACATGGACCTTACTATGAAAATGTTAGTTATAAATAAAGTTTTATATGTTCTAAAGAAGAAGAATGTGAGAAAAGTGATTTTTAAAGAAAATAAATTTGTATCTATATATAAACATAAACATGTTTTCAAAAAAGAAAGTGTTTTAAGAAAACCACTTCAAAGAAAATGAATTTAACTCAATTGTTTTATTGCATGGTGAGCATTTTTTGCTCATCCATTTTCATGTTTTATTTCGAGGTTATGAGCAAGGAATATAAAGCCAAAATGTGGAGTTAGGAGATCCATAGATGGAGAGCATTGCCATGAAATGTTTTATTTTAAACAAATGTAATTACACAACGAGGAAAATGTTTATAATTGTGGAACGTTGTTATCGTCATGATGTTATTTTAAAGATTTTGACCAAGTGTTTCCACATTCAATGAATTTTAAAATTTGATGCCATTATTTATCATGCATTTATGACAACATGCATTTAGATAATTATTATAATAAACCTTATAATGCTTTGCGCCGTTGAGAGAACAAGTTGAGAAACCTAATCCTAATGAGTTGGAGGCGTTACGGGTTGTGGCCTTTATCAACAATCTAATAAATGGCCGTAAGCGAGTGATCAATAATCTTCCATGAAGATAGCTATGTACGGTCATGTGATAATCAACCAAGTACAAGATCTAAAAGGTATTAACAAATTAATGGTTAATGGTCATGTGTATATATATGTCAATGATAAAATGTTAAGCATGTTTTGATTTAAGTACAATTGGTTAATTCATAATTGATATGGTTAATTATCTGCTACCCTTTCAACGATCGCCAGCTATATATATATATATAGTTTTATGTGTTATACATGTAAAAGGAAGAACACGTGTTCAAATTAAGGAAAGGATGTATTGTCCCTTTGGAAAACGACATGGTGTTTAAAGTGATTGAACAAAATACGGGAGAAAGAAATTTATCAAAACAAGGGTTCGTGTCACACATGTTTAATTAATTGGATATCACATGTAAAATGTTTATTTTACGACCATAATCACGTAGCCAGTTAGGAAGCAAATGAGCCAGAGGGGTACGTACATATAATATATATGAACTCATAGCACGATGGGTTTTACTTTTCTGGTTCTTATAAGATGGTAACCAAGCTTTCGCTGTCTGTGTTATGTTACTAAAAGTTACGTATTTCTATTGAGCTTGTGGTTTCATAAAGAACAATTTTAAAGCGTGTTTCTGCTACAATGATGTAACGTAATAGTAGTTGTACCACGTGGATTGTCACATTTATTTCATTGGGGGCATGGATTGCATGGATTACATGGAGATCGGATAAAAGATGCTTTTTTAATGTTGCTCTGTCTTGTTCGGTCGGCATTGTTACCAAATTCTCAGTGTGTTATCCTCATGGCCATGAATCATGATGTGTTGTCCGACAGAATATGGACCACAATAGTTGCCGTGGGCTTCTAGTCCACAATATATAAAGAGAAGCATTCACATCAGCATCGATCTACATATATATTTAGCTAAATTTAAACATTTTGAATAACGTACGTCTAATGATATTGTCAGAATTATTTGCTTGTTGAGAATGAATTTAAACCCACAAAATATTATAATATTAATTTAAATGATTAATTAATTTAATAATTAATCACTTTGAATTTTGCTTAATTTTGATTTATTAGATATATATACTAATTAACCGTGTTTATCTTGTTACATTTCAGATATTCACAAATTCGAGCGCCTACCATACCCTTTGTAACGCAGTAACACCATAAACAAAATTAACTGGTAATTAATATTTACAATGCGTCACTCCATTCACATGCATTTGGGAAACACAAGGGGACCTTGAAATCTCATTATAAGAAGAAAGTGTATGCAATTGAAGATTTCACTTAAACACAAGCAAGATAGTCACTACCGTACCCGGACTTTAAACTAAAGCATCAAAGGTAAATATCCATCAATATTGTTTCAGTATAAGATCGGTAATCAAAGTGTTAAAGACAAACATTACAAACCAAGGCCGAAGGTACTAAAACATTAAACACAATCAAGTACTAGACCAAAAGTCAAGCACTTACGTCAAGATCCTTATAATTAACCTCTGCTGGAATATTTCATATATAAAATATTCCAACAACCTCAACCACATGCTCATGGTCAATTTGAAGAGTTTTAGTTCAAACATAACCTCAACCACATGGTCGTGGTCAATTTGAGGAGTTTTAGTCTAAACACATTGAATGTGAGATACACGTTGTGCAAAAAGTGATGAATTTGCTGAAGAAATGGGTACGTGGCAATTGCTCAATTATTCAAAAAAGCAAGAATAAAATGGTTGGGTAGCAATTTTGTAATTTTATATGGATATGATTAGTAATTTCATTTGGACCTAATGGAAACACAGGGGGACCTTTAGATCTCATTATAAGAAGCAAGGGTATGCAATTGAAGATTTCACTTAAACACAAGCAATATAGTCACTAGTACCGGACTTTAAACTAAAGCATCAAAGCTAACATAAATATCCATCAATATTGTTTCAGTATAAGATCCGTAATCAAAGTGTTAAAGATAAACATTACAAACCAAGGCACAAGGTACTAAAACATTAAACACAATCAAGTACTAGACCAAAAGTTGAGCACGACAAGATCCTCATAAACAACCTCAACCACATGCTCATAGTCAAATATTTGAAGAGTTTTAGTCCAAACATAACCTCAACCACATGGTCGTGGTCAATTTGAGGAGTTTTAGTCTAAACACATTGAAAGTGAGATACACGTTGTGCAAAAAGTGATGAATTTGCTGAAGAAATGGGTACGTGGCAATTGCTCAATTATTCAAAAAAGCAAGAATAAAATGGCTGGGTAGCAATTTTGTAATTTTATATGGATATGATTAGTAATTTCATTTAAAAGTTATTGTTAACATGATTAATATAAGTTAAATATAATGTGATTAATTCCGTTAGAGGTACGTAACAAAAATTTAAACAGAAATTTTGATTTATTACAATTCAAAAGTCAATGAAATATAATAAAAATTGTAAGATCCAAATTGATATTCATATTTATAAAGTCTAAAGATAATGTTTTTTTTTAAGAAGTACCCTTTATAATTATATTGAAAATGTTAAATTGAAAAATATTTTTATTAATAAAAGGTAACACGCAAATAGTGCAAGCGTCACCTTTTGGAAGGTGACGTCCATTGTTCAAGCGGAAGGTGACGTTGGCCCTAAGAGTCACATTGTTCAAGCGTCACCTTCCAAAAGGTGACGTTTGGCCGTAAGAGTCACATTGTAATGATGTTTTCACTATACGCATGTTATCATTATTGAATCTAGTCACTATGTTTAAAGTCTTTTGCCAAGAGTCATTATGCAAACATCACTACATCAATAATGACCTTTTTTGGGCTTAAAACGTCATCTTCCAAGAGCAACTATAAATGGTTTTTTTTTGGTACTGATTTAAAAAAAGTTTGCTTTAGTTTGGACATTAAACGTAATTGTGTAATGATGTATTAATTATGAGAACTTAGAATAAAAATGAGGGTTTCATAGTCCATACTAATTAATAAAATGACACTTTCACCTCCCATAAAAATGCGGTAGAGGATGAGGATATTAACTCAAAAATCATTGTGTGTGTGTGTTTTTTTTAAACAAAAAGAATATGTAACACTCCCAAAATTATCACCTTAATTTTTTTTCTCATTACTGAATGTATAAGATAACACTAATTGGGTACTAATTGAAAACATAGAACTATACACGTACGTAATAAAAGATAAGCAAGATGTCATAGTCTACTAAATCCAAACTTGATCGGTCCATTGTTTTTACTAACGTTTTGTGTGTAGCCTCTGATGCTTGTGGCACACCGCCTAACAAGAGGACCAGAAAAACATGCTTTTATAAGCATGAAGGTCGGTCGTTGTAGGTACTAGGTAGGAAGGAAACCAAGTCCGCAACTTGGACAATGATAGAAGTAGGCAAATGTTTCCAATTGGAATTATATGACAAACAACTAATCTAAGACCAAATAGTGAAAGGAAAAGCTGATGGAACCCACCGACTGATTGGTTTCAAGGCATACCACGTCAACAAAACCAATTTAAGAAAATTAGAAACATGCAAGAGCGCTCCATCGCCCCACAGCTGACTGACTTGCATGTGAAAGTGTCATTTTCTAAGCCATGTTATATATAGATGCCAATGCCTCTTTCTGTTTCTCAAACCTAGCTTCTCATTTTTTCGAGCTAATTAGAGAAAGAGAAAGAGCCGTTGCCATATCATGGCTAACTGGGGATATTTGCATGGTTACTCCACCTTAGAAAATGACTATGTTCCCTTAACCATTATCTTCATCTTTCTTACTACGTTCCTTTCCATCTTTCTTCTCAAATTCAAGTCAAAATTCCATAGAAACAGTGAGCAAAGGCCACTCCCACCAGGCCCAACTCCATGGCCTATAGTCGGTAACCTCCCGGAATTGTGGAGGAACAAGCCAACATTCCGGTGGATACATGGCCTTATGAAAGAACTCAACACGGAAATCGCTTGTCTCTGTCTGGCAGGTGTTCATGTTATCCCAGTGACCTCACCGGAAATTGCCAGGGAGTTCTTGAAACAATGCGATTCAATGTTCGCATCAAGACCTCTTACAATGGCGACTGAGTATTCTAGTCGTGGATTCAAGACGATAGCTCTTGTACCATGGACAGATCAATGGAAGAAGATGAGAAAGGTGGTGGCTTCCAATATAATCAACTCCAAAACACTTCACTGGCTACTTAATAAAAGGACAGAAGAAGCTGACAATCTTGTTCGGTTCGTTCGTAACCAATCCGAGAAAAGCAACTGTGTTGTGAACGTGAGGCTTGCCATACAACAATATTGTGGAAACGCAATAAGGAAGATGGTGTTCAACAAACGATACTTTGGAAAAGGAAGTAATGATGGAGGGCCTGGAGTTGAAGAAGTAGAATATATTGAATCACTATGGAGCTTACTCAATCATATTTATGCATTTGCTTTGTCAGATTACATCCCATGCTTACGAGCGCTAGACTTAGATGGTCATGAGAAGATAGTGAGTGAGGCTATGGGAATTGTTAGCAGCTATGAAGAACCGATCATCGATGAGAGAGTCGAGCAGTGGAGAGATGGGAAGAAGAAGGAGGCTGAGGACTTGCTTGACGCTTTCATTTTGGCAAAGAATTCGAATGGGGAACCAGCTCTATCAGTAGAAGAGATCAAAGCTCAAATCACGGCAAGTTAAAATTAATTATATCTGACCCTAATTATAAATGCATGCAAATACAGATGCGGTTATTGGCAATATTCACATCTACATCCGCATAATGTGGTTATCACTTTTAGAAATTTGCATCCACATTTGCATTATTCAATTACTATCTACATCATGCGATTACTATATATCCTCATTCCCATGGTTATTGCAGTTATTAAATGCGGCTATTATCCGTTGTCCGCATACATTTGAGGTAATGGAGCTTTTGAGCCTTCTCTGGGGCTCTATTAAAGCCTTCTTTGGGTTGCATATGCGGATAGTATTTTTGCTAACCACATATAGATATGTATATGTAGATAGCTGGTAACGAATAGTTGTTAATATCTGCCCGCATTTAAAGCCCTAGTATATATATTTACTATCCTATATATTACAAGACAATTTATAGCATGCGTAAATTTGTCTTGGGTAATGAAATTTAAATTAATGTGTCATGTGAGTGTATATATATGAGAAATGTTATTTATTACCGTCATACAATTGAAATGACATAGAGTGAAAATCAGGCATTGAATTTTCTTTTTTAAAACGTCTTTATTGATCAAATGGTTGATTTTCATTGCCACATTATTTCACTTATATGATAATCGTATAACCGTTTAGCAAATAACAACGTTCATTATATTGGCGCGCAATAGCTAGTTTTGATTAATGATTTTTTTTTTTCTTTTTTTGGTAAGTGTTTTGATTTAATAATTTCTCTTTGGACCCTTCTTTTTCCCCTCAAAGTCTAATGATTAAAAAAATACAAAAAATACAAAAAAAATAAAATAAAATTTGAGTCCAATCATTTTCATTAACGTTTTATCGCTTAACCTAATATAAGTTTAATTTGTCAAATATGAGTATTGACCACATAAACATTTTACAAATATTTATAAAGCTAATGTAGCAAGGTCTAATAATTTTTAAATTAACTACCTATTAAACTGTCACATCAATTTTGTGAGATATTTATGCTGTACATATTTCATGCAGGAATTAATGCTTGCATCAGTGGATAACCCGGCCAATAACGTAGAGTGGGTGCTATCAGAAATGCTGAACCAACCGGAGGGCCTCCAGAAAGCGGTAGATGAAATTGATAGGGTGGTTGGAAAAGAGAGATGGGTTCAAGAATATGATATTCCAGAGCTCAATTATGTTAAGGCTTGTGCAAGGGAAGGCTATCGTCTTCACCCAGTTGCACCATTTAACGTACCCCATGTCTCAATGCAAGACATGACTGTCGCCGGCTATTTCATACCAAAAGGAAGCCATGTCCTTTTAAGCCGATATGGGCTTGGCCGCAATCCTCGGGTTTGGGAGGAACCATTGAAGTTCAAACCAGAGCGTCACCTAATCAAGAAGGATGAATCATCAGCAAATCTCAAGGAGGTCAATCTTACAGAAAATGAGCTGCGCTTCATTTCGTTCAGTACTGGAAGGCGGGGTTGCATGGGCGTTCAACTTGGGACGTCCATGAATGTGATGCTTTTGGCAAGGCTTCTTCAAGGGTTTTCATGGAGTTTCCCACCGAACATGGAGGAGATTGACCTCTCTGAGTCTATAAATGACCTTCTCAAGGCCAAACCCTTGCATGCCTGCGCAAAGCCACGTTTGGCTCCTAAACTATACCCCGCTTAACTATAGATAGAAATTCTCTGCGTGCGGATTTATTATTTAACCAATAAAAAAATTTGAATTGAATTTGTAGCAAGCGCATATAATGTAATTTTTCAACGGTTTAGATTTAATTTCAAGTTCTATCTAAAAAAACAAAGAGTATGTGAAGTTAAATCTAGAACATTGAAAAAACTTATACCATATATATATGGTACAAGTTTTTATGTAGCATCTAAACGTTTATGAATGAATAAAGATTTAATTGTTATTATATGCCGTTTTATGTCTTTTTTTTTTTTTTGTTCTTATTTATATAGTTAACTTTGTTTACTGTTAAACGATGTCAATTGATCATTGCCTCAACTGTTAGGAACTTTTTTTTTTGTTTTTTCTAATCAAATAAGAGAAAGTGGGTTAAAGGAGGAACAACTGTTAATTAGGAACTTACGTACAAAAAAATATACAATACCACAAGGGCGCATAATATAGACCACAACAGTTACAATCTTAATTAGAACCCCAAAAGTAAAACCCATTGTATCTACCCCTCTAGCTTTTTCGCTTCTCACATAATTATAGTTGTAAAATAAACATTTAAATGTAGAATCATGAGTCAACAATTCAGTAAGTAAACATATTCAATCATACGAGTGTGTGCCCTTGTTTGGTAAATTTATCTCTCCCTTATTTCGTTGAATATATATATAACCTTAAACACCATGTTTTTTTTCCAAAGGGTTAACAAAACCTTTCGTTTAAACATGTGTATGTTCTGACTTTAAGAATACAAAAGTAGTAGCAGTTGCAAGTAAATTCTTTTAAAGTAAACACCAATCATTTCTCTTTGCTTTAACTTGAATCATCAAACCGTGGATACGGCTATATAAAATATAAAATAAATAAAATAAATATAATTAAGCATTGAAATCTAGCTAGCAAATAATCATAAAAAAAACGAATAAAGAACTTAAATAAAATTATCACTGCCATACACGTACATACTACAATCTCTGTGACTACTTTATTTCCCTTGTCTTTTCCTTTAACCATTTGTTAACAAGACCTTTTAGATCCTGTACTTGGTTGATTTTCACATAACCATTCATATATAATTATCACATGAATAGTATTGTAACTTTGTTATGTTCATGAAAGTTATGTATTTCTAGTACTGTTTTGATTGTGTCCATAAATAAGTGGCTTCATAAGAGAAAAGATAAAGAACAATTTTATAGCCGATTTCCGCTGCAATGATTTAAGGTAACAGTAATAGCACCACGTGGATAGTCGTCTTCTTTATATATTTCATTGGGGGCATTACATGGAGAGTACTCTAAAAGATGCTTTTAATGTTGCTATCGGAGAGGTCTTCATCAGGAGCGTTTAAGGAGAAACATGGAGGGTAATCAAGAATCTAGCCTTTGGCTCTAAATATATTTTGTTCACGAGTTATTGTTGTATTTTACTATATAAACATATGCTGTAGGACATTGTAATTGTTACAATGAAATATTGTAAGTAAAAATTTATTTATGAACATTTTGTTCACTAAATAGATTTTTTTTTTTTTAATAAATATATTACTTATTTGGGACCGTAAAAGTCATTGCTATTGTTCATGACATTTTGGAGTTAGGACCATGCACAAAATAAAGAATTAATTGTCGCTAATTAATGTCTAAGCTATTGGTGAATAGCGACGAAACAGTTGTTGTCTATCACTAATATTCATGAAAACACAGTCGTCATCACAACTCGCTTATATGGGAGCTATTAGCGACAATGTCTAGCTCACGATGTGGTTTTTGGCCACGTCCATCGATGATCCAGTCAAGTGGCTGTGAGGGATATCTATCATGGTGGGATGTGGCTTTTAAAGCTGCATTCTTTAGTGACTTTTAACGTTTTTGGATTTTTCTTCCAAGCTCTGAGGTGCTTGTAAAGTTGAGTTATTGAGTTTTACTTTTACTTTTGTTTTGCTTTTCCCTATATCTTGCCTATGTAATTGTTCTATTATTTGCAATGAAGTTGTACTTACAAAAACTAAAAAGAAAAAAAAAGAAAAAAGAAAAAGGTGGCTGCGAGGGCATTGTGGTCTTAAAAATACAAGTATTATTATTATCAATGAACATGTGTGTCATCCAGAATAATCTTTTGAATTAAATACTTAGGCGGTTAGTGGTTAATAACCTTAATAAATGCTAATTGCTATCCACATTTTAAAAGAAAGAATTAAAAAAAAAAAAAATTCAAAACAATGTTGTTTTTATGATAAAATGATAACACTCTACTACATACGACATTGTTTCTAATATATATAGTGGTTAGCGATTTTTTTAAAACCTAAAAC
>NC_081544.1:27498403-27501726 GCF_901000735.1 Corylus avellana
TGACACGTGGACCAATCAAATACTGACACATGGCATCTACTTAATTTTTTTTTAAATTAAAAAAAAATTAAAATAAAAGAAAAAAAAAATTGAGGGTGACTCTCTTGGCTCCAAGGGGGTGGCCGAAACCACCCCCAGTGGGTGCTCGGCCACCCCCATGGAGCCTAAGGGGTGGCCGAAACCACCCCCAAAGGGGGTGGCCAAGCTACCCCCAAATGGCCAAGCAACCCCAAATTTTTTTTCTTTTTTTTTTTTTAAAAAAAAAAATAATAATAATAAATACATTTTTTTAATTTTTTAAAAAATAAATAAATAAAGTAGGTGTCACGTGTCAACATCAGATTGGTCCACGTGCCAGTCCTAACGGTCAACTAACGGACAGACTAAATTGGTCATTTATCAAAACCACAGGGACCTGGACCTCCTGTAATAAAAATGAAACCACAGGGAGTAAAAATAAAGTTGGTAAACCCCATGGGGTATTAGGTATTTAACCCTATAAAGAATAAATAAATTCTTAAAAAATAATTTTAAATAGAATAATGAAAAGTAATCCCATGTTGCCAGGTGACCACTAGAAGAGATCAAGAAATGTTGAGAAGGACTGATAACAATGGTAGGATAGAAGACAAAGATGGCAAAGAGGAAAAAGAAAGTTCGTGCTCAATTGTAGGCGTAAACAAGAAGAAAAGAAAGATATAAGGCAATCACTCAATTATTCAAACATGTTCATTAGTATAATCATCGTCGAATTTTATTTAGTTTCTTTTTTGTTTTATCAAACATTAGTAGACGTGACATTGCATCGAGCACTAACATGAATACTAACATATGTTAAATGAGATACGTGTTAAATGATAAACTGTTAACTTTGACGTTAAAATCAAATAGAAACCTATTACAAACTGGATAGAACCAAAGACTTTATTCTTGAAAGTATAAACTCAGAGAAGAAAAGTTGAGAGCTAGCTAAATATGATTTTTACTCAAAACCTAAAACCAAGGAAGAAAAGCATACACAGGATTAACACAAGCAGCTAGCAAACATGACTAGGCAGAGGCAATAATTGAATCAATTCCTTCGGGATTTCAGATGTGCCAACCATTTGGTGTAGTCAGGAAGGTTCTCTTGGATCACAGGAATTTGCTCGAAATTCTCAACCCATGCATGCAAGCGAGGCAAGGTGGAGGGTTCTAGCACTTTTACCCCTCTCATGTCTTCCAGGGCTCTAAGCCAGTGGCACAGCCATCCATACGCTATGTCTACCAATCCAATATTGTTGCCACCAAAATATTTCTTGTCTCCCAGAGCTTTCTCTTCCAAGATCTTCAGAAATTCCACCACTTCTTTTATAGCATTCTCATCTGGCTTTTCTTCTGGAGCTTGAAAAAAAAGCACAGAGAGAGTTCGACCCTATATGATCATCGGAAGATTAAGCTCTTAGCATGAATAATATCATCACTAGGACAAATAATTTTCTGATGGTTCGGCAACCGAATTATATCACCTACATCCACCGTTAGGTAATTGTTCGAAGGACTACATGTTATTCTTATAACTTATTGAAGCACCTAAGCCAAATCAACTTTTACAAATGATTTGAATAATTTCAATTGTAATCAAATCCCTTTATTCACAGTAACTAAACCCTCATTTATAACAAAGATCTCTAACGTTATCCATAAGGAAATTATCAAACCCTTATATTCTAACAGGGGTGTAATGACTTCAAAAAAGAAGAAGACAAAAACAGGGGAGTTGCGTTTTTAAAGAGGGGAAAAACAGGAACAGTGAAAGAAATCGTTTGGGTTTGTGATTTTTTTCTATCTACTTAACTGAATTCAAAATTGTGAATATCGAGGAAAAAAAAGAGTTGAGATTATGTTAAGAATCTTAATCAAAGTGAAGCTAACTTGGCATGCTAGTACTGTATGATGATGAATGATAACATGGGATTAGCTCAAGTGGAAACAAATTAATAAACCTGCTGATGGATCATGGATTAATTCATGTGCATGATAGAAAGAATTATGCAGGTTGAAATTAATTACCTTATCATCTCCGAATTTAATCCAGAACCGAGCCAAGGCCCTCTCGTAAGAATCCTTTGGCAGCAAAGGGCTCTCAGGCCACGTTTCTTCAATGTATTCAAGGATTACAAGGGACTCGGCGATCGGCTTGCCGCCATGAACAAGCACTGGAATCTTCTTGTGAACTGGGTTGAACTGCAGAAGCATATCACTCTTGTTGCGAAGGTCTTCTTCTATGTAGTCATATTCCACACCCTTTAGCTTCAGAGCCCATATCACTCTGTAGCTATAGCCGCTAGTCCAACATCCCAGAAGTTTCACTTTTTCTTCCATTGTTGATATGAGACCAACAGGCTAAATCGGCTTAATTATAGCAATTATTTGTATTTAGTTTCTTCCCTTGTCAATACTCAACAGTCGTCGAGTTTGAAAAATGTATTAAAGCAAGTATAGGCTATTAACATAGCATTATTTCGTCTTTGAAAACAACGGGCGAGAAGATGAATGAAAATTCACAAACACAGGGTTCAATTTGGTATTACAATAGAAGATGCAATTTATATGATGGTGGGGTCCTCAATTTGAACATTCTAATCTGATTATGTGGAATTGTGGATAGACGAAGGTGCACGAACCTATCCCATTTCCTTGAATTTTCCTTGTCTTTTTGCTCCAGAGTCTCTAACTAGCAGTAAACACAAGAAGAAAAGTTAAGAAAAAGGAAAAGTAACTGGTTAATTGTGTTCTGTCATGTAATCTCGGTTGGTTATGTGCTTCTTATGTGTGTTTTGGATAACACAGAGTCATGCAAGAGACTCTCGGATGAAAGAAATCCAAATATATTTTTTACATTCACAATATTGAATAGAAATATTAAGGAATTGATTATTGCGGTGTCCAAATTAATTAAGTGTTACATATACAGTAGTTTGTGAGAGATATGTGAAAATAAATATAAGCTTTTAGTATTATTTAAATCCAAATGGACTGTCAGACACTTGAAACATGTACCATCTCATAGAAAAGTCGAGTGAAAATCTATCATTTAAAAGGGGTTATATTCTATCCTAAAGTTCTGAACAATAATTACAAACTACAGGGTAATACTAGCACTAAGAAACATCTACAAGAATATAATCATTAAACCAGCAGGGTGAAGTTCAGGGGGCCCTGTTGTTTAAACAAAGTTATGAATGTGGTAAACATCTTTTGGATATAATCATAAAATTGACGCTTCTTTAATACAGCTTTTTTTTTTCTTCCTTTTTTGTGGTAAAACCGATGGTCTATTA
>NC_081544.1:27501826-27510978 GCF_901000735.1 Corylus avellana
GGCCGCACGGCCACCCCATGGGCTGGGGGTGGCGCAAGGCCACCCCTTGGCCATGGGGTGGCCGCGCGCCACCTCCAGATCTGATGCGGCCACCCCCAGCCACCCATGGGATGGCCAGCGACGGCGGTGAGCCGCCCCATGGGGTGGCTTCTCCTCCAATTATTTTTTTTTAAAAAAACAAATAAATAATATTTTTATTATTTATAATCAGGTGTGTTGGGTTTATTTTTGAGTTTTGTATTCTTAGATGATTTAGACCCTTAGATGCTTTGGATGGCTAAGATCTCAAAAAATGAGATTCTCCAATTACTCACAATTGGAGGGGATCCTGATCCGGTTATCTGCTACGTACCCTTTCAATGATTGCTATATATATAGTTTTATGTGTTATACATGTAAATGGAAGAACACGTGTTCAAAGGAAAGGTTTTTTATATTGACCCTTTGGAAAACGACATGGTGTTTAAGGTGATTCAACAAAATACGGGAGAGAGAAAATTTTTCAAAACATGGGTTCGTGTCACACATGTTTAATTGGATATGCTTATAGTTCCACAAGTAAAATGTTTATTTTAATTACGACCATAATCACATAGCCAGGAAGCAAATGAGCCAAAGGGGTACGGAGGTATAATATATAGGGTAAAATCATTTTAACTCCCTTAAACTATTATCCTAATGACAATCTACACCCAAACTATTAATTGTGAGAATATACTCCCAAACTATTAAAACAATGACAATGTACCCAAAATTTTAACAAAATAATAAAATTACCCTTACTAAAATAAAAACAAAAATACTAAAATTTATAAAAAATTAAAAAGAATAAAAAATTAAAAAAATAAATAAAAAGCAAAACAGGGGTGCCGGACAACTACCCCTGGATGGTGGCTGGACCACCCCTAGGTAACTGGGGGATGGTCCGTCCACCCACCAAGGGGTGGATCGGCCACCCAAGCTGTTTTCGGGGGTGGCCGGTCACCCTAAGATGTTTTTGAGATGTTTTTGGGGTGGCTTCAGGGGTTGCTGGAAGAGATGAAAGACAGGAAAAAAGCCATTGGAGGTTGCTGGCAGATATATAGCTGATACTCATATTCGCTTGCACTGCTGCTAAGATCAAGAGCATCAGGGATTTGGGTCAAAGAAACTGGAACCAGGTGCTCAAAGAAACTTAGAAACTCATATTCACCCCATGAAATCGTTCCAGCTCAAATTCAGGTGCTCCAAATATTTCAACCCCAGCAAAGAACGTTGGCTTTTCCAAACCCAGCAGTGGGTTTGGTCGTGACCCACCCATGGGGTGATTCTTTCTAACCACCCCTGTTTTTTTTTTTTTTTTTTTCAACTTTTGTTTTTTAATTTTTAATTTTTTTTTCAAATATTTAAAGATATTTGTGTCTTATTGAAAATTATAGCTACCATTGGGGGACACATTATCATTGTTTTGGTAGTTTGGGGGGTAAATTGTCGCAATTGATGATTTAGGGGGATAGATTGTTATTAATTGAGATGGTAGTTTGAGGGGGTTAAAATGACTTTACCCTAATATATATGAACTCATTTTACGATGGGTTTTTCTTTTCTGGTTCTTATAAAATGGTAACCTAGCTAGCTTTTGCTGTCTATATATGTTAGGTTAATGAAAGTTGCGTATTTCTAGTGAGTTTGTGGTTTCATAAAGAACAATTTTAAAGCGTGTTTCTGCTGCAATGCAATATTGATGTAATGTAATAGTAGTAGTACGTACCACGTGGATATTCGTGATTATTTTCACGTTTGTTTCATTGGGGGCATGCATGCATGCATTACATGAAGATCGTTTAAAAGATGCTTTTTTAATGTTGCTATCGGAGGGGTCATGATCAGGAAGGTTTAAGGAAGAAAAATGGAGGGTAATCAAAGAACATACTGAGTAAGCGTGGGGCTTCATCTTGTTCGGCTTTGTTACCAAATTCTCAGTATGTTATCCTCATGGCCATGAATCATGATATATGTGTGGTCCGATAGAATAAGGACCACAATATATAAAGAGGAGCATTCACATCCGCATCTACATTTATTTAGCTAAATTCAAACGTTTTGAATAACCTACTAATGATATTGTCAGAATTATTTGCTTGTTGAGAATGAATTTAAACCCACAAAATATTCTAATATTAATTTAAATGATTAATTTAATAATTACTTTGAATTTTGCTTAGTTTTAATTTATTAGATATATATATACTAACCGTGTTTAATTATCTTATCTTGTTACATGCATGTCAGATATTCACGAATTCGAGCACCTAACGTACCCTTAATTTGTAACGCGGTAACACCATAAACAAAATTGACTGGTAATTAATTTTTACAATGTGTCACTCCATTGACATTTGGACCTAATGGAAATACACGGGGACCTTTAAATCTCATTATAAGAAGAGAGTGTATGCAGTATCGGACTTTGAACTTAAAAGCATTAAGGTAACATAAATATCCATCAATGTTTCAGTATAAGATCGGTAATCAAAGTGTTAATGATAAACATTACAAACGAAGGCCGAAGGTACTAAAACATTAAACACAATCAACTAGACCAAAAGTTAATTAAGCACGTCAAGATCCTCATAATTAACCTCTGTTGGAATATTTTATATATAAAATATTCCAACAACCTCAACCACATGCTCATAGTCAATTTGAAGAGTTTTAGTCCAAACATAACCTCAACCACATGGTCGTGGTCAATTTGAGGAGTTTTAGTCTAAACACATTGAATGTGAGATACACGCTGTGCAAAAAGTGATGAATTTGCTGAAGAAATGGGTGGCAATTGCTCAATTATTCAAAAAAGCAAGAATAAAATGGTTGTGTACGTAGCAATTTTGTAATTTTATGTGGATATGATTAGTAATTTCATTTAAAATTTATCGTTACATGATTAATATAAGATGAATATAATGTGATTAATTCCATTAGAGGTAGTTAACAAAAATTTAAACAGAAATTTTGATTTATTACAATTCAAAAGTCAATGAAATATAATAAAAATTGTAAGATCCAAATTGATATTCATATTTATAAAGTCTAAAGATAATTTTTTTTTTTAAAAAAATAATATCCACCTAGGACTAGGAGGATACAAGGAGAACACCAGAGAACACCTAGCATTCTCCAAAATAAAAAGTAAAGAAACTTTTAAAATGAAGAGTAATTCTAGAAGTCTCTCTTGTGTCCCTCTTGAATCAAATCACCATTTGATCAAAATGATGTGGCTATTAAAATCACCATTTGATCAAAATCCATTAATGATCAATTACAAGCCTAATGGTAATTTTAATAGCCACATCATTCTTGGAGGGACTCAAGAGGGACACAAGAGAGATTTCTAGCATTACTCTAAAATGAATCAAGTAGCTTGTGTCTCGTATTTTGTGGTCCTGGCCAGGCTCGTTAGGTTGAGGATGTGAATAATTTCTTAGCTTGCGGTTCAGAAGGGTGAGTTTTGGCAAGAGGATGTTGCTACCTATGTATCAGATTGAGTTTGTCTAGAGCAGACCTGTTGTTACAACTGAAAATTAGTCATGGGTTAACGGATTTTGATGTCATAGATAGGTCTTGAATGTCAGATTGTTATGTATGTATCTATAATTTGTAATCTTATAGTTTCAGCTATGATTTTCTCATAGCGTTTGCTTTGTGATGTAAGAGCTTTATATTCGTGATCTTTCATCAATTAATGAGACTACAATGATTTTTCCTTAAAAAAAAAGTAGCTTGTGTCTTCCACTAAAAAAAAAAAAAAAAGAAAGTAGATTGTGTCTTGCAAAAATAAATAAATTCAAAATACATTCAATCAACTTGAAATTTTAAATCACTAATTATTATTTTAAGAAGTGCCCTTATAATTATATTGAAAATGTTAAATTGAAAAATATTTTTATTAATAAAAGGTGACACGCGAATAGTGCAAGCGTCACCTTCCAAAAGGTGATGTTTGGCCCTAAGAGTCAAATTGTAATGATGTTTTCACTATACGCATGTTACCATTATTGAATTCAGTCACTATGTTTAGAGTATTTTGCCAAGAGTTACTATACAAACATCACTACATCAATAATGATGTTTTTTGGGCTTAAAATGTCATCTTCCAAGAGTAACTATACGTGGTTTTTTTTTTTTTTTTTTTTAACTGATTAAAAAAAGTTTGCTTTAGTTTGGACATTAAACATTATTGTGTAATCATGATGTATTAATTATGAGAACTTAGAATAAAAATGAGGGTTTCATAGTTCATACTAATTAATAAAATGACACTTTCACCTCCCATAAAAATGCGGTAGAGGATGAGGATATTAACTAAAAAATCATTGTGTGTGTGTGTTTTTTTTTAAAACAAAAAGAATATGTAACACTCCCAAAATTATCACCTTAATTTTTTTTTCTCATTACTGAATGTATAAGATAACACTAATTGGGTACTAATTGAAAACATAATTTCATTCATTTTTTTTTTTTTGATGAATAAGCAACTTCATTAAAATCTCAAAAACCAAAAACACCAAAGTGCCAATTACAAACCACCAACTAGCACAACCTCACAAAGGCTAACAAACCAAACTAAACCAGAAACAAACTGCAGAACAACAAAACAGCATAAAAAGAAACCACCAAAACCAACAAAACCAATCCCCAAACCCAAAGTATCACCAAAAAACAGACCCTACAGAAGCCCTAAAAGCAAAACCTCACAGAGGCTAAAACCCATAAGACTATCAGGAAACAGAAAACAAAACAAGACCAGCGGGCCACAACCACAACCTGATCAGCAAAGCACTTCTGCAGAAAGATTCCACAAAGAGCAAAACACAAGGTTCTCCTTATTTTTTGGAAACCTTCCTTTCCCAACTACTCTGGTTCGGATTTTCCACAAAATTTTCTTCAACAATTGCTCCTCTGTTTTTGGATGACCTGCATGTTTGATCTCATTTCGAGTGCACCAGATATTATAAACTACAGATCCCAAAACTAATCTGCAGAGCATAGCTTTGAGAGACTTGCAGCCCCAATCATTCAATCCCAATTGCAAGATATCCTCCCATACTATAGGAACATTATCCACTCTGCATCTAAACATACAGAACTTCCAAAGTCTATAGCTGAAACTGCATTATAAAAAAAGATGATCACGAGTTTCTAACTGGTTCCTGCAGAAAACACAATTGACATCTCCATTATAACCCCAAGTCAACAATCTATCTCCCGTAACCAACCTTTCTTTCATAGCAAGCCACAAAATGAAAGCATGCTTAGGAATAGCAAAGGGGAACCAAACCAACTTCCACCAAGTAATCTGCTCTTTTTTTTTTTTTTTTTTTTTTTTTTTTAATAGGAAGTTGTCTGGAAATTGATGGCTCTAGTTGGCCGAGCATGTGCGCAAATTGGCTAGCCAAGAAATATAAATGAAACATCTGAATGGGGAAGTAAATCATTCGAGGAATAATTAACCTCATCAAACAAATATATGCATGTGTTACATTATTACATTTGCATACATATATAAATAAAATAACATAAAAAAAAGTAAAAAAAAAATCAGAGAAATCCCCAAAATTTAGACTTAAGTCAACCAACCCAAAGTCTCACAATTCACAAATCTTCACAATTTCTTGCTTCTAAATTATAATCCCACAATTATATAACGAAATTTACAAGAAAATTGCAAGAATTTTACCTCCTGCAACAGTACTCTCTCTCTCTAAAATTCTCAATCTCTACATCTCACTCTCTCACTGGCGATCTCTCTCTCTAACTCTCTCAAATTCGCGCTGTGTGTGAAGCCGTGAAGGAAAGGGGTTAAGGGGACTAGGGGAGAAAGTGAGCAGAGAAGGGGGTATCGGGGACTTTTATGAAGACCTAAAATTTTTTTTAGGGACCGCCTATGTTTTTTTTTTTTTTTGGGGGGAGGGGGGGACCTTGGCCCTAGCCGGTCTTCCTCCTCTTCCTTCTCTGCGGTTGTAACCCACTTTCCCTTATTTGATTAGAAAATGAAAAAAAAGAAAAAAAAAAAAAGAAAGAAGTTCCTAACAGTTGAGGCATGATCAATTGACATCGTTCGTTTAACAGTAAACAAAGTCAACGGTATAAACAAGAACCAAAAAAATGACGTAAAACGTCATATAATAACAATTAAATCTTTATTAATTCATAATATGTTTAGATGTTACATAAAAACTTATACCATATATATATGGTATAAGTTTTTTCAATGTTCCAGATTTAACTTCACATACTCTTTGTTTTTTAGAAATAACTTGAAATTAAATCTAAACGGTTGAAAAATTACATTATATGCGCTTGTTACAAATTCAATTCAAATTTTTTTGTTGGTTAAATAATAAATCCGCACACAGAGAAGTTCTGTCCATAGTTAAGCGGGGTATAGTTTAGGAGCCAAACGTGGCTTTGCGCAGGCATGCAAGGGCTTGGCCTTGAGAAGGTCATTTATAGACTCAGAGAGGTCAATCTCCTCCATGTTCGGTGGGAAACTCCATGAAAACCCTTGAAGAAGCCTTGCCAAAAGCATCACATTCATGGACGTCCCAAGTTGAACGCCCATGCAACCCCGCCTTCCAGTACTGAACGAAATGAAGCGCAGCTCATTTTCTGTAAGATTGACCTCCTTGAGATTTGCTGATGATTCATCCTTCTTGATTAGGTGACGCTCTGGTTTGAACTTCAATGGTTCCTCCCAAACCCGAGGATTGCGGCCAAGCCCATATCGGCTTAAAAGGACATGGCTTCCTTTTGGTATGAAATAGCCGGCGACAGTCATGTCTTGCATTGAGACATGGGGTACGTTAAATGGTGCAACTGGGTGAAGACGATAGCCTTCCCTTGCACAAGCCTTAACATAATTGAGCTCTGGAATATCATATTCTTGAACCCATCTCTCTTTTCCAACCACCCTATCAATTTCATCTACCGCTTTCTGGAGGCCCTCCGGTTGGTTCAGCATTTCTGATAGCACCCACTCTACGTTATTGGCCGGGTTATCCACTGATGCAAGCATTAATTCCTGCATGAAATATGTACAGCATAAATATCTCACAAAATTGATGTGACAGTTTAATAGGTAGTTAATTTAAAAATTATTAGACCTTGCTACATTAGCTTTATAAATATTTGTAAAATGTTTATGTGGTCAATACTCATATTTGACAAATTAAACTTATATTAGGTTAAGCGATAAAACGTTAATGAAAATGATTGGACTCAAATTTTATTTTATTTTTTTTGTATTTTTTGTATTTTTTTAATCATTAGACTTTGAGGGGAAAAAGAAGGGTCCAAAGAGAAATTATTAAATCAAAACACTTACCAAAAAAAGAAAAAAAAAAATCATTAATCAAAACTAGCTATTGCGCGCCAATATAATGAACGTTGTTATTTGCTAAACGGTTATACGATTATCATATAAGTGAAATAATGTGGCAATGAAAATCAACCATTTGATCAATAAAGACGTTTTAAAAAAGAAAATTCAATGCCTGATTTTCACTCTATGTCATTTCAATTGTATGACGGTAATAAATAACATTTCTCATATATATACACTCACATGACACATTAATTTAAATTTCATTACCCAAGACAAATTTACGCATGCTATAAATTGTCTTGTAATATATAGGATAGTAAATATATATACTAGGGCTTTAAATGCGGGCAGATATTAACAACTATTCGTTACCAGCTATCTACATATACATATCTATATGTGGTTAGCAAAAATACTATCCGCATATGCAACCCAAAGAAGGCTTTAATAGAGCCCCAGAGAAGGCTCAAAAGCTCCATTACCTCAAATGTATGCGGACAACGGATAATAGCCGCATTTAATAACTGCAATAACCATGGGAATGAGGATATATAGTAATCGCATGATGTAGATAGTAATTGAATAATGCAAATGTGGATGCAAATTTCTAAAAGTGATAACCACATTATGCGGATGTAGATGTGAATATTGCCAATAACCGCATCTGTATTTGCATGCATTTATAATTAGGGTCAGATATAATTAATTTTAACTTGCCGTGATTTGAGCTTTGATCTCTTCTACTGATAGAGCTGGTTCCCCATTCGAATTCTTTGCCAAAATGAAAGCGTCAAGCAAGTCCTCAGCCTCCTTCTTCTTCCCATCTCTCCACTTCTCGACTCTCTCATCGATGATCGGTTCTTCATAGTTGCTAACAATTCTCATTGCCTCACTCACCATCTTCTCATGACCATCTAAGTCTAGCGCTCTTAAGCATGGGATGTAATCCGACAAAGCAAATGCATAAATATGATTGAGTAAGCTCCATAGTGATTCAATATATTCTACTTCCTCAACTCCAGGCCCTCCATCATTACTTCCTTTTCCAAAGTATCGTTTGTTGAACACCATCTTCCTTATTGCGTTTCCACAATATTGATGTATAGCAACCCGCACGTCCACAACACAGTTGCTTTTCTCGGACTGGTTACGAATGAACCGCACAAGATTGTCGGCTTCTTCTGTCCTTTTATTAAGTAGCCAGTGAAGTGTTTTGGAGTTGATTATATTGGAAGCCACCAGCTTTCTCATCTTCTTCCATTGATCTGTCCATGGTACAGGTGCTATCGTCTTGAATCCACGACTAGAATACTCGGTCGCCATTGTAAGAGGTCTTGATGCGAACACTGAATCGCATTGTTTCAAGAACTCCCTGGCAATTTCCGGTGAGGTCACTGGGATAACATGAACACCTGCCAAACAGAGACAAGCGATTTCCGTGTTGAGTTCTTTCATAAGGCCATGTATCCACCGGAATGTTGGCTTGTTCCTCCACAATTCCGGGAGGTTCCCGACTATAGGCCATGGAGTTGGGCCTGGTGGGAGTGGCCTTTGCTCACTGTTTCTATGGAATTTTGACTTGAATTTGAGAAGAAAGATGGAAAGGAACATAGTAAGAAAGATGAAGATAATGGTTAAGGGAATATAGTCATTTTCTAAAGTGGAGTAACCATGCAAATATCCCCAGTTAGCCATGATATGCCAACGGCTCTTTCTCTTTCTCTAATTAGCTCGAAAAAATGAGAAGCTAGGTTTGAGAAACAGAAAGAGGCATTGGCATATATAT
>NC_081544.1:27511078-27540526 GCF_901000735.1 Corylus avellana
TTAGCGGTTATTGGGTCTACTAACCGTAACCGCTAACCGCTAACCGCCTTTTATATAATATATTTTTATAATTATAATTATAAAAATATTTATACATATAACATAATCACTTGATCATTAAATCACAATTTTTTTTTAAAAATAATTAAATCACAATTTGAGTATTAATATATTATCACTATAATTTATATGATTATATCATATAATCACTTGATCATTAAATCACAATTTTTTTTAAAAAAATAATTAAATCACAATTTGAGTATTAATATATTATCACTATAATTTATATGATTATATCACATGAGATTGATTATTAAATCATTTGATTATATAATAACAAATTATACATATATAATATGACATAACTCATAAGTATACTAATTCATACTAATACAACAATTAAATATCTAGAGACTTATTTCCAATGTATGTTATAAACCTATAAGTCTATATAAGTCTACATATGTATATGAATAATATAAATGTATAATATCAATAGTTAATCATATGATTCAATGACAATTCAAATACTTTATTCAAGACTTCAAGTGAATCATATTATTAATGTACAATGATGATATGATTCGTATAATATCAAATTAAGTAATTGACATTGGATTAAACAATGACCAATGTGTTACTTATAAACACAATTTAAGTATTAATGTATTATCATTATAATTTTAGTAATTTATATATTATCACTATAATTGATATGATTATATCACATGATGACTTGATCATTAAATCATATGATTATATAATAATAAATAATACATATATAATATGACATAACTCATAAGTCATAAGTCTACAAGTTAATCATATGATTCATGTACAATGATAATCACAATTGATTCAATTGAATTAAACAATATGTTACTTATAACTACAAGTCTACAATTTAATTAAAGCATTATTAGATACTTTAGGAATTTAGGATTTAGGAGTTTGAACATTACCATTTACCATTAGATATTAAGTTCAATTCAAAGAAAAAAGATTATAAGTAAATATGATAAGAATTTAAATAATTAATCATATGAATCATATGATATAATTTAATGAGACTATATGATTATATAATATCAAATTAAGTAATTGACATTAGATTCAACAATGTGTTACTTATAATCACAATTGAAGTATTAATGTATTTTTTGAACATTTTTTAGAAAAAGAAATTTAACCATTTTTTGAAAGAAAAAAAAAAGAAAATTAACAATTTTGAACAATTTTGAATTATATATATATAATTGCTTATAGTTATATTATATGCATATTGAATAATATAAATGTATAAGATAAATATTTAACTATATGATCCAATTACAATTCCAATACTTAATCAATTATTCATGTACAATGACAATGACAATGTGATTCATATAATATCAAATTAAGTAATTGACATTGGATTAAACAATGTGTTACTTATAACTACAATTGAAGTATTTTTGTTTGTTTGTAAGTTTATAAGATCAACACTTAATCATATGATCCAATGACAATTCAAATATTTATAGCAATTGGGCCCAAGAAGATATTAAAAATACAAGAAAAAAATGAGGGTAAAAAAAAGCCCAAAAAAAAAAGCCCAATTTTAAAAAAGCGGTTAGCGGGCGGTTATCTATTTCACTAACCGCTAACCGGCCACTAACCGCTAACCGTTAACCGCTAGGCGGTTAGCGGTTGCGGTTAGTGAAATTTACTAACCGCTAGGGCGGTTACGGGTAGCGGTTATTGCCACTAACCGCTAACCGTAACCGCCTTTCAAGACCCCCCCCTGGGACAAGTCTAACATTTTTAAATGGGCTAAATGGCGGTGACATGAAAATTCATTAGTTTTATTGACGGAAGATGAATATAGAGGTACCGTCTCGGTTTTTTTTTTTTTTTTTGACATGTCCGCGCAAGAAGGAGGAGGGGGGTTCGAACTAGTGACCCCCGCTTCATTAGGCGTGATCCCAGCCGATTAAGGTACCTCTTAAAAACACGGTCTCAGTATTTACCCATAAACGAAGTATCATTTATAAAACAAAATGAAGCTTAAATAAAAATAAATAAATAAAGTCCCTAAAATTCAAATACCAAAAAGTAGGGGTGTAAAGGCAGCGGTTAGGAAAAACCGCTAGCCATCTAAGCGATTACGATTAGCGGTTTTAGGTTTTAAAAAAATCGCTAACCACTATATATATATATATATTAGAAACAATGTCATATGTAGTAGAGTGTTATCATATTATCATAGAAACGGCATTGTTTTGGATTTTTTTTTTTTTTTTAATTCTTTCTTTTGAAAAGTGGTTAGCAATTAGCATTTATTAGAGTTATTAACAACTAACCGTCTAAGTATTTAATTCAAAAGATTATTCTGGATGACATACATGTTCATTGACAATAATAATACTTGTATTTTTAAGACCACAATGCCCTCGCAGCCACCCTTTTTTTTTTTTCTTTTTAGTTTTTGTAAGTACAATTTTTTTTTTTTAATATGTCCACACAAGGGAAGGAGGAGGCCAGGGGATTCGAACTAGTGACCTCCGCTTCATGAGGCGTGGTCCACTGCCGATTGAGTTACCCCTTAAAGACTTGTAAGTACAACTTCATTGCAAATAATAGAACAATTACATAGGCAAGATATAGGGAAAAGCAAAACAAAAATAAAAGTAAATTAAACTCAATAACTCAACTAATATTGATTACAAGCACCTCAGAGCTCGGAAGAAAAATCCAAAAACATTAAAGTCAGCTAAAGAATACAGCTTTAAAAGCCACATCCCACTATGATAGATATCCCTCACAGCCACTTGATCATCGATGGACGTGACCAAAAACCACATCGTGAGCTAGACATTGTCGCTAATAGCTCCCATATTAGCGAGTTGTGACGACAACTGTGTTTTCATGAATATTAGTGACAGACAACAATTGTTTCGTCACTATTCACTAATAGCTTAGACATTAATTAGCGACAATTAATTCTTTATTTTGTGGTCCTAACTCCAAATTGTCATGAACAAATAGCGATGGCTTTCAAGGTCCCAAATAAGAAATCTATTTATTAAAATAAAAAATAAAATCTATTTAGTGAACAAAATGTTCATAAATAATTTTTTATTTACAATATTTCATTGTAACAATTACAATGTCCTACAGCATATATGTTTATATGGTAAAATAAAATAAAGAAATACAACAATAACTCGTGAACCAAATATATTTCGAGCCAAAGGCTACATTCTTGATTATCCTCCATGTTTCTCCTTAATTAAACGCTCCTGATCAAGACCTCTCCGATAGCAACATTAAAAGCATCTTTTAGAGTACTCTCCATGTAATGCCCCCAATGAAATATATAAAGAAGACGACTATCCATGTGGTGCTATTACTGTTACCTTATATCATTGCAGCGGAAATCGGCTATAAAATTGTTCTTTATCTTTTCTCTTATGAAACCACTTATTTATTGACACAATCAAAACAGTACTAGAAATACATAACTTTCATGAACATAACAAAGTTACAATACCATATATTCATGTGACAACAATCTGATAATTATATATGAATGGTTATGTGAAAATCAACCAAGTACAGGATCTAAAAGGTCTTATTAACAAATGGTTAAAGGAAAAGATAAGGGAAATAAAGTAGTCACAGAGATTGTAGTGTGTACGTGTATGGCAGTGATAATTTTATTTAAGTTCTTTATTCATTTTTTATATGATTATTTGCTAGCTAGATTTCAAAGATTAATTATATTTGTTTTATTTTTTTATGTTTTATACATGTAAATGGAAGAATAGCCGTATCCACGGTTTGATGATTCAAGTTAAAGCAAAGAGAAATGAAAGTATTGGTGTTTACTTTAAAAGAATTTAATTGCAACTACTACTTTGTATTCTTAAAGTCAGAACATGCACATGTTTAAGCGAAAGGTTTTATTAACCCTTTGGATAAAAAAAACATGGTGTTTAAGGTTATTCAACGAAATAAGGGAGAGATAAACTTACCAAACAAGGGCACAGACTCGTATGATTGAATATGTTTACTTACTGAATTGTTGACTCATAAGTCTACATTTAATGTTTATTTTACAACTGTAACTACGTGAGAAGCGAATAAGCTAGAGGGGTAGATACAATGGGTTTTACTTTTGGGGTTCTAATTAAGATTGTAACTGTTGTGGTTTATATTATGCGCCCTTGTGGTATTTTATATTTTTTTTTTACGTTAGTTCCTAACAGTTGTTCTTCTGTAACCCACTTTCTCTTATTTGATTTTTTTTTTTTTAAAAAAAAAAAAAAAAAAAAAAAGAGTTCCTAACAGTTGAGGCAATGATCAATTGACATCGTTTAACAGTAAACAAAGTTAACTATATAAATAAGAACACAAAAAAAAAAAAAAAAAAAAAGCGGCATATAATAACAATTAAATCTTTATTCATTCATAAACGTTTAGATGCTACATAAAAACTTGTACCATATATATATATGGTATAAGTTTTTTCAATGTTCTAGATTTAACTTCACATACTCTTTGTTTTTTAAGAAACAATTTGAAATTAAATCTAAATCGTTGAAAAATTACATTATATGCGCTTGCTACAAATTCAATTCAAATTTTTTTATTGGTTAAATAATAAAATCCGCACGCAGAGAATTTCTGTCTATAGTTAAGCGGGATATAGTTTAGGAGCCAAACGTGGCTTTGCGCAGGCATGCAAGGGCTTGGCCTTGAGAAGGTCATTTATAGACTCAGAGAGGTCAATCTCCTCCATGTTCGGTGGGAAACTCCATGAAAACCCTTGAAGAAGCCTTGCCAAAAGCATCACATTCATGGACGTCCCAAGTTGAACGCCCATGCAACCCCGCCTTCCAGTACTGAACGAAATGAAGCGCAGCTCATTTTCTGTAAGATTGACCTCCTTGAGATTTGCTGATGATTCATCCTTCTTGATTAGGTGACGCTCTGGTTTGAACTTCAATGGTTCCTCCCAAACCCGAGGATTGCGGCCAAGCCCATATCGGCTTAAAAGGACATGGCTTCCTTTTGGTATGAAATAGCCGGCGACAGTCATGTCTTGCATTGAGACATGGGGTACGTTAAATGGTGCAACTGGGTGAAGACGATAGCCTTCCCTTGCACAAGCCTTAACATAATTGAGCTCTGGAATATCATATTCTTGAACCCATCTCTCTTTTCCAACCACCCTATCAATTTCATCTACCGCTTTCTGGAGGCCCTCCGGTTGGTTCAGCATTTCTGATAGCACCCACTCTACGTTATTGGCCGGGTTATCCACTGATGCAAGCATTAATTCCTGCATGAAATATGTACAGCATAAATATCTCACAAAATTGATGTGACAGTTTAATAGGTAGTTAATTTAAAAATTATTAGACCTTGCTACATTAGCTTTATAAATATTTGTAAAATGTTTATGTGGTCAATACTCATATTTGACAAATTAAACTTATATTAGGTTAAGCGATAAAACGTTAATGAAAATGATTGGACTCAAATTTTATTTTATTTTTTTTGTATTTTTTGTATTTTTTTAATCATTAGACTTTGAGGGGAAAAAGAAGGGTCCAAAGAGAAATTATTAAATCAAAACACTTACCAAAAAAAGAAAAAAAAAAATCATTAATCAAAACTAGCTATTGCGCGCCAATATAATGAACGTTGTTATTTGCTAAACGGTTATACGATTATCATATAAGTGAAATAATGTGGCAATGAAAATCAACCATTTGATCAATAAAGACGTTTTAAAAAAGAAAATTCAATGCCTGATTTTCACTCTATGTCATTTCAATTGTATGACGGTAATAAATAACATTTCTCATATATATACACTCACATGACACATTAATTTAAATTTCATTACCCAAGACAAATTTACGCATGCTATAAATTGTCTTGTAATATATAGGATAGTAAATATATATACTAGGGCTTTAAATGCGGGCAGATATTAACAACTATTCGTTACCAGCTATCTACATATACATATCTATATGTGGTTAGCAAAAATCACTATCCGCATATGCAACCCAAAGAAGGCTTTAATAGAGCCCCAATGAAGGCTCAAAAGCTCCATTACCTCATATGTATGTGGACAATGTATAATAGTCACATTTAATAACTGCAATAACCATGGGAATGAGGATATAGAGTAATCACATGATGTAGATAGTAATTGAATAATGCAAATGTGGATGCAAATTTCTAAAAGTGATAACCACATTATGCGGATGTAGATGTGAATATTGCCAATAACCACATCTGTATTTGCATGCATTTACAACCCTAATTATATAGGGTCAGATATAATTAATTTTAACTTGCCGTGATTTGAGCTTTGATCTCTTCTACTGATAGAGCTGGTTCCCCATTTGAATTCTTTGCCAAAATGAAAGCGTCAAGCAAGTCCTCAGCCTCCTTCTTCTTCCCATCTCTCCACTTCTCGACTCTCTCATCGATGATCGGTTCTTCATAGTTGCTAACAATTCTCATTGCCTCACTCACCATCTTCTCATGACCATCTAAGTCTAGCGCTCTTAAGCATGGGATGTAATCCGACAAAGCAAATGCATAAATATGATTGAGTAAGCTCCATAGTGATTCAATATATTCTACTTCCTCAACTCCAGGCCCTCCATCATTACTTCCTTTTCCAAAGTATCGTTTGTTGAACACCATCTTCCTTATTGCGTTTCCACAATATTGATGTATAGCAACCCGCACGTCCACAACACAGTTGCTTTTCTCGGACTGGTTACGAATGAACCGCACAAGATTGTCGGCTTCTTCTGTCCTTTTATTAAGTAGCCAGTGAAGTGTTTTGGAGTTGATTATATTGGAAGCCACCAGCTTTCTCATCTTCTTCCATTGATCTGTCCATGGTACAGGTGCTATCGTCTTGAATCCACGACTAGAATACTCGGTCGCCATTGTAAGAGGTCTTGATGCGAACACTGAATCGCATTGTTTCAAGAACTCCCTGGCAATTTCCGGTGAGGTCACTGGGATAACATGAACACCTGCCAAACAGAGACAAGCGATTTCCGTGTTGAGTTCTTTCATAAGGCCATGTATCCACCGGAATGTTGGCTTGTTCCTCCACAATTCCGGGAGGTTCCCGACTATAGGCCATGGAGTTGGGCCTGGTGGGAGTGGCCTTTGCTCACTGTTTCTATGGAATTTTGACTTGAATTTGAGAAGAAAGATGGAAAGGAACATAGTAAGAAAGATGAAGATAATGGTTAAGGGAATATAGTCATTTTCTAAAGTGGAGTAACCATGCAAATATCCCCAGTTAGCCATGATATGCCAACGGCTCTTTCTCTTTCTCTAATTAGCTCGAAAAAATGAGAAGCTAGGTTTGAGAAACAGAAAGAGGCATTGGCATATATATATATATATAGCATGGAAAATGATAAAGGCACCACTTAAACCCAAATTTGGCCCAACTTTTCTCTTAAGTTTAAAAAAAAAAACTGCCTTGTGGAGGAGAGAGAGAAATTTGGTCTAGAAGTTGTAACAAAGTTGAGTTTAAGTTGTAGCTGTATCATACTTCATATAGCATGGCTTAGAAAATGACACTTTCACATGCAAGCAGAGATGAGGGAGGGGGGACCGAGGTTCCCCCCCCCACCCCCATTTCCTTAAAAAAAAAAAAGTTAGAATGAAGAAAAAAAAAGTTTTATACGATTCCCCAAAATAAATAAATTTAGGCCTAAGAAAAAGAAAAAGTTTTATATGGTCCCCACACACCTACTAAAAAAAACTTTAAAAAGAAAAAAGATTGGTCCCCCAAAAAAAAAGAACAGCCCAAAAAAAAAGGTAAAAAAAAATTTTAGGTCTTCATAAAAGTCCCAATACCCCCTTCTCTTCTCACTTCCTTCCCTAGTCCCCTCCCTTAACCCCTTTCTTTCACGGCTTCACACACAGCGCACATTTGAGAGAGTCAGAGAGAGAGATCTCCAATGAGAGAATGAGATGCAAAGATTGAGAATTTAAGAGAAAGGGTTTCGAATTCAGAGAGAGAGCACTGTTGCGGGAGGTAAAATTCTTGCAATTTTCTTGTAAATTTCATTATATAATTGTGGGATTATAATTTAGAAGCAAGAAATTGTCAGGATTTGTGATTTGTGAGACTTTAGGTTGGTTGACTTAAGTCTGAATTTTGGGGATTTCTCTCTCTCTCTCTCTTTTTTTTTTTTTTTTCCCCTTTATGTATGTATGGAAATGTAATAATGTAACATATGCGTATATTTGTTTGATGAGGTTAATTATTCCTCGAATGATTTACTTCCCCATCCAGATGATTCATTTGTATTTTTTGGCTAGCCAATTTGCGCACGTGCTCGGCCAACTAGAGCCATCATTTTCCGGACAACTTCCTATTTCGCATGTGAGCTAAAGGCTATATGAGTAAGAAAATCTTAACATGGAGGATACACATTAATATAGTATAGACCCACGAATGAGGCTGGCTTGGAAGCTAACAAAATTCATGTTTCTTGTATGTCTAGTTGGTGCCTAGCTGTGCTTTGGAGGTCATTTCTAGACTGTGGGGATTTCTGGGTCTTGATTTGGTATGGCCGTGTTGTGGAAATTTTGATAGGTCTTCTTTCTAAAGCATTTTTGTGGAAGTTGTTTTTGAAATTTTATGCTTTCTCCCGATTTTGTTTGTAGATGATGGAAAAGTCAAATACAATACTTGACTTTTTCAAACAAAAAAAATGCACAAAGTTCAAATGCATAAACTTCAAATGTCAACATTGGTGATACATCATCGCGAGCTTTTGATATCCCAATTTCTGAATATTCTTCTAAAAGACTTCGGAGAGTTGATGGCAATGAATTTAATATTAGTTCATTGGAGTTTGATCCTGGATTGCGTCGTCAGATATGGGAATATGATGTTAATCACCGAGATGAAATTTGAAGAGCATACATTAATGCTGGTCCATACTGACCTCCGGTCTCAAATTACCCGAAATTTGAAAAAGAACGTCATCTTCGTAGCTTTCAACCTTCGTGGTACAATCTATTTCCTTCATGGCTTGAATATTCACATGAGAAAGATATAGCCTTTTGTCTACCCTGTTTTCTCTTTAATAAGCCATCTGAGCATTTTACACAACGTGTATTCACTATAGATGGATTTAGGAATTGGAAGAAAGTTAGAAATGGAAAAGATTGTGCTTTTCTCAATCATATAGGAAAAGATCCTACTTCATTTCACAGAGTTGCAGAGAAGTCATATGAAGATTTGAAGAACCAATCTCAACATATACAAAATGTGTTTGAAAAGCTCACTTCTGAACAAATTGCAAACAATCGACTGTAGTTGAAAGCCTCAATTGATGTTCTTCGAGTGCTTGTATTTCAAGGTGTTGCTTTTAGAGGTTGGGATGAAAGTGTGAGGTCTACAAATCATGAAATTTTTCTTGAGATATTGGGTTTGACGATTTCATATAATGAACAGCTTGAAGAAGTAATCGCTAAAGCTCCCTAAAATGCCACTTACACATCACCAACAGTACAAAAACAAATTTTACATGTTTTTTCAACCAAAGTGAAGGAAGTAATTCGTAATGAAGTTGGTGATGCAAAGTTTTGCATAATTGTTGATAAAGCTCATGATGAGTCAATGAAAGAGCAAATGGCTATAGTTTTAAGATTTGTTGATAAGAATGGCTTTGTGCGAGAACACTTTTTTGGACTTGTCCATGTCTCTGATATTGCGGCATTAACCTTAAGAAAAGATATATATTTTGTATTGTCTAAACATCAACTAGACATTCAAAATATTCGAGGGCAGGGATATGATGGCGCAAGTAATATGTGAGGGGGTGGAATGGGTTGCAAGCTTTGGTTTCAAATGATTGTTCATATGCCTACTACATTCATTGTTTCGCACATCGTTTGCAATTGGCATTAGTAGCAGCATCAAAAGAAGTCATTTCTATTCATCAATTTTTTACCAAATTGAATGTTGTTGTCAATTTTGTTTGTGCCTCATGCAATCGGTATGAAGAATTGCGGGTTGCCAAAGCTGCTGAAAATGCTTACATGATTGCAATTGATGAGACTGAGAGTGGAAGAGAACTTAATCAAATTAGTACGCTACAACGATCTGGAGATACGCGTTGGAGTTCTCACTTGAGATCAGTTTCTAACTTGATCAAAATTTGTAGTCCAGCTTGTGAAGTTATTGTTAAAATCAATGATGTGGGAACTTCTTCTTCCCAACAAGCAGAAGCTAATTTAGATCATCAGGTAATGACTTCATTTGAATTTGTATTCATCTTACATCTCATGAAAGAAACTATGCAGATCACCGATCATCCATGTCAAGTATTGCAATCAAAATCTCAAGACATTTTAAGTGCCATGCATCTTGTTTCATCCACTAAATGGTGTATCCAACGATATAGAGATGATAAATAGGAAGTTTTACTTACCAAAGTGAAGTTGTTTTGCAATAAACACAACATAGATGTTCTAGATATGAATGCCCATTATGTTGAGAGAAGAGGTTGAGCTCACAATCAACAAGCTGACTTTACAATTGAGCATTATTATCGTGTGGATATTTTTTGTGCTGCAATAGATTCTCAATTGCAAGAAGTAAATCGCCGGTTTAGTGAGCATGCAGTGGAGTTGCTTATTCTCGGCTCGGTACTTGATCCTCGAGCTACGCGTGAGTCTTTTAGAATTGATGATATTTGTCAATTGGTAAATAAGTTTTATCCGCAAGATTTTACCGATCTTGAAAAAGAACAGTTGGAAATAGAACTTCACCATTATGAGCATAATATAGTTCAAGATTCAAGTTTCCAAGGATTGTTGAATATTTCCGAATTGTGCCAATGGTTGGTTAGAATTAGGCTTCGCAACAAAATTGAAGATGAGTTTTTGACGGATTTTCTGATGTTGTACATTGAAAAAGAAATTGCTGCGACATTTAATACAGATTCAATCATAGATGATTTTTGGAATATGCAAACACGACGGGTTCCATTTTGATAGGTGTTTGAGCTAAAATTTGAAATGTTTTATGACACAACTATCTATGTATCTTTTTCTTCGTATGTTTATCTTTTTGTTAAAACTGAATTGAAGCAAAAAATTTTTTGTATACATTACTTTTATGTATTTTGAATTTATACTTCGGTCCCCCATCAAACTTCCTGGATCCGTCCCTGGTTATAGGGAACAACTGCTAGGAACTTACACGCAAAAAAATATACAACACCACAAAGGCGCATAATATAGACCACAACCGTTACAATCTTAATTAGAACCCCAAAAGTAAAACCCATTGTATCTACCCCTCTAGCTTATTCGCTTCTCACGTAATTATAGTTGTAAAATAAACATTTAAATGTAGAATCATGAGTCAACAATTCAGTAAGTAAACATATTCAATCATACGAGTGTGTGCCCTTGTTTGGTAAATTTATCTCTCCCTTATTTCGTTGAATATATGACCTTAAACATGCACCATGTTTTTTTTCCAAAGGGTTAACAAAACCTTTCGTTTAAACATGTGCATGTTCTGACTTTAAGAATTCAAAAGTAGTAGTTGCAAGTAAATTCTTTTAAAGTAAACACCAATACTTTCATTTTTCTTTGCTTTAACTTGAATCATCAAACCGTGGATACGGCTATTCTTCCATTTACATGTATAAAACATAAAAAAATAAAATAAATATAATTAATCATTGAAATCTAGCTAGCAAATAATCATATAAAAAATGAATAAAGAACTTAAATAAAATTATCACTGCCATACACGTACATACTACAATCTCTGTGACTACTTTATTTCCCTTATCTTTTCCTTTAACCATTTGTTAATAAGACCTTTTAGATCCTGTACTTGGTTGATTTTCACATAACCATTCAAATATAATTATCAGATTGTTGTCACATGAATATATGGTATTGTAACTTTGTTATGTTCATGAAAGTTATGTATTTCTAGTACTGTTTTGATTGTGTCAATAAATAAGTGGTTTCATAAGAGAAAAGATAAAGAACAATTTTATAGCCGATTTCCGCTGCAATGATTTAAGGTAACAGTAATAGCACTACGTGGATAGTCGTCTTCTTTATATATTTCATTGGGGACATTACATGGAGAGTACAATAAAAGATGCTTTTAATGTTGCTATCGGAGAGGTCTTGATCAGGAGCGTTTAAGGAGAAACATGGAGGGTAATCAAGAATCTAGCCTTTGGCTCTAAATATATTTTGTTCACGAGTTATTGTTGTATTTCTTTGTTTTATTTTACTATATAAACATATGCTGTAGGACATTGTAATTGTTACAATGAAATATTGTAAGTAAAAATTTATTTATGAACATTTTGTTCACTAAATAGAATTTTTTTTTTTAATAAATATATTACTTATTTGGGACCGTAAAAAGTCATTGCTATTGTTCATGACATTTTGGAGTTAGGACCACAAAATAAAGAATTAATTGTCGCTGATTAATGTCTAAGCTGTTAGTGAATAGCGACGAAACAGTTGTTGTCTGTCACTAATATTCATGAAAACACAATCGTCATCACAACTCGCTAATATGGGAGCTATTAGCGACAATGTCTAGCTCACGATGTGGTTTTTGGCCACGTCCATCGATGATCAAGTGGCTGTGAGGGATATCTATCATGGTGGGATGTGGCTTTTAAGGCTGCATTCTTTAGCGACTTTAACGTTTTTGGATTTTTCTTTGTCTATATTAGTTGAGTTATTGAGTTTTACTTTTATTTTTGTTTTGCTTTTCCCTATATTTTGCCTATGTAATTGTTCTATTATTTGCAATGAAGTTGTACTTACAAAAACTAAAAAGCAAAAAAAAAAAAGGTGGCTGCGAGGGCATTGTAGTCTTAAAAATACAAGTATTATTATTGTCAATGAACATGTATGTCATCTAGAATAATCTTTTGAATTAAATGCTTAGGTGGTTACGAGTTAATAACCCTAATAACTGCTCATTGCTAACCACTTTTTAAAAGAAAGATTTAAAAAAAAAAAAAAATCCAAAACAATGCCGTTTCTATGATAATATGATAATACTCTACCGACATTGTTTCTAATATATATATATATATATATATATATATAGTGGTTAACAATTTTTTTAAAACCTAAAACCGCTAATCGTAACTGCTTAGATGGTTAGCGGTTTTTCCTAACCACTGCCTTTGCACCCTTACTTTTTGGTATTTGAATTTTTGGAACTTTATTTATTTATTTTTATTTAAGTTTCATTTTGTTTTATAAATGGTACTTCGTTTATAGGTAAATACCGAGACGTTGTTTCCAAGAGGTAGCACAATCAGCTGGGACCACGCCTAATAAAGCAGATGTCACTAGTTCGAACTCACTTCCCCCCGCTTGTGCTACGGACATGTCAACAAAAAAAAAAAAAAAAACCCAGACGTTACCTCTATATTCATCTTCCGTCAATAAAACTACTGAATTTTCATGGCACTGCCATTTAGCCCATTTAAAAATGTTAGACTTGTCCCTAATGCCATATTATTTATCGGACACAAATTTTCTCCAAATTGGTTTGGAGAAAATTTCATTCAACTTATTTTAACAAGTGACAAATGTCATTTAATTAACATCTTTGAGTTTCTCAAAATTTAATGTTTGGGTTCCTATATTAGTAGAATGACAATAAATAACTGTTAAGAATATTAAAGAAAACATATGAGAAATAACAATTGACACTCATTGAAATAGGTTGAAGCTAAAACATTTCAATTTAGAGAAAATTTCTGTCCATGATATTTATCTTACCCGTCCACTTCAGTGCTACACCAATAAATTAAATCCTTGGTCTTCCTAATTTCCAATTTCAAACTAAATCTGAACTATATTCCATGTGATGAGAAGCTCGCGATCTCTCTCTCTCTAGTGGCCTTCACGATCGTCGATTTTTCGTCGCTCATCTTAATACGGAAAGCGCAGTGTCAAGAATTGAAGGCGCTCAACGTACGCCCACCTGTTCCAGTACTGATCAAGAGAGAAAAATAGGTTCCAGATGAGCAATGAGTCTCTCTCAGAAATCTCCTCCTAATCTTGATGCTTTTTCTTTTGTTTTATTTCTTCTTTCAAAAGTTTGAAAATATGTGGGGTTGGGTTGTGGGATTAATAAATAAAAATAATAATACTAAAGAAATTTCTGCAGGTTAATTTGCACTAGGTGGTTTTCCCATGGCCACTCACAGTGGATTGCAATTTGCAACCTATTTATGGATCGGGGCGATAGGTGGGTCTGGTACGTGGTCCTATTAATTAATGTCGACGCTTCTGAGTGGAGGAGATATATGATGGACGTTTTCATCACTCAATGAAATGATTTTTTTAAGGCTTAATTTTTGCGATATATCCTCTATATATCTTGATATAATTCAATCTTGAAATTGGATAGATGCCCTATATATGTCAGCAACTTGGCTAATTTATCTTTGTCAAAATTGCAAAAGCAATCGGTCGAAATCACTCGAAAATGAAACTGCACAAACTAGGACTCCAAGTGGAAAACTTAACAAAAGACAATTAAGCGTGGGGCTTTTATCTTATTCGGCTTTGGTTTTAATATTTTGCCCATTTCTTGTCTATATCTGTGCAAGATTTGAGCAGATTTATCATTAAATCTATGGGAGCACATGTGGGTTTTACAGATTTAATAACGAATTTGCTCAAAAATAACAAGAAATGAGTAATAGAAGAATGCGTAATACTTTTCAAAATCTGACATGTAGATGCATCATGCCAATGTCATATACATTAAGAGGAATGATTCTATACAATATTAAAAAAATTATAATTTTTAAATTACGATGAAGAAAGTAGTTTGAAAAATGCTATCAATAAAAAATGTGACATTTTAAAATCTACAATATCCTGATCGGGGAGGGAGGATCTTTTGCAATTTTTTTTTGTTTTTTTATTTAAATTTTTCGAAATTGTTTTATCATATACAAAATATTTTTATCATTTTGTGATTTTTGGCGCTGAAGGTCTCTCTGTATATTTATAAGACGCGCCCAAATAGTCACAATTGTGGACCATCCATTTTCCTAGTAATTTAATTATGAGAGGTCAGTCACGGCCACTAGCTAAGCTAGGTTCATGCACAGAAAAAACACACTAGTCCACACGAATTAAGACAACATGGTCTAATTAAGTCTTGTTGGGTGTTGGCAAGTTCCATACAATTTCTTGGCAGCTTTTAGAAAAGGACGATAAAAGGCGGGGGCTTGGGCTTTGCTGCTTCACACGCCCATTCATCATCATAGAAAGAAAGAGAGAGAGATGGTGGTGCAACTGCAAATGGTATTTCAGATCCTTTCGATGTTGTGTTCAATTGATGCCATATTTGCACAAGCAACGGGTTTAGCAAGTAATAGTAGTTCATGTCAAAGAACATGTGGGAATGTTAGCGATATCCCATACTCTTTTGGAATAGGAGCTGGTTGCTATGTTGATGAGTGGTTTGAAGTAGTTTGCAATTATAATAACTCTTCGGGTTCTCCCAAGCCTTTTCTGAGGAGCCTCGGCTCGAGGTGTTCAGCATTTCATTTGGAGTAGACGCTTTTAATTCACGAAGCAGTAAAGTTCGCGTCAATTATCCGACATTTGTTTCGTGTGCTAATGGTGTACGCAGCAAATTAAATGTGGAGTTAGCAAATAGCCCTTTCATCTTCTCTTGGTCCGAGAACAGATTCATCGCCATCGGTTGCGACAACTTTGCCTCAATGGTGCCCGTATTTCATGATCCAAATGCAACTCATAATGGTTCATTAATTAATGGTTCAGTTATTGGTGGGTGCATGTCAATTTGTGACGGTCGCAGTAAAGTGGTAAATGCAAGTAGTTGCAACGGCTATTAACTGCTGTCAAACCACAATTCCTTCATATCTCGATCTCGCTGCCTTCAATACAAGTATGAGGCCAGTAAATGACGACAAGAAGGGAATCAAGGGATGCAAATCTGCATTCTTAGTAGAAGACAAGTGGTTCCAGAAACGTGGTTCAATTCATATGAACTCCATTATGTCGTACGTTCCTGTGGTGTTGGAATGGGGGATTCCTGATGCATCAGTCAACTCACTTCCAATATCCATTAATAATGGCTCCACCTCCACCGCAAATTATATTTGTAATATTAGTACTGGTAGTCCTGCTTTTATACTGACCTGGACATGTTTTTGCAAACGGGGCTTTGAAGGAAATCCCTATCTTCCTGGAGGATGCACTACAAAAAAATTGATGTTTTTTGACGTGGCAAACGGTAACTCATGTTTGCCACATTGAAAACTTTTGACGTGTCTGCTAAAAAAATATTGTTGACGTGCTGCATTTTGACACGTCAAAAGTTTTTGACGTGTCTTTATTTGTGTTAATTAAATTGCTAGCTTGTAAGTATAACCTGTGTAGTGTTGAATTCCACGTGTGAAAAAAAAAAACAATTTTGATAAATTTGATGATATAATAAAATTTCATTTTGGTAGATCATTCTGAAATTAATTTAGTTAGGCGAAGAGAATCTTTGTACTTAATCTTTTTTTTCTTCCTATTTTATGTTTTATCAAGTATCTTAAAGGACCTCGTTTTTTTTTTTTTTTTTTCAGATAAGTACAAAATTTATTGAAAAGAACTATATAGTAACCTATTACCCTTGGCGGATGGTCCCTAGCCTTTTAAAAACAAGACCTTGCTTTTTTTCAAACCACTTGCTATCCCCTATGCTAGATGGAATATAATTTTCTCAAATTTAAATATAATTTATTTAAAGTTGGTGTATCTAACTGTATATATAAAGTCAATGTTAACACATCTTTTAAAAATTCAAATAATGTGAAATCATGTAAATTGTTAGATACAACAACTTTAAATCCTGATAATGAAATGGAGAGGACCATTGTCTGTGCTAAATAGCTACACGTGTAGGCACATAATGTCTTATTTTTATTAATTTAAACGTTTGGAATAGTCCATGATATTGTCAAACTTTGCTTATTGAGTAGGAATTTGAAATCACAAAATGTTATAATATTAATTTAAAGGGGAAACTTTACTTTGGCCCCCTAAACTTTCATCCGATTTTACAAACTCCCCATTAATTTTCAAATCTCTCACTTTGGACTCCTGAACTTTGAATTGCTCTCAATTAGGACCCTTCCGTCAATTTTAGCCGTTAAAATTACAAAAAAAAAGGACCAAAATATACCTGATTTTCGTTTTTTTTTTTTTAAATAAAAAAATGTTTTAGAAGTTAGAATTGTATAAAAAAGTCATGGGTATAAATGTCATGTAATGTTTAAAATCTGACGGAGGAGTCCACATTGAGAGAAATTCAAAGTTCATGGGTTCAAAGTGAGATTTGAAAGTTTATGGGGGTTTGTAAAATCGGGTGGAAGTCCAGGGGGCCAAAGTGAAATTTCTCCTAATTTAAATGACTAAATTTTATTTTCTTAATTTTATTTTTTAAAATAATTGGTGATTTAATAATAACTATGAATTTTTTTCTTTTGATTTATTAGATAATAACCTTGTTTATCTTCTTACATGTCAGATATTAACGAATGCGAGAGCCCAAAGTCACCTTGTTTCAACGGATCCGAGAGTGTATACTGTGAAAATACTTATGGGTCCTTCTCTTGTTACAGTCGGGTAGTTGACACCACCAAGCCTTCGGTTAGGGTGGCCATAATTGCGATAGGTACGTGTGTTTATTTGGGTAGGAGTGTTTAGCTTCCCGTCTTATTTTCCTTTTGAAAATGTGAGCCAAAAACTACCACCCACACAAGAAGTCTCATATTTTGTCCCACATTGTTTTGATTGATTTTCTTTCGCCTTGCTTGTTTTAATTGGCTCCACTTGTTTTAGATATACATTCTTTTAGTGTTAGAGAGAGAATTAAGTACCAAGGGAGTCAAACAAGAGTGCACTAATATATATACTAGAACACCACTTTTAACTCAAAAGCTTAATCTAATGAGTTTTGGTCCACTTAAATATATTAAGTACTATTTTTCTTTATACCTTCTCAATATAAAACACAAACCTCACAAGTACATGCATAACATTTATGATCAGTCATATTATATTTTGGAGAAACCTTTTAAAACACATGTTTTTGAGAAAACATTTAGAGCACATCTCTCAAACAAATTTAAAGGGATCAAAATGGGCTCCCCATGGATACATTTTCTAAAACTTATGGCACTCAATTATACTCCTACCCCAAAGTGCTCATATCCCAACCTTTTAATTCAACGTTCTCAATCAAGACTATTGCTATAACCTTTTACTGCAATGAGTAATCTTTTCCTATTACAATGCGTTAAGCAGGTATTAGCAGCAGCCTTGGGCTATTGGTTCTACTTGTCGGTGGATGGTGGTCCTATAAAGTTCTAAAAAAAAGGAATATGATTAAACAGAAGAACAAGTTCTTCAAACGAAATGGTGGTTTATTGTTACAACAACAATTATCTTCACATGAAGCCAATGTCGAACACCAAATTGTTTAATTCGAAAGATTTGGAGAAGGTCACTGACCGTTTTAATGTTAATAGAATACTTGGCCAGGGAGGACAATGCACTGTTTACAAAGGCATGTTAGTAGATGGAAGAATCGTTGCAATGAAAAAGTCCAAGGTAATTGATTAAGAAAAACTCGAAGAATTTATTAATGAAGTTGTCATTCTTTCACAAATTAACCATAGAAATGTGGTCAAGCTAATTGGTTGTTGTTTGGAGACGGAAGTTCCTCTGCTAGTCTATAAGTATGTTCCTAACGGAACTCTTTTCCAATATATTAATGGCCAAGTTGAAGAGTTTCCACTAACATGGGATATGCGCTTACGAATTGCAACAGAAATTGCAGGAGCTCTCTTCTACTTACATTCAGCAGCTTTCACCCCCATTTACCATCGAGACATTAAGTCTACAAACATACTCTTAGGTGATAAATACAGAGCTAAAGTGGCCGACTTTGGGACTTCCAGAACCATTGATGTCGATCAAACTCACTTAACCACACTAGTGCATGGCACTTATGGATACTTGGACCCTGAGTATTTCCAGTCAAGTCAGTTTATAGAAAAGAGTGATGTTTATAGTTTCGGTGTTCTCCTTGCTGAGCTATTAACTGGCGAAAAAGCAATCTCATCAACAAGGACACAAGAGTCTAAAAGTTTAGCCACATATTTCATTCAATCTATGGATGAGAACAGCTTGTTTGATATTATTGATAGTCGAGTTTTGAAGGAAGATAAAAAAGAAGAGATCATTGCGGTTGCGAACCTTGTGAAAAGGTGCTTGAACTTAAACGGGAAGAAAAGACCTACAATGAAAGAAGTCGCAAAGGAGTTGGAGGCGGTTCAAACGTTGCAAAAAGCTCCTAACCTTTAGCAAAACTATGAAGAGCTTGAATATGTCCAAGCAGAAATGAACAAGCTAGGGGATAATTTTCCCCCATCAACAATGTCAACCTCATCACTAGATGCCCAACCATTATTAGCTTCTCAATCACTATGAATCATTGTTTGTTTATTGTCATGTTGTATGCTATATAATTTGTTTGTTTTTTGTTTTGTTTTCTTTTTGGTTTTTCATTTTTTTTTTTTTTTGGTATTCTGCAAGTAATTTCAATAATCTTTCAAAAACATAGATTAACAATAAATATCCTATTGTCTTACGAAAGTATATAAGATAGTAAAAAGATCCATGTTGGTTTTATAAGGATCCATTTTTGTTGTCTAGATCAAATCAGACCTCAAGCTGCTTAATTTACTAAGAGTATGTTTAGGACTGTATTTGAAAAATATAACTTTTAAGTCAAAAAATATTTTTTGGTAAAAGCTTCATTTTTAAGCTTTTACCAAAAATGCATTTTTGCCATTTTTAAAGTAGGAGAATGTTTGAGATTGTGTTTGAGCAATAGAGGTTTTAAGTCAAAAGGCGTTTTTTGGCAAAAGCTAAATGAAGCTTTTGCCAAAAGTGTATTTTAGCCATTTTTAAGCTTTTTTAACCTTTAAAAGTGCTCTCAATTTTTGTTTTACCAAACGGATACTTTTTTCTTCAAACAGACTTTTTGAGTGTTAAACACACTTTTAAACCCCTCAAACGTACACTCAAACAAGATATAAAAAAGTCAAAAAAACACTTTTAAAATGTTTTTACCAAAATAATCTGGCATTTGTTTGGCACGATATTTTAGGTACTAAAAGTACTTTTTAAGCTCTTTAACGCAATCTCAAACATGCTCTAAGTATTTGGTTATATGAGTAGCTCTCTTTCCTACCTCAGAATTTCCGCTACAGTTGGAAAATTAATGTCAACAAAAAATCAATTCCTCTTTATCTCATTACAAGCCAGCATTCTGGTTGATACATGGCCTTATGAAAGAACTCAACACGAAAATCGCTTGTCACCGTCTAGCAGGTGTTCATGTTATCCCAGGGAGTTCGCCAGTAATTGCCTAGGAGTTCTTGATCAAACAATACGATTCAATGTTCGCATTAAGGCCTCTTACAACGGGGACTGAGTATTCCAGTCGTGGATTCAAAACGATATAGCTCTTGTACCATGGACAGATCCCTTGAAGAAGATGAGAAAGGTAGCTGCTTCCAATATAATTAACTTCACAACACTTCACTAGCTACTCAATAAGACGATAGCTCTTGTTCCATGGACAGATCATTGATGAGAGAGTAGAGAAGTGGAGAGATGGAAAAGAAAACTAAAAAATGTTTAACAAACATGACCACATTTCCTTGTATGAATGTTAATGCGAGTTAGAATAGTAATTTGTATGATTATATTTTTTTATTATTTTTATTACTTTAAGTTTTAGAATAACTAGTGATTTGTTGGACTGCACTTATCAAGTGGGAGTTTGAACTGTGATAATAAGTGTTATAATATTAATTTAAGAGAAAAATACAAAATTTCACCCATTTGCAATTAGCTCATTAGGTATAAAAATTAGCTAGAAACTTCACGTGGTAAGAAAAAAAACATAAATAGGTCCATGCATTCAACTTTTGTTCTAAATTCTTACAAAATTGTCAGAGTGTGACAAAGTAATGCTTGAACTAGGAGGATTTTTGTTCTCTTTGTATCATTCCAAATGTTATGTGACTTTTAAAATCACCAATAGATTAAAATGTAATAATAATCATCTTAAATTTAATGATAATTTTTAAAGGCACATCACATTGAAAATGACACAATTAATGTATACGTCCACCTTCTAACTTTGCTCGAGTACTACGTATACGTCCTTAGCATAATGTTTATTTACTTTTGTTCTGTTCCTTTTGTTTATGTCCAAAATTCGTAGTGTCTTTTGGGAAAACAACGGGGGAGTAGTAGATTTGGTGGTTGGAGAGTGGGGACCTTAACGAATCAACAACCCAAGATTGACTTTTCGACCTTGATCAACCGTCCCCTAATAGAAGAAATTGAAAAATAAATTAGTCACCAGTAGCATGAGTAATTAGGTCTTCTAGTTTGGTTTCTAAAATGTTTACCAGTAGCATGTTAGGAGAACGAATTGTACCCTTGTTGTGAACTGGAACTTCCACTACTACTGATGATTATGAATTCATTAAGTCCTAGTTCTCCGATTTCAACCAAAAAGATAAAAAGTCATATTTCAGCAATATGGCCGTATGCTGAACTAGGAATTTATAAAAGAGTAACATTGGCTATGTCATATCCTCAATGGGAAGCTCAATCAGTTGGAGACCATATCTCATGAAGCGGAGGTCATTAGTTCGAATCTCTCATCCCCCCCTCTTGTGTGGACATGTCAAAATAATAATAATAATAATAATAATAACAATAATAATTGACTATGTCCTAGTTCGGGGATTAGGATCCCTTAAAATTTCTTTTACATTTGAGATTCTCTTATTATTTTCTCTCTCTAGTTCATTGAGGCATTAAAGTTTCATTAACTTTAGCATTTATTTTGTGTGACAGTTGGCACGTTGTGGATTGTTAGATGTAAAGCATGGCTAGAATTTAATAATAAGAGAATCTCAAATTTGAAAGAAATTTGAGTGGATCTTGATCCCTAGTTCAGCATGTGTTATGAACCTTGTAGCAATGGATTTTTGTAAATCTATATATTTACCATATATATGTTACAAGTTCATACTATATGTTTTTTCTTCAAACAGACTTTTTGAATGTTAAAAACATTTTTAGACCTTTCAAACACAATCCCCAACAAACCCTTAGTCAATATGCTAAACTTAGGACTTCAGAAAGCTTGCTTATAGCATCAAAAGAGTGCATTTATCAATATAGTACCAATCAATCATGAAACGTAATTAGTCAAAATGAAAAACTGAAGAAAATATATTTTTCTTTTATTTTGTTTTCTCCTTAATGTTCTCAATAATCTACTTCTTTTATAGTATGATTCATGAAACTTTAACCTATTAACCTGGGCGGATGGTCCCTTTTAAAAACAAGACCTTGCTTTTTCCAACCACTTGCTATCCTTATGCTAAATGGAATGGGATTCTCTCAATTTCATATAAAATTAATTTAAAATTGGTGTATTTAACTGTATATATGAAATCAATGTTAAGACATCTTTTATAATTCAAATAATGTGAAATTATGTGTAAATTATTCGATACACTAACTTTACATCCTTATAAAGAAATTGAGAGGATCATTGTTCGTGCTAAATAGCTACACATGCAGGCACATGTTGTATGATTAAATTTCATATTTTTATCAATTTAAACTATTGGAATAATCAATGATATTGCCCGACTTTGCTTATTGAGTCGGAATTTGTTACCCCCAAAAAAAATATATATAATATTAATTTAGAAATTAAATGTCTTATTTTCTAATTTTTTTTAATAAATAATTGGGGATTAAATGTCTTATGTTTATATTATTTGGATAGGAGTGTTTAGCTTCCTGTTTTATTTTTCTTTTGCAAAAACTACCACCCATGCACACAAGAAATCTCATATTTTGTCCCACATTGTTTTGATTGATTTTCTTTCACCTTGCTTGTTTTAAGGAAGAATGTTTATCCAATTGTTTTGGATACACATTCTTTTAGGATAATTAATATTATATTTTGGAGAAAAGTTTTTAATACACATGTTTTGAGAAAACATTTAGAGCACATTTCTCGAACAAATTTAAAGGGATCAAAATGGGCTCTCCATGGTTACATTTTCTAAAACTTATGGCACTCAATTATATTCCTATCGTTTCAAGTGTTCATATCACAATCTTTGAATTCGACGTTCTCAATCAAGACTATTGCTATAACCTTTTAGTACAACGACTAATCTTTTCTATTACTTTGTGTTAAGCAGGTATTAGCAGTGGCCTTGGGCTATTAATTCTACTTGTTAGTGGATGGTGGTCTTACAAAGTGGTAAAGAAAAAGAGGAATATTAAACAGAAGAACAAGTTCTTGAAATGAAATGGTGGTTTACTGTTAAAACAACAATTATCTTCATATGAAGCCAATGTTGAGCACACCAAATTGTTTAACTCAAAAGATTTAGAGAAGACTATTAACCGTTTTAATGCAAATAGAATACTTGGTCAGGAAGGGCAAAACACTATTTACAAAGGCATGTTACCAGATGGAAGAATAGTTGCTGTGAAAAAGTTCAAGGTAATTGATGAAGGAAAACTCAGAGAATTTATTAATGAAGTTGTCATTCTTTCACGAATTAACCACAGGAATGTGGTTAAGCTAATTGGATGTTGTTTGGAAACAGAAGTTCCTATGCTAGTTTATGAATATGTTCCTAACATAACTCTTTTCCAAGTCAAACCTCAAGCTGCTTTACTTATAAGTATCTGGTCCTATGAGAATTAATGGCATTAAACTTGTTAAAAACAACAAAGCAAGAAAAGAGCATGATTCTATGTTCAACCAGTTCGGGTCTGAAAATTAATAAGGACCATGATGTAATAGGCATCTTAATTTTAGACTATCAAGGGGTGAAAAGGCGGACGGTTATTAACCACCTGCTAACCAGTAACCGCACTAACTGCTAGCTGCACTAATTGCTAACCGCCTAAGCGGTTACGGTTAGCAGTTTTAGGTTTTTAACCGCCTTATATATATAAATAAATAAAAATATATAAAAATTTTGTGTTTAAAATTTTAAATATATAAAAAGTTTATAAAAATCTAGAAAGTTTATTAGTATGATATTATCCCATTACCATAGAAACACCATTGTTTTAAATTGTTTTTTTAAATTTTTTCTTCAGCGTTATGATTATGAAGTTATTAACCACCTAGGCGGTTAATTAGTGCGGTTTCGATTAACAGTACTTTTAGTCAATAACCACTAATTGTAACCGTCTTTTCACCCCTAAGATTATCAACTTTATGTTATAAGTAAGTTTCAAGCCGAATTGAAAAACAGATATAGACCTAAAATGCAAGAAAGTCTCTTTGGCATGCTTTGGGACTTGTTCAATGTCGTTCTCATTCGTTTGTTTCTAGAGCTGAAAGTGAAAATAGTATATTATTTTTACAGCAGCATAAACGTAAATTAGCACAATATTGGTACCCTTTTTTTTTTCTTGGCAATTACTAGCTATAGGGTTGTATATAAACTGGTATCAGCGATTCAGCATCACCAACCAGTACACATGTAGTGTCTCATGAAACTGTTCGTTCCAAAACCACCCCAAATATTCCACTGGTTATTTCATCATCTCTCAGCATCGAGTTTTGATTTAGAAAGGATACAACTTTCTTTATTTTCTTTGGGTGAAAGAAACAAACTAATAAATAATTGGAAAAATACATTATCTCCAAAACTCCCGTTCTGTTAATCGAGAGCGTTAAAATAGATGGAATTTGTAGCATGTGTCATCCATAAGCATATTTTAGACTTGAAATGCCTGAATTTTCCTACACTATCATTTGCAGAAGCTCTCTCAAACTATCATTTTATAACACTTGGTTCTCTCATATACTAATGTTTTGTTGCGATTTGGCCCATTCATTAAATGTTGGTATTAAAATGAATAGAAATTAATGACGTACATGTGCATGTTTTAGACTTGAAATACTTAAAATGCTTTGATTCTAGAGAAAAAAAGTTTAGGAAAAAGGAAAGGATACGAGGGGAATTTAGGGGGTGTTCGACCACTTGGCTCCCTTTATTTATTTATTTTTTGTTTTAAATTTTTTGAAATTTTCTCCAAAATCGACATTTTTATGTGTTTCAATTCTAAAATATGGACATGTAAGTTATGTACAACATTGTCGTGTCCATTTTGATGCCAACATCAAATGGGTGGCAAATCAACCACAAAATGAACACTTGCACACATGAATGAAACTAAAAGGGCTTAACAAAATGCATAATTAATGTTCAAAAGGGTACTTAGAATTAGAATTAATGACTTTAGCCCATAAGGATATGGCTTCTTGTGCAAGGCCCAATTGTGTTTAACGAGAAAAATCCTTGAGTAAAATTTATAGTTCACCGGCCACCTCGGTTTTTAAATCCTAAAATTGAAACCTTAAGATTTTTGCTGCATCAAATTAAAATAATAATTTTATATTTGATTAAAAAAAATTATAGTTCACCAACTCGGTTTGCTGGAGTGTACGTGCCGGTCACCCCAACGTTGGAGGTTGCTCCGATCCTCCCCTCCCCTGCCGCCTTTTGGGCATATGATGGTGGCTTAATCAACCCAGTGCTCTCTAGCTTTCTATTTTTTCTTTTTTAGATTTTAATTTTTCAAAACTTAATTGTTATTTTAATTTGATTTGGCAAAAAATGGTGACGCTGAACATGCGTCACTTAATTGAATGAAAAACACTTGAATGACCTAATTGAAAATCACAAAAATCTTTAGGTGTTCATGTTAATTATCCCCATGACTTTGCCAGAAATTGCCCAGGAGTAGTTCTTGAAACAATATGATTCAATGTTCGCATCAAGACCTTTTACAATGGCGACCAAGTATTTTAGTCGTGGACTCAAGACGATAGCTCTTGTACCATGGACAGATTAATGGAAGAATATGAGAAAGGTGATTGCTTCCAACATAATCAACTCCAAAGCACGTTACTGGCTACTTAATAAGAGGACAGAAGAAGCCGACAATCTTGTTCGGTTCGTTCGTAACCAGTCTGAAAAAAGCAACTCTATTGTTGACATGAGGCTTGCTATACATCAATATCGTGGAAATGTAATGAGTAAGTTGATATTCAACAAACGATACTTTGGAAAAGGAAGCAATGATGGAGGGCCTGGAGTTGAGGAAGTGGAATATGTTGAATCACTTTGGAGTTTACTCACTCATATTTATGCATTTGCTGTGTCGGATTACATCCCATGCTTAAGAGCGATAGACTTAGATGGTCATAAGAAGATGGTGAGTGAGGCTATGAGAATTGTTAGCAGCTATGAAGAACTGATCATCGATGAGAGAGTAGAGTAGTGGAGAGATGGGAAGAAGAAGGAGGCTGAGGACGTGCTCGACACCTTCATTTTGGCAAACAATCTGTTAGTTCTTGTGTTGGCTAATTCAGTGATCAAAACGGAAGTTTCCAAAGCTCCAAGATCCATTCACAAGACAAGGGTATCCGGACACGAAGATAGAGCTATCTGGAGACAATTTCCAGCAACTCAGTTTTCTCCAATGTAGTGGCTGTCTAGACATGGAGCAAGGCTGTTCAGACATGGTGTTAGGCTGTCCGGACACGCTTTTCAGCAAGTGTATATTTGCTCCTTCGCAATGCCTTGTCCGGACATGCACTTACCCTGTCCGGACACCCCGTAGGTTTTATGCCCAAAACATGTTTTTAAGTGGGCCCAGGTCTAGGGTTTTGTATGTGATATAAATACAACTTTATAGAAGAGAGAAGCACAAATTTTTTACCCTAAAGTTCGTTAGAGGCTGAGCTAAGAGCAATCATATGTTGTGAGCTATAAATTGTTACTCTTAGAGTATTTATGTTAGTTTGATTTTGTGTGCTTCATTGAGAGGTCTATCGGAAGGATCCGGTAAAGAAGAATCACGTTGAAGAAGATTGTGAGTAAGAAGACGAGTTGTAGGCTTGTCGATCTTATAGAGCCAAGGTCTTGCAAAGGGTTATAAGTGTTTCTAGTGTCTGTAGTCTCTAGATAATCTTTTGATAGTGATTTCTTAGATTTAGCTATCCCGGACAGGTTTTACTTTTAGATCATTTTCTAAAAGGTTTCATGTTCGTCACCAAAATATTTGTATCTGTGTAATTTACTGCTTTACATTTTTTGGTGCTTAAATTGTTTATTGTCTCTTATTTGTTAATTCCGCATTAATTGGTATTTGAAGTCTGCATAGCGTTTTTCAAATTCGAATGGGGTACCAACTCTATCAATAGAAGAGATCAAAGCTCAAATCACGACAAGTTAAAATTAATTATATTTGACCTTATATAATTAGGGTTGTCAATTTGGCCTTGGGTTATTGGTTCTACTTATTGGTGGATGGTGGTCCTACAAAGTGATAAAGAAAATGATGATGATTAAACAGAAGAACATGTTCTTCAAATGAAATGGTGGTCTATTATTGAAACAACAATTATATATCTTCACATGAAGCCAATGTTGAGAACACCAAATTGTTTAATTCAAAAGATTTGGAGAAGGCCACTAACTGTTTTAATGTGAATAAAATACTTGGCCAGGGAAGACAAAACACTGTTTACAAAGGCATGTTAGTAGATAGAAGAATCGTTATGGTGAAAAAGTCCAGAATGATTGATGAAGGAAAACTCGAAGAATTCATTAATGAAGTTGTCATTCTTTCACAAATTAACCACAGGAATGTGGTTAAGCTAATTGGCTGTTGTTTTGAGACTGAAGTTGTTATTCTAATTTATGAATACATTCCTAACGGAACTCTTTTTCAAGATGTTAATGGCCAAATTGTTATAGGCTACATCGCATTATTTGGTACCATTTACCCATCGATGGGTAAATATATAGACAACCAATTACTGTATATAGTAAATTTTTCAAAATGAAGGGAGAAGAAAAATATGAATGTTACCGGGATTCAAAGACCAAGAACTTGCAGGATGGTATGCCTATGCCTATCGAAAAGATCCAAAGAACAAAAATACTAAATGTGTATTTCGAAATGGGCACTTCACTTGATTTTGATAAGGTAAGCTCATGCATTTGAGCTTCGTGTTGTGGTTCTATCAGACATTTTTAATGGTACTGCTTGATACATAACAGAAGAAGAACGTTAGGACATGTAAACAAATTTTTAAATTAGAAAATAAACTTCATTCAGGTTTGTAAATTCTAAATTTGACCCCAAATTTATCATCTCTTCGTAAAAGATTTATTACCAATTAACTTTTGTGGCTTTCTAGAATACTTGAGCAACCATTCATCTAATCCCTTTAACGCTATATCAATTCTAGGAATGTGTAAACAGTGTAAACAACCTTGAACACCTGCCTCATTAATTGCTGCTAGCCACGACAACTACTCTTTTACGCTACTTTTCATCCACGCCCTTCATTTTCCCTTCATCAAGCTTTACGCCCCCTGTCAAGACTACTCTTCCCTTCTCCTTTTCAGTTTTATCCCTTAATTTTCTTTGTCTCTTTTAGGGGTGAAAAGGGCGGTTAATACCCGCCCATTAATTGTTAACTGCTACTAACTGTTATTCGCTTTTGAAGGTATTTAGCAAAAATCGCTAACCATCTATGCAGTTATGGTTAGCGGTTCAAAACTGCTAACTGCCTATATATATATATATATATATATATATGACAATGAAATGATGTCGTTTTTGTGTTTAAAATTTTAAATATATATATATAAAAATTTAGAAACGATGTCGTATATAGTATGATATTATGGTATTACCATATAAACAATGTCGTCTTCATTTTTTTAAGAAAAAAATTAAAAATTTTAAATTTTTTCTTTTAAAAAGCGGTTAGCGGTTATTAGAGTTATTAACCGCTAACTACCTAGGCGGTTACGGTTAGCAATTTTAGTCAATAACTGCTAATCGTAACTACCATTTCACCCATAGTCTCCTTCCTTCCATCTTTTGAAACTCCCCATATCGCTCACCTTATTCTTCCTTTCACGCTTTTGCCATACTCAGCTCGAGTAATTTTAGACATCTCTTCCTCATCCTCCGATTCCATTCCCATCCCATCCCATGAAAGGAGAATGATAGAGGGATTTATAGAATTACATTATTAAGCCCTCAATTTTTATTTATTTTTTATCAGGATGAACCTGTAATATATATAAACATATTTTGTTGGACAATATTGTATTTGTCACAATGAAATGTTGTGAAATATCAATTAGGTATAGTGAAATATTGTAAATATTTTAT
>NC_081544.1:27540626-27544168 GCF_901000735.1 Corylus avellana
GATTTAAAAACCGAGGTGGTGAACTATATATAAATTTTACTCAAGGATTTGTCTCGTTAAACACAATTGGGCCTTGCCCAAGAAGCCATATCCTTATGGGCTAAAGTCATTAATTCTAATTCTAAGCACCCTTTTGAACATTAATTATGCATTTTGTTAAGCCCTGTTAGTTTCATTCAAGTGTGCAAGTGTTCATTTTGTGGTTGATTTGCCACCCATTTGATGTTGGCATGCATCAAAATGGACACGAAAATGTTGTACATAGCTTACATGTCCATATTTTAGACTTGAAACACATAAAAATGTCGATTTTGGAGAAAATTTCAAAAAATTTAAAACATAAAACATAAAATAAATAAATAAAGGGAGCCAAGTGGTCGAACACCCCCTAAATTCCTCTCGTATCCTTTCCTTTTTCCTAAACTTTTTTCTCTAGAATCAAAGGATTTTAAGTATTTCAAGTCTAAAACATGCACATGTACGTCATTAATTTCTATTCATTTTAATACCAACATTTAATGAATGGACCAAATCGCAACAAAACATTAGTATGAGAGAACCAAGTGTCATAAAATGATAGTTGGAGAGAGCTTCTGCAAATGATAGTGTAGGAAAATTCAGGCATTTCAAGTCTAAAATATGCTTATGGATGGCACATGCTACAAATTCCATCTATTTTAATGCTCTCGATTAACAGGGTGGGAATTTTGGAGATAATGTATTTTTCTAATTATTTATTAGTTTGTTTCTTTCACCCAAAGAAAATAAAGAAAGTTGTATCCTTTCCAAATCAAAACTCGATGCTGAGAGATGATGAAATAACCAGTGGAATATTTGGGGTGGTTTTGGAACGAACAGTTTCATGAGACACTACATGCGTACTGGTTGGTGAGATGCTGAATCGCTGATACCAGTTTATATTCTACCCTATAGCTAGTAATTGCCAAGAAAAAAAAAAGGGTACCAATATTCTGCTAATTTACGTTTATGCTCCTGTAAAAATAATATTCTATTTTCATTTTCAGCTCTAGAAACAAACGAATGAGAACGACATTGAACAAGTCCCAAAGCATGCCAAAGAGACTTTCTTGCATTTTAGGTCTATATCTGTTTTTCAATGCGGCTTGAAACTTACTTATAACATAAAGTTGATAATCTTAGGGTGAAAAGAAGGTTATAATTAGTGGTTATTGACTAAAAGTACTGGTAATCGAAACCGCACCAACCACCTAGGTGGTTGATAACTCTAATAACCGCTAACCGCTTTTTAAAGGAAAAAATTAAAATAAAAAAATAAAAAAACCATTTAAAACGATGGTGTTTCTATGGTAATAGGATAATATGATACTAACAAACTTTCTAGATTTTTATACACTTTTTTATATATTTAAAATTTTAAACACAAAATTTTTATATATTTTTATTTATTTATATATATAAGGCTGTTAAAAAACCTAAAACCGCTAACAGTAACCGCTTAGGCAGTTAGCGGTTAGTGCGGTTACTGGTTAGCAGGTGGTTAACAACCGCCTGCCTTTTCACCCCTTGATAGTCTAAAATTAAGATGCCTATTACATCATGGTCCTTAATAATTTTCAGACCCAAACTGGTTGAACATAGAATCATGCTCTTTTCTTGCTTTGTTGTTTTCAACAAGTTTGATGCCATTAATTCTCATAAGACCAGATACTTATAAGTAAAGCAGCTTGAGGTTTGATTTGGAAAAGAGTTCCGTTAGGAACGTATTTATAAACTAGCAGAGAAACTTCTGTCTCCAAAAAACATCCAATTAGCTTAACCACATTCCTGTGGTTAATTTGTAAAAGAATGACAATTTCATTAATAAATTTTCCGAGTTTTCCTTCACCAATTACCTTAGACTTTTTCACAACAACTATTCTTCCATTTGCTAACATGCGTTTGTAAACAGTGCCTTGCCCTTCCTGATCAAGTATTCTATTTGCATTAAAATGGTTAGTAGCCTTCTCTAAATCTTTTGAGTTAAACAATTTGGTGTGCTCAACATTGGCTTCATATGAAGATAATTGTTGTTTTAACAATAAACCACCATTTCATTTGAGGAACTTGTTGTTCTGTTTAATATTCCTCATTTTCTTTACCACTTTGTAGGACCACCATCCACCAACAAGTAGAATTAATAGCCCAAGGCCACTACTAATACCTGCTTAACACAAAGTAATAGAAAAGATTACTCATTGTACTAAAAGGTTATAGCAATAGTCTTGATTGAGAACGTCGAATTCAAAGACTGTGATATGAACACTTGAAACGATAGGAATATAATTGAGTGCCAGAAGTTTTAGAAAATGTAACCATGGAGAGCCCATTTTGATCCCTTTAAATTTGTTCGAGAGATGTGCTCTAAATGTTTTCTCAAAACATGTGTATTAAAAACTTTTCTCCAAAATGTAATATTAATTATCCCAAAAGAATGTGTATCCAAAACAATTGGATAAACATTCTTCCTTAAAACAAGCAAGGTGAAAGAAAATCAATCAAAACAATGTGGGACAAAATATGAGATTTCTTGTGTGCATGGGTGGTAGTTTTTGAAAAGAAAAATAAAACAGGAAGCTAAACACTCCTATCCAAATAATTAAACATAAGACATTTAATCCTGAATTATTTATTAAAAAAAATTAGAAAATAAGACATTTAATTTTTAAATTAATATTATAAATATTTTTTTTTTGTGGGTAACAAATTCCAACTCAATAAGCAAAGTCAGGCAATATCATTGATTATTCCAATAGTTTAAATTGATAAAAATATGAAATTTAATCGTACAACATGTGCCTGCATGTGCAGCTATTTAGCACGGACAATGATCCTCTCAATTTCTTTGTAAGGATTTAAAGTTAGTGTATCAAATAATTTACACATAATTTCACATTATTTGAATTATAAAAAATGTCTTAACATTGATTTCATATATATAGTTAAATACACCAATTTTAAATTAATTTTATTTGAAATCGAGAGAATCCCATTCCATTTAGCATAAGGATAGCAAGTGGTTGGAAAAAGCAAGGTATATATTGTTTTTAAAAGGGACCATCCGCCCAGGTTAATAGGTTAAAGTTTCAAGAATCATACTATAAAAGAAGTAGATTATTGAGAACATTAAGGAGAAAACAAAATAAAAGAAAAATATATTTTCTTGAGTCTTTCATTTTGACTAATGACGTTTCATGATTGATTGGTACCATATTGATAAATGCACTCTTTTGATGCTGTAAGCAAGCTTTCTGAAGTCCTAAGTTTAGCATATTGATTAAGGGTCTGTTCGGAATTGCATTTGAGGGGTCTAAAAATGCTTTTAACATTCAAAAAATTCGTTTGAAGAAAAAGCATACAGTATATACTTGTAACATATATATAGTAAATATATAAATTTACAAAAATCCATTGCTACAAGCTTCATAACACATGCTGAACTAGGGATCAAGATCCACTCAAATTTCTTTCAAATTTGAGATTCTCTTATTATTAAATTCTAGCCATACTTTACATCTAACAAT
>NC_081544.1:27544268-27544423 GCF_901000735.1 Corylus avellana
GCAGAGACGTATCAAGGATTTGTTGGTGCAACAAGGGATGGTGAAGGCGTTATATGGGACAAAACCAGAAGGGATGGCGGACATAAATTGGAAGGAACTCGAGGCTAAAGCGGTGGGAACTATTTGTCTTTGTTTGGGAGATGATGTGATGTATC
>NC_081544.1:27544523-27557229 GCF_901000735.1 Corylus avellana
TTGTTAGGTCTTTCACTCTAATAGCATTATTTCTTGAAAAAAAAAATATTACGTTATTGAATTTTAGCTATTGATGAACTTGACATGGGAGCATCTCATAAATCAAATTATTGGTTTCTAATGGATAGTTTAATCGATTAAGAATTATATCTGATAAAGTAGAAGTCATTTTTTCATACAAACTCATCAATAGATTGTCCCCAGCAGTTGGTGAAAAGAAAGTACCGTTCTAATTTTTCCACATGCTCATCAATAGTGTGTCACCAGCATTTAGTGAAACGTTCTAATTGGACTGAGCCAAGTTGAACTTCAAAGTCTCCTATGAAGTTTTGGAGATTATGATTCTTTGCATTCTTTTTATTTTTTATTTTTTATAATTCTTTGCATTCATTTTTTTTTTTTTAAAAAAAAAAAATTTGTAAATTTTTAAATTACGTAATTTGAACTGTTTTTAAGCATTAACACGCTTTGAAAATACTACCTATTAAAAACATGACATATTATCACGAAGGCATCTAGAAACATTTTTCATTCCAAAAGCCTTATTCTTCACTTTTGTAAAGACATTTATTCATAAAACACAAAGATAGTTTTTGACTATTTTTTTTTATAACATAAAAAACAAGAATTTAATAGAAATATATTTAATTATCAACTGTAATATACTACATTTTTAATAAAAAATATTTTTAAAGCGTTTTAATTTCTAAAAACAGTCAAAATTTCATAATTTATTTGGAAGTACAATATAAGATATTTATGTTAAGTTTTTATCCAGATCGACTCGGGTCCTTTCACTCTCAACGACTATAGTTTGTTCTACTCATGAGATATTTATTCGAAGACGTTCCGAGTTGGCGCTTTCCATGGATGACTGACACGGGAATCTAATCAATAAAGGTCAAAGGATTTACCCTATGAAGACGTACGTTCCGGGTCCACCAGCCTCAATAATTTTTCCACTTACAAACTCCCATCTTACCTCCCTGCACGGATCCTCATTGTAGAGTTTTTTAAATAGTAATAAAAAGGAAATAGAGAAAAAAGGACGGAGTTGCCAAACAAGTTACAGAGCAAAGAGAAGAATTTTTCTACTCGTTTCTAGACGATCCGGCCCACAGAAAAAAATAATAATAATAAAAAATTGTGGAGGTTCCGAAGAAGCAGTTCATTTTTTGAGAATTTCTAATTTCTTTGAAATTACATGAGATATTTATTTGAAGGTTTTACCCTGAGGGTCATTTCACTCTCAACTATTGAAGTTTTTATCAAGAGGGCCCATAAGTTCAAGCTTATAAGAATGAAAAAATTTAATCACTTAATTATTACTTTAACATTAAACCAATACAAGTGAAATAGAATGATATATATATAATATAACATCTTCAATCTCTATCTTCAATTCATTTCTTATTGGTGGGTGCATATCAATTTGTGACCTTGGCACAGAAGTGATAAATGGAAGCAGCTGCAATGGCATCAACTGCTGTCAAACCACAATTCCTTTAGATCTCCATGCCTTCAATATAAGTATGAGGCCACTAAATGACAACGTAGCCTTGGAGGGATGCAAGTCTGCATTCTTGGTAGAAGAAAAGTGATTCCAGAAACGTGGTTTAATTAATATGAACTCCATTATGTCGCACGTTCCTGTGGTGTTGAAATGGAGGATTCCTGATGCATCATTCTACTCACTTCCAATATCCTATATTCATGGCTCCGCCTCCACCGCTAATAATAATAGCTCCCCAAGCTACATTTGTTCTAATATTACTCAATATTATTCTTCGCGGAGTGAAAAGTACTGGACCTTCACTTATACATGTTCTTGCAAAAAAGGCTTTGAAGGAAATCCCTATCTTCTTCATGGAAGCCAAGGTAAACTTTTTGTACCACCTACTCTATTTATCTCTTTAATTCTTTTTTTTTTTTTTTTTTCGTTTTTATATGTGTTAATTAAATACCTAGTTCTATAAATTAACACTTGTACAACACGTATGCATGTAAGTGTCACAGGCTCACAGCAATGTCCCCACATACATGTGCCTTGTGCGCAGAGCACAAGTATACACTTGTGTAGTGTTGAATTACACGTGAACCTGGGAAAAAAAAAAAAATTGATAAATTTGATGATATAATATAATATCTTTTTGGTAGATCATTCTAAAATTTAGTTAGACAAAGGGAAGCTTTAATTTGTACTTAATTTTTTTTTCTTCCTATTTTATCTTTTATCATTAAATATCTTACAAGTGATTTAATTTTTATTTTTTATTTTTTATTTTTTCAGATAAGTACAAAATTTATTGAAAAGAACTAGATATTAACCTATTACGTACCCTAGGCGGATGGTCCCTTTTAAAAACAAGACCTTGCTTTTTTTTTTACTTTTTTTTTTTTTTTTCTGACCACTTGCTATCCCTATATATGCCAGATGGAATATGACTCTCTCAATTTTAAATAAAATTGATTTAAAATTGGTGCATCTAATTGTATATATGAAGCTAACATTAATACATTTTAAAAAAAATTCAAATAATGTGAAATCATGTAAATCATTATATCTCTGTGCCAAATAGCTACACGTACAGGCACATGTTGTATAATTAAATTTCTTATTTTTATTAATTTAAACTTTTGGGATGATCCATGATATTATCAAACTGAAATTTGCTTATTGAGTAGGAATTTGAACCCACCAAAATGTTATAATTCTAATTTAAATGATTAAGTTTCTTATTTTCTTAATGTTGCTTTTAAATAATTAGAGATTTAATGATCACAATGAATTTTTCTTTTGATTTATTAGATACTAACCTTGTTCATCTTCTTACATGTCAGATATTAACGAATACGAAAACCTAAAGTCACCCTGTTTCAATAATGGATCTGAGAGTGTATATTGTGAAAATACTAATAGGTCTTTCTTTTGTCGGGTAGTTGAACCCACCAAGCCTCCGTTTAGGGTGGCCATGATTGCAATAGGTATATTTATTTGGATCGGAGTGTGTAGCTTCCCGTTTTATTTTTCTTTTGAAAAAGTGAGTCAAAAAGCACCCGCACAAGAAATCTCATCATATTTTGTCCCACATTGTTTTGATTGATTTTCTTTTACCTTGCTTGTTTTAATTGGTTCCACTTGTTTGGGATATACATTCTTTTAAGATAATTAATATTATATTTTGGAGAAAACTCTTAAAACACATGTTTTGAGAAAAACATTTATAGCACATTTCTCGAACAAATTTAAAGGGATCAAAATGGGCTCCACATGGTTACATTTTCTAAAACTTATGGCACTCAGATATACTCCTATCCCTTAAAGTTTTCACATCCCAATCTTTGAATTCAACTTTCTCAATCAAGACTATTGCTATAACTTTTTTACTACAATGAGTAATATTTTCCTATTACTTTGTGTTAAGCTGGTATTACTAGTGTCCTTGGGCTATTAATTCTACTTGTTGGTGGATGGTGGTCCTACAAAGTGGTAAAGAAAAGGAGGAAGATTAAACAGAAGAACAAGTTCTTCAAACAAAATGGTGGTTTATTGTTAAAACAACAATTATCTTCGCATGAAACCAATGTTGAGCACACTAAATTGTTTAATTCAAAAGATTTGGAGAAGGCTACTGACTGTTTTAATGTAAATATAATACTTGGTCAAGGAGGACAAGGCACTGTTTACAAAGGCATGTTAGTAGATGGAAGAATCGTTGCAGTGAAAAAGTCCATGGTAATTGATGAAGGAAAACTTGGAGAATTTATTAATGAAGTTGTCATTCTTTCACAAATTAACCACAGGAATGTGGTTAAGCTAATTGGATGTTGTTTGGAGACAGAAGTTCCTTTGCTGGTTTATGAATATGTTCCTAACGGAACTCTTTTCCAATATGTCAATAGCCAAGTTGAAGAGTTTGCACTAACATGAGATATGCGCTTACGAATTGCAACAGAAGTTGCAGGAGCTCTCTTCTACTTACACTCAGCAGCTTCTATGCCCGTTTACCATCGAGATATTAAGTCTACAAACATACTTTTAGATGATAAATATAGAGCTAAAGTAGCGGATTTTGGGACGTCAAGAACCATAACTGTTGATCAAACTCACTTAACAACACTAGTGCATGGCACTTTTGGATACTTGGACCCTAAGTATTTCCAGTCAAGTCAGTTTACAGAAAATAATGATGTTTATAGTTTTGGTGTTGTCCTTGCTGAGCTGTTAATTGGAGAAAAAGCAATATCTTCCACAAGGACACAAGAATCCAGAAGTTTAGCAACAAATTTCATTCAATCTATAGAGGAGAACAATTTGTTTGGTATTATTGATAGTTGAGTTTTGAAGGAAGGTAAGAAGGAAGATATTAGTGTCGTTACGAACCTTGCGAAAAGGTGTTTGAACTTAAACAGGAAGAAACGGCCCACAATGAAAGAAGTCGCAAAGGAGTTGGAGGCAGTTCAAACGTTGGAAAAAGCTCCTAACTTTCAGCAAAACTATGAAGAGATTGAATATGTCCCAGCAGAAATGTATGAGCCATTGGATGATGTTCCTTCATCAACAATGTCAACTTCATTTGTGGACGTCCAACCATTATTACCTTCTCAATCAGTATGAATCAATATTTGTTTAATGTCATGTTGTAGGCTACATAATTTGTTGTGTACGTTGTTTTCTAATAGTCATTTCAAGAATCTTCTAAGAACATGGATTAATCATATTCAATTGTCTTATGATAGTATAAGGTAGCAGAAATCTCTATGTCTATTTTTATAAGAATCAATTTCATTGTCTGTGTCAAATTAGGCCTTAAACTACTTTACCAAGTATTTTGTCGTATGAATAGCTCTCTTTTCTACCTCAGGATTTCCATTAATGGCAAAGCAAAATCATTAGAATTCAACACTTCCATTTTGACTACTAGACCAAACTCTATGTCAAATACTATAGCCATCGGGTACCCTCCTTTTTGATCATGTGCCTCCATATATGGGCATGAGCTTCGGGTTTGACCCAAAGGTAATTAGCATAGCCAATTAAGTCGTCCATCGTTATCTTTTAATTACTTGTGACCAATAGCAAGGAGATTGTGGTTGTAAAAGGGTTATAATTATTGTCTATGGTCATGCATGTATAGATGGTCGAGAATAATTAATCTTTTTCCAATAGGATGCTTGCTAAGACGCGGAGATGGACGTTTTCCTGACTAAAAGTCATTACAATGACTTTTAATTAGGCCTTTGATTAATTTTACGGTATCCTATATCTTGATTTTAATTAAATCTTGAAATTGGATGAATGGCCCAGATCATGAGGCCTTCTAATTGTTAGAGGTGAACACCAATTTCAGATGCTCAGCAGAATTAATTTACCCCTCTTTGTGCAAATTGAATGATAACACAGTAGCAAAATAATAATCAAGCAAGACACCAAGATTTTTACGTGGAAAACTCTCCAATGCGAAAGTAAAAACCACGGGACCTAATTCAGTTAAATCTTCCACTATCAACAATAATGAGTTTACAATTGTCTTCCCTAGAGAAATATCTAGAAGTTATCACCACATCAAGAATACATGCATTCTTGGATTAAACATAAAATTCATCATCCTAAAGTGGATTCCGACAAGAATAAAGAAAAATCTCACCAAATAGGTATTAGTAACCAAGCGATTGGAGAGGAATTCCAACGATCGACACAGTCAATATGTAGCACTCGTCTTCAGGAGCAACACTCTAAAATTGCATCAAGATCGAACCACAAAAGACCTTCTAATCTCTGATGAATGTGAAAAAGGCGTAACATTTTTTTCTTCTTTTTCTTTCTCTCCCTGCGCCACACTGTTTCTTTCTTCTCTCTTTTTTACTTTTTGTCTCACGGTTTTTTTTATACAGCATACAAAGGGTTATAACCCTTCGTTGCTGCCACGTGGGTTGGTCCCACATAAAGAGGGACCACCCCAACACTAATTGATTGTTTAACGTATGTTACGAATATATACTACGCGCCCAAAAAGCCACAATTGTGGACCATTCATTTGGGTCAACCATGGCTGCTAGTTTCATGCACAAAAGGCAACTTGGTCTTATTGGCGACTACTAGAAGGAAGATAATCGCTTATGAAAGCAAGCTGGGGGGGCCTTGGGCTTTGCTGCTTCACACGCCCATTCATCATCCTAGAAAGAAAGAGAGACAGAGAGAGAGAGATGGTGGTGCGAATGGTGTTTCAGAGCATTTTATTATTGTTTTCAATTTACGCATTTGTGCAAGCAGCGGGCTTTTCAATCAGTTCATGTCAACCAAGCTGTGGGGATGTTAACCTCAAATACCCTTTTGGAATAGGAGCCGGTTGCTACGCTGATGCCTGGTTTGAAGTAGTTTGCAGAAATGACTCTTTGGCCTCTCCCTCTCCCAAACCTTTCTTGCGGATCCTCAACCTGGAGGTGCTCGACATTTCATTAGACGGCACAGTTCGCGTCAACTTTCCGACAGTTTACAATTGCACAAACGGTACAAGCAGCACAGCAAACATTGTGGAGTTACGAAACAGCCCTTTCATCTTCTCCCAATCCGAAAACAAATTCATCGCCTTGGGTTGCAACAACTTTGCTTCAATGAGGTCCGTAGATGGGTCTGGCTCAGCCATTGGTGGGTGCATGTCCATTTGTGACACGACTAAAGTGGTAAATGCAAGTAGCTGCAATATTGGCATCAATTGCTGCCAAGCCTCAATTCCTTCGGATCTCGATGCCTTCAATACAACAATGGAGGTCATGAATAGTAAAGATCTTGTCATCAATGGATGCAACTCTGCATTCTTGGTAGAAGAAAAGTGGTTCAAGACTGATTACCGCACTCTTTCGCTTTTCGTTCCTGTGGTGCTGGAATGGTGGATTCCATATACGTCATTCATCTCACTTCCAATAGCCAATTATAATACCTCCTCCACCTATAATTGTAGGCAAGTAGTGGTTAAGCAGCGGAACACAACTTTTACATGTTCTTGCAAAGCCGGCTATGGAGGAAATCCCTATGTTCCTGGAGCATGTCATGGTAAGTTTTCGTACAAGTACTTCTATGCCTTTAATTCTTTCTTTTTCTTTTTCATTTATAGATACAGATCTCATTTTGAAATTTTTTGTTTTTTTTTTTTTGTAATAGTTTATTTTCAATCGAAACCTCCATTGAAAACTTTTAAGATCGTTTAATTATTATTCAAATAGTTCATTTTCTATTAAAACTTCAAATGAAGACTTTTCAAAAGTCCGCAATTGAAGTTTCCATAGATAATGGGCAACTAGAATTAGAATAAGTAATTGACCCAATTAATCACTCACAAATTAGAAGTCTTGAATGAAATTTTAGACAGAAAATGAACTATTGAAATAAATAATTGAACTAATTAGAGAAGTTTATGATTTTTATTTATTTATTTATTTTGGTTTGGGTTTTACATATGCAGCCTCTTGAACATTCAATTTAAGTAATATTCTTAATAAACTAATTAATAAACTTTGTATATTCTATTTAGATTAATAAAATTTATCATAAATACCAGATGCAAGAGGGGTATAAATTTTACTTTTCAGCAGATTATACCTAAACATAAACTCCAATTCCTAAACTTTACCTTTGTCTCAATAACACTAGCAAAAGATATATATTTCTCCACCATAAACATGACAAGAACATTCTCGGTGGGCTGCTGGCAATCACTAATTATAGCACGTGTTGTTTTTTTTACAAAGTGTTCTCTCAACTTTACATATTTTCCACGTGTAAAAAATATAGCTTTTATTTATTTATTTCTATAAGCTTTTTGTACCTATTCTCATTTTTGTCATTTATCATTTTAACCATTATAAAAACACCTCTCCACAAACTTTACCCTCACTCAACCCATTTCCACTGCAATCCGAAGAAACCCTCCTGTACGTCAATGCATGGTTATATAGAGAAATACTAAAGGCCCAACTTTTTTGCTTAACAAAAGTCCAACTTTTACCTTCTTTTTTTTAAAAAAAAATAAAAACGAAAAATGGAAAAAATGTCTAAAGCAACCCTATCTATTTTTTGCCTTTCTTTTATTTAGTATTTTTTAAAAATAAAAAATAGTATTTTTCTTCATAATAATGACATTTTCTTAAAAAAAATGACATTATTATGAAAAAAAATACCATTTTTCATTTTTAAAAAAATACCAAATAAAAGAAAGACAAAAAATAGATAGGGTTGCTTCAAACATTTTTTCTATTTTTTATCTTATTTTATTTTTTAAAAATAAATAAGGCAAAAGTTGGACTTTTGTTGGGCAAAAAAGTTGGGTCCCTATCATTCCTCGGTTATATATTTCTTAAAATTTAAGTGAAGGGAATCACATGAGCCTCACAAGAGAACTCACGTGATCAGATTAATTTACATAAAAAATTAAATGATTAATTTTTTTTTTCTATTCTTAATCTTTTGAAATGATTAGTGATTAAATAATCACTCTGAATTTTGTTGCTGATTTATTAGATGCTAATTTGCGTTTGTCTCCTTAATTACATGATCAGTTATAAAGGAATGCGAGCTCACACACCCTTGTTTGGGTTACAATCCATCGCCGCTTATATTCTGTGAAAATACATATAATGAAGAAGAAGAGAGAATCTATACTTACAATGGGTCTTACATTTGTTACCGTCCGATATTTTTGACCATTGAGTCTCGGGTTGAAGTGTTCACAATAGGTATGTTTACTTGGATCAAAGTGTTTTAAGGCTTCCCATTTTATTTTTCTTTCCCCTTGCTTGTTTCAATAGGTACATCAAAACTATTGCTATAACTTTTTACTACTACATTGCGTTAAGCAGGTATTAGCAGCGGTCTTGGGCTATTGGTTCTACTTGTTGGTGGATGGTGGTCATACAAAGTGGTAAAGAAAAGAAGGATGATTAAACAGAAGAACAAGTTCTTCAAACGAAATGGTGGTTTATTGTTACGACAACAATTATCTTCACATGAAGCCAATGTTGAGAACATCAAATTGTTTAATTCAAAAGAATTGGAGAAGGCCACTGACCGTTTTAATGTGAATAGAGTACTTGGCCAAGGAGGGCAAGGCACTGTTTACAAAGGCATGTTGATAGATGGAAGAATCGTTGCAGTGAAAAAGTCTAAGGTAATTGATGAAGGAAAACTCGGAGAATTCATTAATGAAGTCGTCATTCTTTCACAAATTAACCATAGGAATGTGGTTAAGCTAATTGGTTGTTGTTTGGAGACAGAAGTTCCTCTACTAGTTTATGAATATGTTCCTAACGGAACTCTTTTCCAATACTTCAATGGACAAACTGAGGAGTTTCCACTAACATGGGATATGCGCTTACGAATTGCAACAGAAGTTGCAGGAGCTCTCTTCTACTTACACTCAGCAGCTTCCACCCCTATTTACCATCGGGACATTAAGTCTACAAATATACTCTTAGATGATAAATTCAGAGCTAAAGTAGCTGATTTTGGGACTTCAAGATCCATCGCTGTTGACCAAACTCACTTAACCACACGAGTGCATGGCACTTTTGGATACTTGGACCCTGAGTATTTCCAATCAAGCCAATTTACAGAAAAGAGTGATGTTTATAGTTTTGGTGTTGTCCTTGCTGAGCTCTTAACTGGTGAAAAAGCAATATCTTCAACAAAGACACAAGAACCCAGAAGTTTAGCCACATATTTCATTCAATCGGTGGAGGAGAACAGTTTGTTTGATATTATTGATAGTCGAGTTTTGAAGGAAGGTAAGAAAGAAGAGATAATTGCGGTCGCGAACCTTGCTAAAAGGTGCTTGAACTTAAATGGGAAGAAACGACCAACAATGAGAGAAGTCACAATAGAGTTACAAGCAGTTCAAATGTTACAAAAAGGTGCTAACCTTCAACAAAACTATGAAGAGCTTGAATATGTTGGAGCTGAAGTGTACGAGCTATGGGATGCTGCTCCCACATCAATTGTGTCAACCGCCTCCATAGACGCCCAACCATTATTATAGTCATAATTAATATTTGTATAATGTCATGTTGTATGCTACATAATTTATTGTTTTCTTTGTATTCCTACAAGTACTTTCAAGAATCATTCAAGAACATGGATTAACCATATATATTTGGTTGTCTTATTATAGTAGAAGATAGCCGAAAGCCCCATGTTCGTTTTATAATTAGGATCCTTTGTTTTTTTTTTTTTTTTTTTCTTTGTTGGTCTAGATCAAATGAGTAAAATGAAGAAGAGAACGAAAGCAATCAAAGAACAAAATAAATGAATATATACTACAACAGAACATGACAATAGAATACCATTTTTACAAGAGCAAAAACATTTTCCATAGATGATTAATGATACTAATAAATTCAGGCTAATAATGATACTAATAAATTCAGGCTGAGTTAGCATTAAATTTGAGTTCAAAACTGTAATCACTTTGGTCGATGGGTAGAAATCCCATTCCACCATACTGCGAAAAGATTCTAGTGGCTTACACGCTCAAAAGAACTTTTCACACGTGCCCTACGTAATGGAAACAGAGTGTGGGTGGGTGTTTGAGTATGATAATTTAAATGTAACCAATCCTAATCGAATCTCTTAACTTAAGATAATCTAATCCTCATTTATGCTAAGGATATAATCTAATCCTCATTATTTTTCTTATTAGCTCAATCGTAGCAAAAATTAATAACACTAGGAACTACATTTTATTCTCTCACTCAAAAGCAGCCACGACATTGAAAATTAAAAAAAAAAAAAAAAAAAAAAAAAAAATCATGGAGACTCAAAAACTCATAAGTTGATTAGAGACTAATCTTGTGAAGATGGCAGCAACATTTCCCTTCTACGCTTAAAAAAGACCAACATTTCATCACGATCAGGAAGGTGCTCTTTGATTACAGGCACTTCCTTAAAGTTCTTGATCCATGCATGCAAGCGAGGGAACTTGTGAGCCTCAAGCATCTTCACCCCGACAACTTCTTCGATGACTCCCAACCATTGAGCAATCTGTCCAAAGGCAATGTCCACTATCCCAATATTGTCCCCACCAAAAAATTTCTTGTCCCGGCCGAGCCCATCTGCCTCCATGGCTCTCAGCATCTCCAGGGTGTCTTTGATGGCCTTCTTTTGCTATTCGCCACTAGTTCGGTAGACTACCCACATTCCAGGACCCTAACGAAATCAGAGACACTGCATGTTATCAAATCAATAAACTCAGATATTTTTTGTTTTTTTATTATTATTTTTTTTTTTTACTTCAAGGCAAGCGGGTTATTTTATGTGGGCGTGATCATAGTATAGTACCTGCCCATTATGAGAAGCACAAGAGAGACTTAGATGGCGGAAACCGCAGACACTTTCTCAAGTCCGACTGAATTATAATTTGATCAAGTCCCATCAAAGCATGAGTGAGACTCAAGATACTTAATCAATACTAATTAAGTTTAAAATTTTTCATTACAAGAGTGGAACTGCACCCTAGTACTTGTCCAACCACAGGCTTTTGCTTAGGTTATGCATGATCGAATACTTCACGATTAATAATAATAACAACAATAAATAATAAAAACGACCACCAAGCTATTTACTGAGGAAAAGATGAAGCAACTAAAATCAGAAGAACAAGTGGCAAAAGGGGAAGCAAGCATGTACCTTATCTTCAGCAAACTTAACCCAAAAGCGAGCAATGGCTCTCTCATAAGGATCAGTGGGCAGCAAGGGGTTGTGTGGCCACATCTCTTCGATATATTCGACGATAACCATGGACTCACAAATTGGTTTTCCGCTGTGAACAAGCACAGGGATCTTCTTGTGGACTGGATTGTGTTGAAGAAGCACAAGACTTTTGTTGAAAAGATCTTCTTCTATGTATTCATATGGAATGCCCTTTTGTTTCAGAGCCCATATGACTCTGTAAATGAATGGACTAGGCCATGTCCCATGAAGCTTCACCTCATGACTCATGTTTGAAGGAGCAATGCCGTACGTACTCACAGTTTGATCATTCTCTAATGATCAATTAATATAACCCTCTTGCTTGGACAACAAGCTTCATAGTTTCAATTTGCTTTATATTTAACTCTTAGAGCTTCAATTAATCACTAAAAATTGAACTCAAAAAGGTGGCGTCTTGACTTTTTCCTTTGATTTCAATTCTTTTATTCCTAATATATATATTGTTTTTAGTTTGCTGTTTTGACACGTATTTTTCTTTATTTTATTCTTGTTTGACTATGGATTTTGGCATTTTTTGTGTGTTTTTTTCTTAAGGAGATCAATAATATAAACCCAAGAGGGGACAAGACCGAGTACAAGCTACCAAAGCAAAAACCTACAGACTTGAACAAGACAAAATGTTATAAATTATTTTATATCCAATTACTAATAAAATAATTTCAGATAAACCCAAAGACCCAACCAACCATCTTAAAGTAACTTAATAAAAACATAATTTCAATAATGATTTTTACTGCAATGTCAGAAAGTGTTCTACACTTATAAATAAATAATTAAAAATATGTGTACGTATCACTCTTTTCACTTAAAAGGGTACAAGATACAACTTCGTGGGCAAGGCCCCAATTGTGTTTGGCAAGCTAACCCGATTCTTGACTTTTAGTAGATGACATCAATTTTTTTATAAACTAATTTTTAAAAGTGATATGTGTTTTTTGAGCTATT
>NC_081544.1:27557329-27561235 GCF_901000735.1 Corylus avellana
AAAAAAATTAATATATGTGCCACGTGTCGACGTCTGATTGGTCCACGTGTCAGTCCGTACAGTCAACTAACGGATGGACTAATTTGGTCACTTATCAAAACCACAGGGATCTCCTGTGATAAAAATGAAACCCCAAGGAGAAAAAAATAAAGTTGAAAAACCCCAGGGGGGTATGGAGTATTTAACCCAAAAATAAAACAAAAACACTCCATTTTAGCCAAGGAATCACTGGAGCCACCTATCATGGCCGGTCTGAGGGTGGACAAACCACCCCCATAGCCATTGGGGGTGGTCCGGCCACCTCCAAAAGGGCAAAAAAAAAAAAAATTAGGTTTAATTTTTGGTGGTGGTCGGACCACCCCAACGACCATGGGGGTGGTTCAGCCATCCCCATACAGGTCGTGGGGTGGCCGAAACCACCCTAAAAACCAAACCCAAATTTTCATGGCCCTTGGGAGGTGGTTAACCACCCCCAAGCCGGCCATGATCGGTGGATTCAGCCACCTTTTTTTTTCTTTTTGTTTTTTCCTACTCCTTTAAATATTTTAATATTTTTAATATTTTAATATTTTCTTATTTTCAGTTTTTTTAATATTTGTCAAAGCTTTAATATTTTTAATTATTAGTGGGTGGGGCCCACTAATATTCCTTTTCGCTGTAGCTCAAAATTGCACCCAAACGGTAGAGTATTGAACTACTGCATCGAAGTCAAATCCTTTTTAAAGATATGGCCGTTGTTTGGTAAACACCACCCCATGCCCAATCACTATTTGAGTTTGTGGAAGAAAAAAAAAATGAGAGTAATGAATGATATAAAAAAGTGAAAAAAGTAAAACTGAAAAATGAAAAATGATTTATTTTGTAGTGATTTTTTTATTTAAATAAAAGTAAATAGTGTGATATAAAAAGTGATAATATTTTTATGTTTATTTTTTGAAAAAATGAGGTGAATAGTATTTGGGGTGGGATGGTAATTAAACTCTCCCCCGCCCCCCATCTTGCTTTTCCCAATAGTTTATTTTCAATCAAAACCTCCATCAAAGACTTATAAGATAGTTTAATTATTATTCAAAGAGAAATGCTATATACTTTCTAAATATCCACATAAATTTAAATGAATATATTTCATATTTTCTAAATTTTTTTAAATCATTGGTGATTTAATAATCACTCTGAATTTTGCTGTTGATATGTTAGACACTAACCTTGTTTATCTGCTTATATGTCAGATATTAACGAATGCCTAAAGAACCCTTGTCTCAATAATAGATTCACCTGTGAAAATACTTATGGGTCTTACCATTGTCTGGTAGCCGACTCCAAGCCTCCTATTGGAGCGGCCATAATAGGTATGTTTACTTGGATCAGAAACCACCCACACAAGAAATCTTATATATATTTTGTCCCACATTATTTTGATTGATTTTCTTTCACCTTGCTTAATTGTTTCAATTGGTCCCACTTGCTTTGGATATACATTCTAAAATTCATGTAGGAGAATTAATATTATGCTTTTGGCGAAAATATTTAAACACATTTTTTGAGGAAAAAAAAAAAAAAAAAACTTAAAGCACGTCTTTTGAAAAAATTTGAAAGGGTCAAAATGGGCTCTCCCTAAAATTCACTCAATTCTAACTTAGAGGGATGCTTCAAGTACAATTGATTTGGAGATATATTCGAACCTTTAGGATCAGAATTTTCAGAAATTCTTAAAAATTGCAAGAGCCTACAATTCTTAAAATGGTTTAAATGGGCACTCGAGATTTTTCCAAGTCAATCATTTTGCAACCAAATATATATATATATATAAAAGAATTAAAATCTTCAACTGGACCACTCCAAATACTTTTGGGAGTGGCCGGACCATGCTGATAACTTTCAAGGGGTGATTAACCAATCTCATAAGCCATCCAAAAAACTCATGAGGAGCCAACCACCTCCCATAAGCCTTGCGAAGGTGGTTTGATCACCTTTCAATGTTTATTGGGATGGTTGAACACCTAATTGACATGGCTGATCACCCCAAAAAAATATTAAGGGGCGGTGCATGCAATTTCTTTAGGTATTGGCTTATGAAATCATTTCCTATGAGTATTTTAAAAAAAAAAAAAAAAAAATCAAAATAGAGGACTTGACAAAATCATGATCATTCATTTAAAATATGTTACAATTTTAAGAGTTGCAAGTAGAGGATTCTAACGCGAACCTTTAAATCTTCATGCTTTTTTCTTTTTGTTGAACTTTTTTTCTCCCTCACCAGCCCACTTTTACCATCTTCTTCTTTTGGAATACTTCAATAGTCAAAATATATAATTAGCATATTTTTTGTCTGAGTAATTTTTAGCATTAACAGGAGTTGTCTCTCTATGGCTATTTTTAGTCAACGTTCTCAATTAAAACTATGGCTATGATTGAGTAATCTTTTCTTAATACATTGCGTTAAGCAGGTATTAGCAGCAGCCTTGGACTATTGGTTCTATTTGTTGGTGGATGGTGGTCCTACAAAGTTGTAAAGCATAGGAGGATGATTAAACAGAAGAACAAGTTCTTCAAACGAAATGGTGGTTTATTGTTACAACAACAATTATCTTCACATGAAGCCAATGTTGAGAACATCAAGCTGATTAATTCAAAAGAGTTGGAGAAGGCCACTGACAATTTTAATGAAAATAGAATACTTGGCCAGGGAGGACAAGGCACTGTTTATAAAGGCATGTTGGCAGAAGGAAGAATTGTTGCAGTGAAAAAGTCAAAGGTAATTGATGAAGGAAAACAGCTCGAAGAATTCATCAATGAAGTTGTTATTCTTTCACAACTTAACCACAGAAATGTGGTTAAGCTAATTGGATGTTGTTTGGAGACAGAAGTTCCCATGCTAGTTTATGAATATGTTCCTAACGGAACTCTTTCCCAATATGTCAATGGCCAAACTCAGGAGTTTCCACTAACGTGGGATATGCGCTTACGAATTGCAACAGAAGTTGCAGGAGCTTTATTCTATTTACACTCAGCAGCTTCCACACCCATTTACCATCGGGATATAAAGTCTACAAACATACTCTTAGATGATAAATATAGAGCTAAAGTAGCTGACTTTGGGACTTCAAGATCCATCACTGTTGATCAAACTCACCTAACCACATCACTAGTGCATGGTACTTTTGGATACTTGGACCCTGAGTATTTCCAGTCAAGTCAGTTTACAGAAAAGAGCGATGTTTATAGTTTCGGTGTTGTCCTTGCTGAGCTGTTAACTAGCGAAAAAGCAATATCTTCAACAAGGACACAAGAACCCAGAAGTTTAGCCGTGTACTTCATTCAATCGGTGGAGCAAAACAATTTGTTTGATATTATTGATAGTCGAGTTTTGAAAGAGGGTAAGAAAGAAGATATCATTGCAGTCGCGAACCTTGCGATAAGGTGCTTGAACTTAAACGGAAAGAAACGACCTACAATGAAGGAAGTCGCAATGGAGTTGGAGGCAATTCAAATGTCGCAAAAAGATCATAACCTTCAAGAAAACTATGAAGAGTTTGAATATGTCCGAGCTGAAATGTACAAGGCAGGGGATGATCTTCCCCCATCAACAACTTCAACCTCATCAGATGCCCAACCATTATTAGCTTCTCAATCAATATGAATCATTATTTGTTTAATGTCATGTTGTAAGCTACATAATTTGCTATTTTCGTTGTATTTTTCAAGTTATTTCAAGAATCATATAAGAACATGGCCGGATTAGCCATATATATCTAATTGTCTTGTGATAGTATAAGATAGCAAAAAACTCCATGTTCATTTATAAGGATCCACTTTTGTTGTCTGGATCAATTCAGGCCTCAAGTTGCTTTATCAAGTATCTGGTCCTATGAGCATCTCTCTTTCCTGCCTCAGGATTTCCACTAC
>NC_081544.1:27561335-27565235 GCF_901000735.1 Corylus avellana
TATTATATCATAAAATTTATCAAAATTGTGTTTAATTATAGGTGTGGTCTGCATGAGGCACATGCATGTGTTGGATACAGTGTTACTTAATTAAAGAGATAAATAAACTAGACAAAAACTTTACCTTGACATCCTCCAAGAAGATAGGGATTTCCTTCAAAGCCGTCTTTGCAAGAACATGTAAAAGTTGAGGTCCGATTAGTAGTAATACAAATAAAGTTTGAGGAGCCATTATTTACGGTGGAGCCGGAGCCATCATTGGCTATTGGAAGTGAGTTGAATGATGTGTTAAAAATCCCCCATTCCAATACCAGAGGAACTTCCAACATAATGTCAGACGCATTTGAGAAAGGGTAATCGGTCTTGAACCATTTTTCTTCTGCCAAGAATGCAGACTTGCATCCTTTGTTCTCAGTGACGGCACCGTAAGCTACAGGGTTGTCATTTACTTTGCCAATTCTTGCGTTGAAGGCATTGAGCTGTGAAGGAATTGTGGTTTCGCAGCAGTTGATGCCATTGCAACTACTTGCGTCCATCAATCCACCCGTGTCACAAATTGACATGCAGCCACCAATAACTACAGCTGAACCATCTACGGACATCATTTTGGCAAGGTTGTCGCAGCCGATGGCCACGAATCTGTTCTTCGACTGGGAGAAGGTGAAAGGGCTTTCTCCAAACTCCACAATATTTGCAGTGCTGCTGCTTGTACCATTTGCACAATCATAAAATGTCGGATAGTTGATGCGAACTGTTCCTTCTAATGAAATGTTGAGCACCTCCAGCTGGTTGAAGCTCCTCAAAAAAGGTTTGGGAGAGCCAGAGGAGTAATTGCAAATTACTTCCAACCACTCATCAACGTAGCAACCAGCTCCTATTCCAAAAGGGTATGGGATGTTAACACCCCCACAGCTTGCTTCACATGAACCATTAATTTGTAAACCCGCAGCTGCTTGTATAAATATTGCATATACTGTACACAATAGCAAAAGGATCTGAAATACCATTTGCACCATCATCCCTCTCTCTCTCTTTCTTTCTAGGATATTGAAGAATGGGGGAGTGTGCAGCAGCAAAGCCCAAGCCCCCGCTTTTTATAATTAAAGCCATGCAATATTATCGTCCTTTTCTAAAAGTTGCAGAGAAATTGTATGGAAGTTGCCAACAAGACTTAGACCAAGCTGTCTTAATTTGTGTGGACTAGTTTGTTGTTTCTGTGCATGAACCTAGCTAGCAGCCATGGCTGACCTCTCATAATTAAATTACTAGGAAAATGCTCTCATATATATGGATGGTCATTGGCCACGTTGGTCTGCACCCCCAAAGATTAAAAATAAAAAATAAAAAATTCTTTAATCCTTCCATGACACCCCATCTTCTCCCCTGACCTTCTCATCTTTTTCACTGGTAGTAGTCCTAGTAGGTATTTGGTTGTTCATTTGTTTGAAGGCTTGAGTCTTGAGATGAGAAGAGAAGAGGTGAGAGCATTGAGAGGAGATGAGAAGGTAAGAGTAGATGAGAAGGTGAGGAGTGAGGGTCTCTTGAAAATCTTCTACGAAAGAGTGGTTAAAAACTTAAAAGATAAGAAAAAAATTTTTTAAGGAAAAAAAAAAAAAAAATGCCTGCAAGGAGTAGGCTTGCGCGTGAGTTGAAGACTGAAATTGAAGGAAGAAAAAAAAAAAGGTAAAAGAATCAAGAAATAGTTGTAGTCAAAAGAAGGCGTGAGTTTTAAGGTAGAAAAAAAAAAATATTAAAGAAAATAGAAAGGCATTAAATTCTAGAAGGTGAGGAAAACTAAGGTGAAAAAATAAACGGAGATAGGCCTTTTAGATTCTAGAAGGGTGAGTGAGTGGAATTTGAAGGAAGAAAAAAATAAATGAAGAGAATATATGTAACTTGTAAGCATTAAATTCTAGAAGGTGTGAGGTTGAATTTTAAGGAAGAAAAAAATAAAAAAATAAAAATAAATAGAGGAGTAGGCGTGAGGAGGTGAAATACTAAAATTAATAAAAGACAATTTAAACTAAAATATAAGTAACAAAATTAATTAGTGTACGGAAGAATTTTAGAAGACAATTTAGAAGATAACTTTTTTTTTTTTTTTTGTGTTCCATCATTTCTTTTTCTAATTCATTATTTGTTTTTATTGGTTTACATCATTCGGCTAGACCTTATTGTGTTTGATTTGTTTTCAAGAAATTCCTCAAGATACTTCTGAGTTACTGAAAGGCACTCATTTTTCTTAGACACTATTAATTGTGCTTAAGTTTATTTTGTAAGTAGTTTGTATTATTATGTGTTTGTGATAGTTAGATAATATTTTGAAGGGTTATTTTGATTGTTGAAGTTATTGTTTGGATTTTTGTTGTTGTTGCTCATGCCTATAGCAAACTAGAACACTTTTCTATTGGGAATGGAACTTTTTTTTAATGTTTATTTTGTTGCTTATATCCATATAAACGTTGACTAAACAATAATTTAATTTTACTATTAATTTGAATGATTGAATAACCTTTAATATTCGTATGAATTATCAAATTTTTAGGATGTCAAAAAAATTTTAGCAACACCTCCAATATAAATTGTCTGGCTCCGCCACTGTGGATGGTCCACACAATTGTGACTTTTTGGGCGCGTCTCATATATATCCGCAACATACATGCTTTAAAATCAATTACTAGAAAGTCTCACGCATGAGGATACCACCCTTAAAATTTGGTTTCAATCAATTAGAGCCCCCCGCCCTTACTTCTGACTTGTCTTCGTCTCTTCTGTTAACTTTTCCGTGTTCTCCACATGGACTAATTTTCTAGTGATTTCAACTGAATTTTTGCAAGTTTGACAAAGATCAAACAGCCAAGTTGATGATCTGCAGCATCCATCCAATTCCAAGATTGCATTATACCAAGATGGAGGTGATGATTAAGTACGTCCCCCGCCAGCAGGATATCGCAAAAACCCTAGAGTGATCATTTCATTAATGTTACTCTTCTATAAATTCCTAGTTCAGCATACGGCCATATTGCTGAAATAGGACTTTTTTTTCTTTTTGGCTGAAATCGGTGAACTAGGGCTCATAAAAAAGAGGATATAATACCTTACCTGAATGAATTCATAATCATCAGTAGTGGTGGAAGTTCCAGTTCACAAGAAGGTACTTTTTTCGGGGCAGAACTAGCAACTGGAGTTTTAATTGGGAGTAAGGCTTCAAAAAAAAACAAAGAAAAAAAAAAGGGAGGGTAAAATTTTAATTTTAAAGGCAATTTTTAAATTTTTTGGAAAAACATGGTGCCTTGGGGGGCTGAAGGCACCATGTAGTTCCACCGCTGCTTCTTTCTCCAAACATATATGCTGCGGGCATGGTAAACAATTAGTTTCGTAAAAGAAACCAAACTAGAAGACCTAATTACTCATGGGTCATTAGTAGCTAGGTAGTTCAACAACTGGTGTTGTTAGAAGGCCTAGCGGCCCATAACCGAAGGGCCCAAAGAGGTCAACGATCCACAACTAAGGGCTCAGACAAACTCCAAAATGACTTACGGTCTACTCCAATCCAGTTTTAAGAAAAATTATGTTTATATTTGTAAAAACTAAAAAAAAAAATAAAGTAAATAAACTTTTAAAATGAATCCATTGTTGCTGGTGCCTCATGAAAATAAATAAATTTAGGATACATTCAATTTTTTTTTTTTTTTTTAAGAAGTACCCTTTATAATTATGGTGAAAAATATTTCATTCAAAAAAGTTTGGTTTAGTATAGAAGCCTAAAAGTGACTCTGTACGTAATGATGTATTAATTATGAGAACATATATAAAATAATTAACCTTTTAAAAGTCTCTACTTTTTATTTTTTTAGCTTTTACAAACATTATCTTTTTTTTTTTTTTTTTTTTTTTTTT
>NC_081544.1:27565255-27573077 GCF_901000735.1 Corylus avellana
TTGACTTGTCCATAAAGTGGAGAAAAAAAAGAGAAGCGGATTCGATTTAGTGACTTCGGATTTTTGAAGCGTGGTGTACAATTAATTGAACTACTTCTTAAGGACTACAAACATGATCGTTAAACTTTGCCGTACAATTTAAGAAAAAACACACGATCTTATTATTATTATATAATTTCTAGTTTACTTTTGTTTTCGATTAATTAATGGAGACTTAAAAAGGCATTCCACTTAATTTATGAGAGGAACACATATATTTGATTCCCCTTTCAGAAAAACCCAAATAAAAAAACACAAGAACAGTAGGTTACTAAATTAATCTAATAAAACCGGCCGCCTCTACACTACTAAATTCAAAGTATCAAAAAGTGACGAATTTCTGACTGCAGTCCAATACGTAGCCAGTTGTTCTAAAACTTAAAGTAAAAAATAAAAAAAAAATAAAAAAAATGAATCATACAAATTACTATTCTAACCGACATTAACATTCATACTAGGAAATGTGGTCATGTTTGTTAAACATTTTTGATCTGTCCATGGAACAAGAACTATCGTGTTATTGAGTAGCCAGTTAAGTGTTGTGGAGATAATTATATTGGAAGACACACCTTTCTCATCTTCCTCCAGTACTGATCTGTTCATGGTACAAGAGCTATATCATCTTGAATCTAAGAGGTCTTGATGCAAAAATTGAATCGCACTGTTTAATGATCAAGAACTCCCGGGCAATTTCCGGGGAAAGTCACTGGGATAACAATATAACATGAACACCTGCCAGACGGATACAAGCGATTTCCGTGTTGAGTTCTTTCATAAGGCCATGTATCCACCGGAATGCTGGCTTGTAAGGATATAAAGAGGAACTGATTTTTTGTTGCCATTAATTTTCCAACTGCATGTAGCGGAAATTCTGCGGCAGGAAAGGGAGCTGCTCGATGCTCATACGACTAGATACTTAGTGAATTAAGTAGCTTGAGGTCTGGTTTGATCTAGACAACAAAAATGGATCCTCAAGAAACCAACATGGATCTTTTCGCTATTTTATACTATCGTAAGACAATTGGATATATATTTTTAATCTATGTTTTTGAATGATTATTGAAATTACTTGCAGAATAAAAAAAAAAAAAAAATTATGTAGCCTACAACATGATAGTAAACAAATATTGATTTAAACTTATTAAGAAAATAATAATGGTTGGTCGTCTGCGGATGAGGTTAGCACTGTTGACGTGGGAACAACATCCCACAAGTCGTTTATTTCAGCTTGAACATATTGAAGCTCTTCATAGTTTTGTTGAAGGTTAGAAACTTTTTGCAACATTTGAACTGCCTCCAACTCCATTGCGACTTCTTTCATTGTAGGCCTTTTCTTCCCATTTAAGTTCAAGCACCTTTTCGCAAGGTTTGCGACCGTGATGATATCTTCTTTTTTACCTTCATTCAAAACTCGACTATCAATAATATCAAACAGATTGTTCTCCTCCATAGATTGAATGAAATATGTGGCTAAACTTCTAGATTCTTGTGTCCTTGTTGAAGAGATCGCCTTTTCGCCAGTTAATAGCTCAGCAAGGACAACACCAAAACTATAAACATCACTCTTTTCTGTAAACTGGCTTGACTGGAAATACTCAGGGTCTAAGTATCCAAAAGTGCCATGCACTAGTGTGGTTAAGTGAGTTTGATCAACAGCGATGGTTCTTGAAGTCCCAAAGTCGGCCACTTTAGCTCTGTATTTATCATCTAAGAGTATGTTTGTAGACTTAATGTCTCGGTGGTAAATGGGGGTGGAAGCTGCTGAGTGTAAATAGAAGAGAGCTCCTGCAATTTCTGTTGCAATTCGTAAGCGCATATCCCATGTTAGTGGAATCTCCTCAACTTGGCCATTGACATATTGGAAAAGAGTTCCGTTAGGAACATACTCATAAACTAGTAGAGGAACTTCCGTCTCCAAACAACAACCAATTAGCTTAACCACATTTCTGTGGTTAATTTGTGAAAGAACGACAACTTCATTAATGAATTCTTCGAGTTTTGCTTCATCAATTACTCTGGACTTTTTCACAGCAACGATTCTTCCGTCCGCTAGCATACCTTTGTAAACAGTGCCTTGTCCTCCTTGGCCAAGTATTCTATTCATATTGAAACGGTCAGTGGCCTTCTCCAAATCTTTCGAATTAAACAATCTGATGTTCTCAACATTTGCTTCATGTGAAGATAATTGTTGCTGTAACAATAAACCACCATTTCGTTTGAAAAACATGTTCTTTTGTTTGATCATCTTCCTTTTCTTTACAACTTTATAGGACCACCATCCACCAACAAGTAGAACGAATAATCCAAGGCTGCTGCTAGTACCTGCTTAACGCAATGTACGTAATAGGAAAAGATTACTAACGCAAGTTCATACAGGCCAGGCTCAAAACACATTCTTGTTCAGGTGGTTTCTGGCTCACTTTTCCAAAAGAAGAATAAAAATGGGAAGCCTTAATTAAACACTTAGATGTGAGAAAACATACCAAGTGTGATCGCTCCGACCTGAGGCTTGGGGGGGTCAACTACTTGACAACTGAAAGACCCGTAGGTATTTTCACAATATCGAGTACTAGTACTCCCGGCAGATCCATTAAAGGAATTACAACGGTTTGGTATGCGATCGCATTCGTTAATATCTGACATGTAATTAAGGAGATAAGCACGATTAGTGTCTAAAAAATCAAAAGCAAAATTCAAAGTGATTATTAAATCACCAAATATTTTAAAGAATTAAAAAAAAAAAAAAGAACTGTAATCATTTAAATTAATATTATAATATTTTTTGGGTTTAAATTCTTACTCAACAAACAAAGTCGGACAATATCATTAATTATCCAAAAACTCAAATTGATTAAAAAAATAATAATAATATATAACTTGTGCATCAACGTGTGCGCGCAGGGACATATATATAATTAGCGGGAGCAAAACTTAAAACAAAAAACAAAAAAAATTTAGAGACCATTTTAAATTTGAACATCCACTATATATAGACATATGCTTGTGTGATATTAGTCATGATCACGTGAGGCTCAAGTGAGAAAAAAAGAAAAAAAAAAAAGAAAAAAGAAAAGTTGATTCCCTTCGCTTAAATTGAAAGTTCAAGAGAGGTAACAACTCGATCAAGAGGCTACAAGCCTACAAATGTAAAACCCAAACCAAAAAAGAATAAATTCATAAACTTCTATAATTAAATCGATCACTTGATAAAATACCCAGATAATTCTGTGCATGAATGATTACTTCAATTACGTTATTCCAATAGTTCATTTTCTATTGAATATTCCGTTTAATACTCCTATTTTGTGGGTGATTAGTTCAATTACTTTATCTAATTGCCCATTATCTATGGAAACTTCCATTGCCGAGATTTGAGAAGTCTTCAATAGAAGTTTTAATAGAAAATGGACTATTTGAATAATAATTAAACTATCTTTAAAGTCTTCAATGGAGGTTTCGATTGAAAATAAACTATTTAAAAAAAAGTAAATATCTAGATATTTTATCTACTTCATTTTCAATAAATGTTGTACTTATCTGAAATAAAAAACACTTGTAAGATACCTGATAAAACATAAAATAGGAAAGAACCAAAAAAGAAAAATTAGGTACAAAGCTTTCATTTGTTAAACTAAATTTCAGAATAATATACCAAAAAGAGAAAGGTTTGTTTTTCATATTTTATTTATTTATTTATTGTATCTTTATATAAGATTTGAGCAACTCCAACATTAAATATGTGAAACTACGTGCAAATCCCACATATTCAAAGATATATTTATATAAATAATCAGGAAAAGTCACAAGCTACAGATTTATATTAAAAAAAAAAAAATGATAGATTTATATATATATATAAAGAACAAAAAATGAGTAAGGCACGAAAGTGTATGCGGTGACGTTGTTGTGACGCATGTGTTCTACAAGTCATGTTAATTCATAGAACTATATATTTAACACATAAACAAAAGAGAGAAGAAGAATCAAAGAGATAAATAGAGTGCTGTAAAAACTTTACCTTGACATCCTCCAAGAAGGTAGGGATTTCCTTCAAAGCCGTTGTTGCAAGAACATGTAAAAGTTGTGTTCCGGCCGCTCACCGAAGACCCGGTACAATTATAGGTAATTTTTGCGAATGAGGCATCTTTGGTTGTCGGAAGCGAGTTGAATGATGTATCAAAAATCCCCCATTCCAACACCACAGGAACGTACGACATAATATTGGAGGATGTATTTATTGAACCACGTTTCTGGAACCACCCTTCTTCTACCAAGAATGCAGAGTTGCATCCTTGGGTATTATTTGACGTTGGATCAATACTTGTCTCAAACGCATCGAGATATGAAGGAATTGTGGTTTGGCAGCAGTTGTTAGTGCCATAGCAACTACTACCATTTATCACTTTATAACCCGAATCACAATTTGACATGCACCCAATAAATGAACCATCCGAGGACTTGATTGAGGCAGAGTTATTGCAACCCATGGCAATGAATTGGTTTTCGGACTGGGAGAAGATGAAAGGGCTTTTTGCTAAAACCTCATTTTGTTTTTTGTTTGAACCATTTGTTGTACAAATAGAAAATGTCGGATAATTGACGCGAACTGTACTGCTTCGTAAATAAATGCCTACTCCAAACGAAATATTCAGCACCTCCAAGTTGGGGCTCCTCAAAACAGGTTTGGGAGAGCCCGAAGAGTCATTATTGCAAACTACTTCAAACCAGTGATCAAGGTAGCAAGAAGGTCCTATTCCAAAAGGATATGGAATGCTAACATTCCCACAGCTTGCTTGGCATGAACTGCTAATTGATTGTCCAGATATTGCATCAAATATTGAACACAACAGCCAAAGGATCTGAAATACCATTTGCAGTTGCACCACCATCTGATCTCTCTCTCTTTCTTTCTCTCTTTCTAGGATATTGATGAATTGGCGTGTGATGAATGAAGCAGCAAAGCCCAAGTCCCCGGCCGCTTTTTTTAACGCCATGCAATATTATCGTCATTTTCTATAAATCGCCAAGAAATTGTATGGAAGTTGCCAACAAGACCAATTCAAAATAAATAAATAAAGTTGCCAACAAGACTTATTCCAAGTTGTCTTGATTTCTGTGGGGTAGTTTGTTGTTTCTGTGCATGAACCTAGCTCGCTAGGTGCCATGATTGACCTCCCAAAATTAAATTACCAGGAAAATGAATATCCCATATGGATGGTCCATTTAGGTTCATTTTTTGGAGGAAAAAAATTAGTGTAATAATTAGTATAGAAAAATAAAATAGAAGTATTAAAAAATGAAAAAATTTTGTTTTATAATGATTTTTTTATTTAAATAGTAGTAAAAAATAAATGATGTGATATAAAAAGTGAATTATATAATATAAAAATGAAAATGTTTTGATGTTGATTTTTTTGGAGAATGAAATGAATAGTATTGGGGAATGTTAATGTTGTTTAACAAACAAGGCCTCGAAGGCCGTCTCACGCATGAGGATACCACCCTTAAAATTTCGTAACAATCAATGAGAAGGCCCCACGCTAACTTCTGACTTGACTTGTCTTCTGTTAACAACGATCAAATAGCCAAGTTGATGATCTAGGCCATTCATCCAATTTTAGGCTATGTGGAGTATGGTTTGTATCCGACCTGGTTCGAAGTTGGAAGCGTTAACAAAATTTTTTTGACCCGTTTTAGTGTTCTGACTCAGTTAAGGATCGTATTTAAACTCACATATGGCTTTAGGGTTTTGTACGGATGTAATTAACGTATGGTGTAATATTGTTTCTCTCAAAATAATGAAACTTCGTTGAAATTCCATATACATAACTTTTAATGGTGAACAATGTAAGTCTTTATGTTTATGATTGCTTGTTTTTGCATTTTTCTTATTTTTCTCATGCATCTCATTGATTCTAAAAAATATGATAGATTTCATAACAAATTATGTCAAGATCGATGATATATATTGGAAAAAGCCTAAGAGTCATTACTTGACTTTTGGTCACGAAACTGTCCATCTCCACGTCTTCGCAAAAATCCTATTGAAAAAAAGGATTATTTTTGACGACATACATGATATAGACAATAATAACCCTTCTACGATCACAATTTCCTCACTATTGCCACTTGATGGTCATCGCCAAAAATCACCTCATGATCAGCTAGAGGTCCCTAATAGCTCCCATATTAGGAATGACCATAATGTTTTGATGAATAAATAGCTTTCATACCTGTGTTGGGAAGATAAATGATTTGAAATTTTTTACCAATAATTCATTAAAATATATATTTGAACACCACTCTAGCTCAAAAGCATAAGCTAATGAGCTTGTGTCTGACTTAAGTATATTAAGTATTCTTTTATTTTATTTTTTATTTTATACTTTCTCAATGTGAGACTCAACACTCACAAGTACATTCACAACAGTCCCCTCCTCACTTGTTACATGGAACACTCTTGGACAATATCGACGACATTTACGGTCACAAATAATTAATTAATTTAAAAAAATTAAAGAATATAAATTTCTAATTAGTAAACAAAAATTAGTAAATATTTACAATATTTAACTGTAATCTGTATTTACAATATTGGCATTTCACAATATTTCATTGTAACAATTACAATGTACTCCTACCGAATATGTTTAATTATATAGTAAAATAAAATAAAGAAATGGAACAATATCTTACTAAACCAAAAGCTAGATTCTTGATTACGTACCCTCCATGTTGCTGCTCCTTAAACCTCCTGATCAAGACCCCTCCAATAGCAACATTAAGAAAGGCGTACTCTTGCGGTGTTGCAAAATTTTGGATTACCAATGTGAATGGTGGAAATTAAGGTTTATAAGTTGCATGTCTACAATTGCACCCTCCGGAATGTTTGACGAATATTCATGGTTGATTGATTCTATATTGACAAATGCGCACTCTTTTGATGCTGTAGCAGGTAGAGTTTCTAAGTCCTTCAGAACTTAATTTGACCATGTCATAAGGACTCAGAAAAGTCTTTAACACTATTCCTCTTCATATCAACTTTAATATTCTTACTTTTTATATTATATTAATTATTTTTTAAATAAATAAAAATCACTACAAAATATTTTTTTTTTCCTTATATATACATATATATATATATATATATTAATTAAATCTATTACAGTTTCGATCCTAATAACCTAATCTTTTATTTTGTTCTTTGTTTGCTTTCATGCTCTTTTTCAAACTGATCTAGAAATGAATGATAAGGACTTTGGACAAGTCCCAAAACATGCCTAATAATCTACATTTATTTCCCAAAAAATTTATAAAATATTCAAGCGGCTTGAAACTTGCTTAGAGCTTAGAACATAAAGCATATGGTTGGCAAGCATCATTACTTTTCAGACTCAAACTGGTTCACCATAAAATCGGGTTCTGCTTCTTGTTTTGTTGTTTTCAATAAAAACGGCGAAAGACGAATTGATTTTTATATTACAGGATGATACAACCTAACTTTTTTGTCCAAAATATATAAGTTCAACTTTTGCCTTTTTGCTTTTTGTTTTTTGTTTTTTTTTTAAAAAAGTAAAATAAAAAATGAAAAAAATGTCTGAAGCAAGTCTATGTATTTTTTGTCCTTCTTTTATTTGATATTTTTTTAAAAATAAAAATGATATTTTTCTTCATAAAAATGGTCATTTTTTTTAAAAAAAATAATGTCATTATTATGAAAAAAAAAAAATCACTTTTATTTAAAAAAAATACCAAATAAAAGAAGGACAAAAAATGGATAGGG
>NC_081544.1:27573177-27598139 GCF_901000735.1 Corylus avellana
GTATTTCCAATCAAGCCAATTTACAGAAAAGAGTGATGTTTATAGTTTTGGTGTTGTCCTTGCTGAGCTCTTAACTGGTGAAAAAGCAATATCTTCAACAAAGACACAAGAACCCAGAAGTTTAGCCACATATTTCATTCAATCGGTGGAGGAGAACAGTTTGTTTGATATTATTGATAGTCGAGTTTTGAAGGAAGGTAAGAAAGAAGAGATAATTGCGGTCGCGAACCTTGCTAAAAGGTGCTTGAACTTAAATGGGAAGAAACGACCAACAATGAGAGAAGTCACAATAGAGTTACAAGCAGTTCAAATGTTGCAAAAGGGTGCTAACCTTCAACAAAACTATGAAGAGCTTGAATATGTTGGAGCTGAAGTGTACGAGCTATGGGATGCTGCTCCCACATCAATTGTGTCAACCGCCTCCATAGACGCCCAACCATTATTATAGTCATAATTAATATTTGTATAATGTCATGTTGTATGCTACATAATTTATTGTTTTCTTTGTATTCCTACAAGTACTTTCAAGAATCATTCAAGAACATGGATTAACCATATATATTTGGTTGTCTTATTATAGTAGAAGATAGCCGAAAGCCCCATGTTCGTTTTATAATTAGGATCCTTTGTTTTTTTTTTTTTTTTTTTCTTTGTTGGTCTAGATCAAATGAGTAAAATGAAGAAGAGAACGAAAGCAATCAAAGAACAAAATAAATGAATATATACTACAACAGAACATGACAATAGAATACCATTTTTACAAGAGCAAAAACATTTTCCATAGATGATTAATGATACTAATAAATTCAGGCTAATAATGATACTAATAAATTCAGGCTGAGTTAGCATTAAATTTGAGTTCAAACCTGTAATCACTTTGGTCGATGGGTAGAAATCCCATTCCACCATACTGCGAAAAGATTCTAGTGGCTTACACGCTCAAAAGAACTTTTCACACGTGCCCTACGTAATGGAAACAGAGTGTGGGTGGGTGTTTGAGTATGATAATTTAAATGTAACCAATCCTAATCGAATCTCTTAACTTAAGATAATCTAATCCTCATTTATGATAAGGATATAATCTAATCCTCATTATTTTTCTTATTATCTCAATCGTAGCAAAAATTAATAACACTAGGAACTACATTTTATTCTCTCACTCAAAAGCAGCCACGACATTGAAAATTAAAAAGAAAAGAAAAAAAAAAAAAACATGGAGATTCAAAAACTCATAAGTTGATTAGAGACTAATCTTGTGAAGATGGCAGCAACATTTCCCTTCTACGCTTAAAAAAGACCAACATTTCATCGATCACGATCAGGAAGGTGCTCTTTGATTACAGGCACTTCCTTAAAGTTCTTGATCCATGCATGCAAGCGAGGGAACTTGTGAGCCTTAAGCATCTTCACCCCGACAACTTCTTCAATGACTCCCAACCATTGAGCAATCTGTCCAAAGGCAATGTCCACTATCCCAATATTGTCCCCACCAAAAAATTTCTTGTCCCGGCCGAGCCCATCTGCCTCCATGGCTCTCAGCATCTCCAGGGTGTCTTTGATGGCCTTCTTTTGCTATTCGCCACTAGTTCGGTAGACTACCCACATTCCAGGACCCTAACGAAATCAGAGACACTGCATGTTATCAAATCAATAAACTCAGATATTTTTTGTTTTTTTATTATTATTTTTTTTTTTTACTTCAAGGCAAGCGGGTTATTTTATGTGGGCGTGATCATAGTATAGTACCTGCCCATTATGAGAAGCACAAGAGAGACTTAGATGGCGGAAACCGCAGACACTTTCTCAAGTCCGACTGAATTATAATTTGATCAAGTCCCATCAAAGCATGAGTGAGACTCAAGATACTTAATCAATACTAATTAAGTTTAAAATTTTTCATTACAAGAGTGGAACTGCACCCTAGTACTTGTCCAACCACAGGCTTTTGCTTAGGTTATGCATGATCGAATACTTCACGATTAATAATAATAACAACAATAAATAATAAAAACGACCACCAAGCTATTTACTGAGGAAAAGATGAAGCAACTAAAATCAGAAGAACAAGTGGCAAAAGGGGAAGCAAGCATGTACCTTATCTTCAGCAAACTTAACCCAAAAGCGAGCAATGGCTCTCTCATAAGGATCAGTGGGCAGCAAGGGGTTGTGTGGCCACATCTCTTCGATATATTCGACGATAACCATGGACTCACAAATTGGTTTTCCGCTGTGAACAAGCACAGGGATCTTCTTGTGGACTGGATTGTGTTGAAGAAGCACAAGACTTTTGTTGAAAAGATCTTCTTCTATGTATTCATATGGAATGCCCTTTTGTTTCAGAGCCCATATGACTCTGTAAATGAATGGACTAGGCCATGTCCCATGAAGCTTCACCTCATGACTCATGTTTGAAGGAGCAATGCCGTACGTACCAGTTTAACTCACAGTTTGGTCATTCTCTAATGATCAATTAATATAACCCTGTTGCTTGGACAACAAGCTTCATAGTTTCAATTTCCTTTATATTTAACTCTTAGAGCTTCAATTAATCACTAAAGATTGAACTCAGAAAGGTGGCGTCTTGACTTTCTCCTTTGATTTCAATTCTTTTATTCCTAAAATATATATATATTGTTTTTAGTTTGCTGCTTTGACACGTATTTTTCATTATTTTATTCTCGTTTGACTATGGATTTTGGCATTTTTTGTGTTTTTTGTGTTTTTTTTTTTTTTAAGGAGATCGAGACTATAAACCCAAGAGGGTTCAGGACCAACTACAAGCTACCAAAGCAAAAACCTACAGACTTGAACAAGACAAAATGTTATAAATTATTTTATATCCAATTACTAATAAAATAATTTCAGATAAACCCAAAGACCCAACCAACCATCTAACCTTAAAGTAACTTAACAAAAACATAATTTCAATAATGATTTTTACTGAAATGTCAAAAAGTGTTTTACACGTATATTATTGCAAAAAGTGTTTTACACGTATAAATAAATATTTACGAATATGTGTACGTAACACTCTTTTCACTTAAAAGGTTAAAGAATAAAGATACAACTTCGTGGGCAAGGCCCCAATTGTGTTTGGCAAGCTAACCCGATTCTTGACTTTTAGTAGATGACATAAATTTTTTATAAACTAATTTTTAAGAGTAATATGAGTTTTTTGAGCTATTACTTTTTATTTTTTATTTAAAAAAAAAAAAAACATTATTCACACATGCTAAGGCACACGTGCACTTTTAAAGGTTAGTTTTGTAAGAAATTTTAAAGGTTAATATTTTTTGTTGCTTTATTTTTTGATGTAGGGGTAGGCTACGGATCAGGATCCCCTCCAATTTGGGAGAAATTAGAAATTCTTCACTTGTTAATTGTAACCTTTCATTTTAAATTCAATGGTCTATAAAATCATTTAAACCTCGGTAAAACAAAAGTCAGTATTTAATACCTTAGTTAGACAAAAGCAGTTGGCATTTTATAGACTATTGAATTTAAAATGAAGAAATACGATTAACAATTGGAGAATTTTCAATTTCTCCTCAATTGGAGGGGATCTCAATTCCAGGCCTACATGCTAGGTTGATGGGAATCAGATCCTCTCCAGTTCATTTTGGACTAAAGAATATCCAATTTATGGAAGAAGAAATCATAAAACCACAAATAGGACACATGTCCACTAACCAAAAATAATAATAAAATATTATTTTAGATTTAAATAAAAATAAAATAAAACAAAATTATAAAATATTAAGGGGTGGTTTAGTACCATGTATGAAATTTTGGGGGGCCCCATGGTCTAGCCAAGGGTGGTCCAGCCACCCCGGGGGGACTTCATCTTAAAAAAATAAAAGAAATAAAAAAAATTATGTTTGGGGTGGCTTGGCCACCCAATACCCATGGCCAGCAGGGTGGTGAAGCCCACCCAAAGGCCAAGCAAGGCTTATTTATTTATTTTATTACATATTATTATTTAAGATTTGGCCTTAGGTGCAATTTGCCCATGGGAAGAAACTGACCATCCCAGGCCCCCCCTAATTAAGGGAGTTGGGGTAGGTCACTTTAGTAAGGATTATTTATTTTATAAATTTTTTTATTTTATAATTAAAATATTAAATGCGTATAAGATTTTCTACATTAAGATTTTACAGTCGTCATTACATTAGATTTTGCCCTATATATTGTTTTTCTCAATACATTAAGGAAACACTTTAATTAATATGAAGTCTATTTTAAATTTAGGGATTAGTTCTTATTTTGTGATTTTTTTAAAGGAAATATTTCTAAATATAGGAAGGGGAATCCAATTCATAAAGACATATATATATATAATAAAATGCTAAAATTTAACTGTTACTTAACATACTCAGTTCAAAACTTTTGCTTTGTATTTTTTAAAAAATAAAAGTGGTATTTTTTTTCATAATAATGACATTTTTTTATTAAAAAAAAATGACCATTTTTATGAAGTAAAATATCATTTTTATTTTTTAAAAAATACCAAATAAAATAAGGACAAAAAAATGAATAGAGTTGCTTCAGACATTTTTTTTTTTAAAAAAAATAATAATAAATAAAATAAAAAATAAAAAATAAAAAATAAAAAACAAAAGTTGAACTTATATATTTTGGACAAAAAAGTTAGGGTTGTATCATCTTGCAATATAAAAATCAATTCGTCTTTCGCATTTTTTATTGAAAACAACAAAACAAGAAGCAGAGCCCGATTTTATGGTCAACCAGTTTGAGTCAGAAAAGTAACAATGCTTGCCCACCATATGCTTTATTTTCTAAGCAAGCTTCAAGCCGCCTGAATATTTTATAAATTTTTTGGGAAACAAATGTAGATTATTAGGCATGTTTTGGGACTTGTCCAAAGTCCTTATCATTCATTTCTAGATCAGTTTGAAAAAGATGATGAAAGCAAACAAAGAACAAAATAAAAGATTAGGTTATTATGACTGAAATTGTAGCAGATTTGATTAATGTAAGAAAAATAAATATTTTGTATAAAAAAAAGAAAAAAATTATATATATATTGTAGTGATTTTTTATTTATTTAAAAAATAATTGATGTATTATTAAAAATAAGAATATTGAAGTTGATGTAAAAAGGAATAGTGTTAAAAGACTTTTTCTGAGTCCTTATGACTTGGTCAAAGTTCTGAAGAAGGACTTAGAAACTCTGCCTGCTACAGCATCAAGAGAGTGCGCATTTGTCAATGTAGAATCAATCAACGATGAATATTCGTCAAACATTCCGGAGGGTGCAATTGTAGACATGCAACCTATAAACCTTAATTTCCACCATTCACATTGGTAACCCAAAATTTTGCAACACCGCAAGAGTACGCCTTTCTTAATGTTGCTATTGGAGGGGTCTTGATCATCAGGAGGTTCAAGGAGCAACAACATGGAGAGTACGTAATCAAGAATCTAGCCTCTGGTTCTAAATATTTTTCGTTAATAAGATATTGTTCTATTTCTTTATTTTATTTTACTATATAATTAAACATATTCTGTAGGAGTACATTGTAATTGTTACAATGAAATATTGTGAAATGCCAATATTGTAAATATAAATTACAGTTAAATATATATTGTAAATATTTACTAATATTTTGTTTACTAATTAGAAATTTATATTCTTTTTTTAAAATTAATTAATTATTTGTGACCGTAAATGTTGTCAATATTATCCAAGAGTGTTCTATGTAACAAGTGAGGGGGAGATTGTTGTGAATGTGCTTGTGAGTTTTGAGTCCTACATTGAAAAAGTATAAAATAAAAGAGTACTTAATATACTTAAGTCAACACAAACTCATTAACTTAAGCTTTTAAGCTAGAGTGGTGTTCAATTATATATTTTAATGTATTATTGGTAAAAATTTTCAAATCATTTATCTTCCCAACACTGATATGAAAGCTATTTATTCATCAAAACATTATGGTCATCCCTAAGATGGGAGCTATTAGCGACTTCTAGCTGATCATGAGGTGATTTTTGGCTATGACCATCAAGTGGCAATAGCGAGGAAATTGTGGTCGTAAAAGGGTTATTATTGTCTATATCATGTATGTCATAAAAAATAATCCTTTTTTTTCAATAGGATTTTTGCGAAGACGCGGAGATAGACAGTTTCGTGACCAAAAGTCAATGTAATGACTTTTAGGCTTTTTGCAATATAATCATCTGTCTTGACATAATTTATTACGAAATCTATCATATTTTTCAAAATCAGTCAGATGCATACGAAAAATAAGAAGAATGCAAAAACAAATAATTATAAACATAAAGATTTACGTTGTTTACCATTAAAAGTTATGTATATAGAATTTCAACGAAGTTTCATTATTTTTTGAGAAACAATACTACACCATGCGTCAATTACATCCGTACAAAATCCTAAAGCCATATGTGAGTTTAAATACAATCTTAACTGAGTCAAAACATTAAAACGGGTCAAAAAAATTTTGTTAGCGCTTCCAAATTCGAACCAAGTCGAATACAAACCATACTCCACATAGCCTAAAATTGGATGAATGGCCGAGATCATCAACTTGGCTGTTTGATCTTTGTTAACAGAAGACAAGTCAAGTCAGAAGTTAGCGTGGGGCCTTCTCATTGATTGTTACGAAATTTTAAGGGTGGTATCCTCATGCGTGAGACGGCTTTCTAGGCCTTGTTTGTTAAACAACACTAACATTCCCCTATTCTATTCATTTCATTCTCCAAAAAAATCAACATCTAAACATTTTCACTTTTATATTACATAATTCACTTTTTATATCACATCATTTATTTTTTACTACTATTCAAATAAAAAAAATCATTACAAAACAAAAATTTTTCATTTTTCAATACTACTTTTTTACTTTTCTATACTAATTATTAAACTCATTTTTTCCTCACCAAACTTGAACCTAAATGGACCATCCATATGGGATATTCATTTTCCTGGTAATTTAATTTTGGGAGGTCAATCATGGCTGCTAGCGAGCTAGGTTCATGCACAGAAACAACAAACTAGCCCACATAAATCTTTATTTATTTATTGGAATAAGTCTTGTTGGCAACTTTATTTTTATTTTTTTGAATTGGTCTCGTTGGCAACTTCCATACAATTTCTTGGTGACTTTTAGAAAAGGACGATAATAATATATGCATGGCGCTATAAAAAGCGGCCGGGAGCTTGGGCTTTGCTGCTTCATTCATCACACGCCAATTCATCAATATCCTAGAAAGAGAGAAAGAAAGAGAGAGAGATCAGATGGTGGTGCAACTGCAAATGGTATTTCAGATCCTTTGGCTGTTGTGTTCAATATTTGATGCAATATCTGGACAATCAATTAGCAGTTCATGCCAAGCAAGCTGTGGGAATGTTAGCATTCCATATCCTTTTGGAATAGGACCTTCTTGCTACCTTGATCACTGGTTTGAAGTAGTTTGCAATAATGACTCTTCGGGCTCTCCCAAACCTGTTTTGAGGAGCCCCAACTTGGAGGTGCTGAATATTTCGTTTGGAGTAGGCATTTATTTACGAAGCAGTACAGTTCGCGTCAATTATCCGACATTTTCTATTTGTACAACAAATGGTTCAAACAAAAAACAAAATGAGGTTTTAGCAAAAAGCCCTTTCATCTTCTCCCAGTCCGAAAACCAATTCATTGCCATGGGTTGCAATAACTCTGCCTCAATCAAGTCCTCGGATGGTTCATTTATTGGGTGCATGTCAAATTGTGATTCGGGTTATAAAGTGATAAATGGTAGTAGTTGCTATGGCACTAACAACTGCTGCCAAACCACAATTCCTTCATATCTCGATGCGTTTGAGACAAGTATTGATCCAACGTCAAATAATACCCAAGGATGCAACTCTGCATTCTTGGTAGAAGAAGGGTGGTTCCAGAAACGTGGTTCAATAAATACATCCTCCAATATTATGTCGTACGTTCCTGTGGTGTTGGAATGGGGGATTTTTGATACATCTTTCAACTCGCTTCCGACAACCAAAGATGCCTCATTCGCAAAAATTACCTATAATTGTACCGAGTCTTCGGTGAGCGGCCGGAACACAACTTTTACATGTTCTTGCAACAACGGCTTTGAAGGAAATCCCTATCTTCTTGGAGGATGTCAAGGTAAAGTTTTTACAGCACTCTATTTATCTCTTTGATTCTTCTTCTCTCTTTTGTTTATGTGTTAAATATATAGTTCTATGAATTAACATGACTTGTAGAACACATGCGTCACAACAACGTCACCGCATACACTTTCGTGCCTTACTCATTTTTTGTTCTTTATATATATATATAAATCTATCATTTTTTTTTTTTTAATATAAATCTGTAGCTTGTGACTTTTCCTGATTATTTATATAAATATATCTTTGAATATGTGGGATTTGCACGTAGTTTCACATATTTAATGTTGGAGTTGCTCAAATCTTATATAAAGATACAATAAATAAATAAATAAAATATGAAAAACAAACCTTTCTCTTTTTGGTATATTATTCTGAAATTTAGTTTAACAAATGAAAGCTTTGTACCTAATTTTTCTTTTTTGGTTCTTTCCTATTTTATGTTTTATCAGGTATCTTACAAGTGTTTTTTATTTCAGATAAGTACAACATTTATTGAAAATGAAGTAGATAAAATATCTAGATATTTACTTTTTTTTAAATAGTTTATTTTCAATCGAAACCTCCATTGAAGACTTTAAAGATAGTTTAATTATTATTCAAATAGTCCATTTTCTATTAAAACTTCTATTGAAGACTTCTCAAATCTCGGCAATGGAAGTTTCCATAGATAATGGGCAATTAGATAAAGTAATTGAACTAATCACCCACAAAATAGGAGTATTAAACGGAATATTCAATAGAAAATGAACTATTGGAATAACGTAATTGAAGTAATCATTCATGCACAGAATTATCTGGGTATTTTATCAAGTGATCGATTTAATTATAGAAGTTTATGAATTTATTCTTTTTTGGTTTGGGTTTTACATTTGTAGGCTTGTAGCCTCTTGATCGAGTTGTTACCTCTCTTGAACTTTCAATTTAAGCGAAGGGAATCAACTTTTCTTTTTTCTTTTTTTTTTTTCTTTTTTTCTCACTTGAGCCTCACGTGATCATGACTAATATCACACAAGCATATGTCTATATATAGTGGATGTTCAAATTTAAAATGGTCTCTAAATTTTTTTTGTTTTTTGTTTTAAGTTTTGCTCCCGCTAATTATATATATGTCCCTGCGCGCACACGTTGATGCACAAGTTATATATTATTATTATTTTTTTAATCAATTTGAGTTTTTGGATAATTAATGATATTGTCCGACTTTGTTTGTTGAGTAAGAATTTAAACCCAAAAAATATTATAATATTAATTTAAATGATTACAGTTCTTTTTTTTTTTTTTAATTCTTTAAAATATTTGGTGATTTAATAATCACTTTGAATTTTGCTTTTGATTTTTTAGACACTAATCGTGCTTATCTCCTTAATTACATGTCAGATATTAACGAATGCGATCGCATACCAAACCGTTGTAATTCCTTTAATGGATCTGCCGGGAGTACTAGTACTCGATATTGTGAAAATACCTACGGGTCTTTCAGTTGTCAAGTAGTTGACCCCCCCAAGCCTCAGGTCGGAGCGATCACACTTGGTATGTTTTCTCACATCTAAGTGTTTAATTAAGGCTTCCCATTTTTATTCTTCTTTTGGAAAAGTGAGCCAGAAACCACCTGAACAAGAATGTGTTTTGAGCCTGGCCTGTATGAACTTGCGTTAGTAATCTTTTCCTATTACGTACATTGCGTTAAGCAGGTACTAGCAGCAGCCTTGGATTATTCGTTCTACTTGTTGGTGGATGGTGGTCCTATAAAGTTGTAAAGAAAAGGAAGATGATCAAACAAAAGAACATGTTTTTCAAACGAAATGGTGGTTTATTGTTACAGCAACAATTATCTTCACATGAAGCAAATGTTGAGAACATCAGATTGTTTAATTCGAAAGATTTGGAGAAGGCCACTGACCGTTTCAATATGAATAGAATACTTGGCCAAGGAGGACAAGGCACTGTTTACAAAGGTATGCTAGCGGACGGAAGAATCGTTGCTGTGAAAAAGTCCAGAGTAATTGATGAAGCAAAACTCGAAGAATTCATTAATGAAGTTGTCGTTCTTTCACAAATTAACCACAGAAATGTGGTTAAGCTAATTGGTTGTTGTTTGGAGACGGAAGTTCCTCTACTAGTTTATGAGTATGTTCCTAACGGAACTCTTTTCCAATATGTCAATGGCCAAGTTGAGGAGATTCCACTAACATGGGATATGCGCTTACGAATTGCAACAGAAATTGCAGGAGCTCTCTTCTATTTACACTCAGCAGCTTCCACCCCCATTTACCACCGAGACATTAAGTCTACAAACATACTCTTAGATGATAAATACAGAGCTAAAGTGGCCGACTTTGGGACTTCAAGAACCATCGCTGTTGATCAAACTCACTTAACCACACTAGTGCATGGCACTTTTGGATACTTAGACCCTGAGTATTTCCAGTCAAGCCAGTTTACAGAAAAGAGTGATGTTTATAGTTTTGGTGTTGTCCTTGCTGAGCTATTAACTGGCGAAAAGGCGATCTCTTCAACAAGGACACAAGAATCTAGAAGTTTAGCTACATATTTCATTCAATCTATGGAGGAGAACAATCTGTTTGATATTATTGATAGTCGAGTTTTGAATGAAGGTAAAAAAGAAGATATCATCACGGTCGCAAACCTTGCGAAAAGGTGCTTGAACTTAAATGGGAAGAAAAGGCCTACGATGAAAGAAGTCGCAATGGAGTTGGAGGCAGTTCAAATGTTGCAAAAAGTTCCTAACCTTCAACAAAACTATGAAGAGCTTCAATATGTTCAAGCTGAAATAAACGACTTGTGGGATGTTGTTCCCACATCAACAGTGCCAACCTCATCCGCAGACGACCGACCATTATTATTTTCTCAATAAGTTTGAATTAGTATTTGTTTACTATCATGTTGTACGCTACAGATTTTTTTTTTTTTTTATTCTGCAAGTAATTCAATAATCATTCAAAAACATAGATTAAAAATATATATCCAATTGTCTTACGATAGTATAAAATAGCGAAAAGATCCATGTTGGTTTCTTAAGGATCCATTTTTGTTGTCTAGATCAAATCAGACCTCAAGCTACTTAATTTACTAAGTATCTAGTCGTATGAGCATTAAGCAGCTCTCTTTCCTGCCTCAGAATTTCCGCTACGTGCAGTTGGAAAATTAATGGCAACAAAAAATCAGTTCCTCTTTATATCTTTACAAGCCAGCATTCCAGTGGATACATGGCCTTATGAAAGAACTCAACACGGAAATTGCTTGTCTCCGTCTGGCAGGTGTTCAGGTTATCCCAATGACTTCGCCCGAAATTGTCCGGGAGTTCTTGATCAATATCAAACAATACGATTCTATGTTCGCATCAATACCTCTTGGCCGGTGGTTGGAGAGTTGAGACCTAAACGACCCATCTGCCCAAGATTGACTCTTCAACCTTGATCAAACTAGGGGTGCAAAGATGGGCGGTTAAAAACCGCCCGCTAACCACTAATCGCTATAACCGCCAACCGCCTAACCGCATTAACCGCTAACCGCCTAACCGCATTAACCGCTAACCGCCTAGCGGTTAGCGGTTATTGGGTCTACTAACCGTAACCGCTAACCGCTAAACGCCTTTTTATATAATATATTTTTATAATTATAATTATAAAAATATTTATACATATAACATAATCACTTGATCATTAAATCACAATTTTTTTTAAAAATAATTAAATCACAATTTGAGTATTAATATATTATCACTATAATTTATATGATTATATCACATGAGATTGATCATTAAATCATTTGATTATATAATAACAAATTATACATATGACATAACTCATAAGTATACCAATTCATACTAATACAACAATTAAATATCTAGAGACTTATTTTCAATGTATGTTATAAACTTATAAGTCTATATATGTTATAAGTCTATATAAGTCTACATATGTATATGAATAATATAAATGTATAATATCAATACTTAATCATATGATTTAATGACAATTCAAATACTTTATTCAAGACTTCAAGTGAATCATATTATTAATGTACAATGATGATATGATTCGTATAATATCAAATTAAGTAATTGACATTGGATTAAACAATAACCAATGTGTTACTTATAAACACAATTTAAGTATTAATGTATTATCATTATAATTTTAGTAATTTATATATTATCACTATAATTGATATGATTATATCACATGATGACTTGATCATTAAATCATATGATTATATAATAATAAATAATACATATATAATATGATATAACTCATAAGTCATAAGTCTACAAGTTAATCATATGATTCATGTACAATGATAATCACAATTGATTCAATTGAATTAAACAATATATTACTTATAACTACAAGTCTACAATTTAATTAAAGCATTATTAGATACTTTAGGAATTTAGGATTTAGGAGTTTGAACATTATCATTTACCATTAGATATTAAGTTCAATTCAAAGAAAAAAGATTATAAGTAAATATGATAAGAATTTAAATAATTAATCATATGAATCATATGATATAATTTAATGAGACTATATAATTATATAATATCAAATTAAGTAATTAACATTAGATTTAACAATGTGTTACTTATAATCACAATTGAAGTATAAATGTATTTGTATCATTTAATGTTTTATTTGAACTTATTTTATATGCTTTCTGTTGAACTTTTTTTATATGTTGTGACAGTTGTCTGAATTCTGAACTTTTTTTTGTATGTTGTGTTGAATTTTTTTTTTTTTTTTTTTAAAAAAAAAAAAAGTTAATCGGTTATGATTAAATATTTAAGGAAATTTTTTTAAAGTACAAAAGTAAATGTAAATTTTGGGTCAAATATTTTTGATTTTTCAATATGGGCTATTTTTATAGCAATTGGGCCCAAGAAGATATTAAAAATACAAGAAAAAAAAATGAGGGTAAAAAAAAGCCCAAAAAGCCCTAAAAAAAGCCCAATTTTAAAAAAGCGGTTAGCGGGCGATTATCTATTTCGCTAACCGCTAACCGGCGGTTAACCGCTAACCGCTAGGGTTGCGGTTAGTGAAGTCTACTAACTGCTAAGGCGGTTACGGTTAGCGGTTATTGCCACTAACCGCTAACCGTATCCGCCTTTGCACCTCTAGATCAAACGACCCCTATCAGGAAGAAAGTTGAAATTCAAAAATGATTTATTTAGTAAACAGTGATAAATATATGTCACTAAACACCCACTTAATTAATTAATTGCACCATTTGTCCTGTTCTTGCGTTTTTTTATTTGGGTTTTTTTTTTTTTCTGAAAAAGGAATCAAATATATATGTTCCTCTCATAAACAAAAGTCAACTATAAATAATACAATAATAAGATCTCGTGTTTTTCCTTAAAACGTAAAAGTTTAAGGATCATGTTTGTGATTCCTAAGAAGTAGTTTAATTGGCTGAAAACCATTCTTCAAGAAATCGAAGTCGTATATAAAAGCTAGAAAATAAAAAGTAAAAGGTTATTTTATGTTCTCATAAAACATCATTACGTACACAGTTACTTTTAGGCTTCTAAACTAAACCAAACTTATTTGAATGAAATATTTTTTCACTATAATTATAAAGGGTACTTCTTAAAAAATAATTTATTTAAAATTCATTTGGAATGAATGTATCCTGAATTTATTTATTTTCATAAGGCACCAGCAACTTGATTCATTTTAAAAGTTTATTTACTTTTATTTTTTAGTTTTTACAAATATAGACAGAATTTTTCTTAAAACTCGATTGGAGTGGACCGTAAGCTATTTGAAGTTTGCCCGACCCCTTAGTTGTGGACCGTCAACCTTTTTGGGCCCTTCAGTTATGGGCCACTAGGTCTTCAGACAACATTAGTGGTTGAACCACCAACTAGTGACCCATGAGTATAGTTTGGTTTCTTTTACGGAACTAATTGTTTACCAGCAGCATGTTAGGAGAAAGAAGCAGCGGCGGAACTACATGGTGCCCCCTCAAGGCACCATGTTTTCCCTAAAAATTTTAAAAATTGTCTTTAAAATTTTTAAAAATTAAAATTTTAGCCTAGAAGTTTTTTTTATTTTTAGTCTTGCCCCCCAAACTCCAATTGCTAATTCCGCCTCGCAAAGAAGTACTGATGCAGCTCAGATAAGAGAAGCCCCTGGTAGTGCACTCGAGCGCACCACGAGTGCGATCGAGTGCACTTCCAGACTCTTGCGCACCAAACCCCTAATTGTGCAATCGATAGCATATGTACCTACGATCGATCGCATCTGTACCTGCGATCGAACGTATCTGTACCTGCAATCGATCATATACGGAGCTGCTTATGTTATTTTTTCGCATTATAATTAAGTTAAGCCGTCTTTATTTCCTTGTTTTACTAGGATTAGGGTTTAGGAGTTTTTATTTCATATTTTACTAGGTCTAGGAGTCTTGGGACTATAAATACATGCTTATAGCCTCTAATTTATCAGTTGTTTATTATTGATTTTGTTGAATAAGAATTACTTATAGGTGAGTTTTAATTTCTTCATATTTTTTCCTTGAAATCATAGATAGACTTTATATTTTGAGAAAAACTCTTAGGTCATTGATAGACTCAAGATCTAGAATTAGTTATCCGCTGCTTTATTGATATTCTTCGCTGCAACCCTCTAAGTCACGCTGCATCAAGTACCCTCCTTGTGAACTGGAACTTCCACCACTACTGATGATTATGAATTCATTTAAGCAAGGTATTATATCCTCTTTTTTCTAAGTCCTAGTTCACCGATTTCAACCAAAAAGAAAAAAGTCCTATTTCAGCAATATGGCCGTATGCTGAACTAGGAATTTATAAAAGAGTAACATTTCACTTTAGGCTTTTTGCGATAACCTGTTGAGGGACATAATCAGCTCCATCTTGGTACGTATAATGCAATCTTGGAATTGGATGGATGCTGTAGATCATCAACTTGGCTAAACTTGAGAAAAAAATCACTTGAAATCACTCAAAAATGAAACTGCACACTCTAGTCTATGTGGGGAACACTAGATCGAAGACAAGTCAGAAGTTAGCGTAGTGGGGCCTTCTAATTGATTGTTACCAAATTTTAAGGGTGGTACCATTTTCCTAGTAATTTAATTATGCAAGGTCAGTCATGGCTGCAGCTAGGTTCATGCACACAAACAACAAACTTGTCCACACAAATTAAGACGACTTGGTCAAAGTCTTGTTGGCAACTTCCATACAATTTCTTGGCGACTTTTAGAAAAGGACAATAATATTGCATGGCGTTAATTATAAAAAGCGGGGGCTAGGGCATTGCTGCCTCACCTCTCCCATTCATCAATATCCTAGAAAGAAAGAAAGAGAGAGAGAGATGGTGGTGCAACTGCAAATGGTATTTCAGATAATTTTGCTATTGTTTTCAATTGATGCAATATTTGTACAAGCAGCTGCGAGTTTAGCAATTAATGGTTCATGTGAAGCAAGCTGTGGGGGTGTTAACATCCCATACCCTTTTGGAATAGGAGATGGTTGCTTCGTTGATGACTGGTTGGAAGTAAATTGCAGCGACTCTTGGAGCCCTCCCAAACCTTTCTTGAGGAGCTTCAACCTGGAGGTGCTCAGCATTTCATTAGGAGGTACAGTTCGCGTCAACTATCCGACATTTTATGATTGTGAAAATGATACAAGGAGCAGCACTACAAATATTGTGGAGTTTGGAAAAAGCCCTTTCATCTTCTCCCAGTCGGAGAACAGATTCGTGGCCATCGGCTGCGACAACCTTGCCAAAATGGTGTCCGTAGGTGGTTTAGCTTCAGTTATTGGTGGGTGCATGTCAATTTGTGACACGGGTGGATTGATGGACGCAAGTACTTGCAATGGCATCAACTGCTGCGAAACCACAATTCCTCCACAGCTCGATGCCTTCAGCGCAACAATTGGCAAAGTAAATGACAACCCTCAAACTTACGTTGCCATCACTATGAACAAAGGATGCAAGTCTGCATTCTTGGCAGAAGAAAAGTGGTTCAAGGCCGATTACCCATTCTCAAATGCGTCTGACATTATGTTGGAAGTTCCTCTGGTGTTGGAATGGGGGATTTTTAACACATCATTCAACTCACTTCCAATAGCCAATGATGGCTCGGGATCCACCGTAAATAATGCCTCCTCAAACTTTATTTGTATTACTACTAATCGGACCTCAATTTTTACATGTTCTTGCAAACAAGGCTTTGAAGGAAATCCCTATCTTCTTGGAGGATGTCAAGGTAAAGTTTTTGTCTAGTGTATTTATCTCTTTAATTAAGTTTTTGTCTAGTTTTTACATGTTCATGCATGTGCCTTAAGCAGACCACACCTATAATTAAACACAATTTTGATAAATTTTATGATATAATAAAATTTCATTTCGGTAGCTAGATCATTTTGAATTTTAGTTTAATTGACAAAGGGAAGCTTTGTATACTTAATTTTTGTGTTTTTATGTTTTTTATCAAGTATGTGTTTAAATAAGTACAAAATTTATTGAAAATGAAGTCGTAGATAAAATAACTAGATATTAACCGATCTTGCCTTGGGCGGATAGTGCCTAGCAATTAAAGACAAGATCTTGCCTTGGGTGGATATATAGTCCCTTTTAAAAACAAGGGCGTTGTTTGGTAAACATCATGCCACGCCCAAACACTGTTTATGAGTTGGTGAAAAAAAAAAATGAAAGTAATTATTGGAAAAAGAAAAGTAAAAATTTAAAGTGGTATTGAAAAGTTGAAAAGTTTTTTTTTTTATATATAATTATTTTTTATTTGAATAGTAGTAAAAAGTAAATGATATAATATAAAAAGTGAATTATGTGATATAAAAAGTAAGAATGTTTTTATGTTGATGTTTTGAAGAAAAAAAAATGAGATGAATAGTATCTGAAAGTAGCTGGGTGTTTAACAAACCCCCCGATCTTGCTTTTCCCAATAGTTTATTTTCAATCGAAACCTCCATAGAAGACTTTTAAGATAGTTTAATTATTATTGAAGAGAAATGCTATATGCTTTCTAAATATCCACATAAATATTATAATATTGATTTAAATGAATATATTTCATATTTTCTAATTTTTTTTTTTAAATCATTGGTGATTTAATAATCACTCTGAATTTTGCTGTTGATATATTAGATACTAACCTGCTTGTTATCTCCTTACATGTCAGATATTAACGAATGCCTAAATAACCCTTGTCTCAATAATGGATTCACCTGTGAAAATACTTATGGGTCTTACAATTGTCTGGTACCCGACTCCAAGCGAGCGATCATAATAGGTATGTTTACTTTGATTGATTTTCTTTCGCCTTGCTTAATTGTTTCAATTGGCCCCACTTGCTTTGGATATGCATTCCTAATTTCTTGTAGGAGAATTAACATTATGCTTTTGGAGAAAATTTTTAAACACATGTTTTGAGAAGGAAAAAAATAAATAAATAAATTAAAGCATTCCTAATTTCTTGTAAGAGAATTAACATTATGCTTTTGGAGAAAATTTTTAAACACATGTTTTGAGAAGGAAAAAAATAAATAAATAAATTAAAGCACGTCTTTTGAAAAAATTGAAAGGGTCAAAACTTCAAAATGGGCTAGCTCTCCCTAAAATTCACTCAATTCTAACTTAGAGGGATGCTTCAAGTATAATAATTGATTTGGAGATATATTGGAACCTTTAGGCCGGATCAGAATTTCCAGAAATTCTTAAAAATTGCAAGAGCCTACAATTCTTAAAATGGTTTAAATGGGCACTCAAGATTTTTCCAAGCCAATCATTTTGCGACTTAAAAAAAAAAAAAAAAAAAAAAAAAAAAACAAAGACAAAAATTAGATTCTTCAACTATCTACTCAAAGTGGGTGGTCGACCACTTCCAAATACTTTTTGGAGTGGTTGGACCACGCTGAAAACTTTCAAGGGATGATCAACCAATCTCATAAGCCATACCAAAAGTACTCATGAGGAGCCAACCACCCCGGCCCCATAAGCCTTGAGAAGTTGGTTTGGTTGCCTTTCAAGGCTTATTGGGATGATTTGAACACCTAATTGTGATGGCTGACCACCCTAAAAAAGTATTAAGGGGCGGTGCATTCAATGTCTTTAGGTATTGGCTTAAGAAATCATTTCCTACAAGTATTTTATTATTATTATTATTATTCAAAATAGAGGACTTGACAAAATCGTGACTATTCATTTAAAATAGGTTACAATTTTAAGAGTTGCAATTAGAAGATTCTAATGCGAACCTTTAAATCTTCATGCTTTTTCTTGCCTAATCTTTTTTCCTCCCTCACCAGCCCACTTTTACCATCTTCTTCTTTTGGAATAGTTCAATAGTCAAAATATATAATTAGCATATTTTTTGTCAGAGTAATCTCTAGCATTAATAGGAGACGTCTCTCTATTTTTAGTCAACGTTCTCAATGAAAACTATGGCTATGACCGAGTAATCTTTTCTTAATACATTGCGTTAAGCAGGTATTAGCGGCTGCCTTGGGCTATTGGTTCTATTTGTTGGTGGATGGTGGTCATACAAAGTTGTAAAGCATAGGAGGATGATTAAACAGAAGAACAAGTTCTTCAAACGAAATGGTGGTTTATTGTTACAACAACAATTATCTTCACATGAAGCCAATGTTGAGAACATCAAGCTGATTAATTCAAAAGAGTTGGAGAAGGCCACTGACAATTTTAATGAAAATAGAATACTTGGCCATGGAGGACAAGGCACTGTTTACAAAGGCATGTTGGCAGAAGGAAGAATTGTTGCAGTGAAAAAGTCAAAGGTACTTGATGAAGGAAAACAACTCGAAGAATTCATCAATGAAGTTGTCATTCTTTCACAGCTTAACCACAGAAATGTGGTTAAGCTAATTGGATGTTGTTTGGAGACAGAAGTTCCTATGCTAGTTTATGAATACGTTCCTAACGGAACTCTTTCCCAATATGTCAATGGCCAAACTCAGGAGTTTCCACTAACGTGGGATATGCGCTTACGAATTGCAACAGAAGTTGCAGGAGCTCTATTCTACTTACATTCAGCAGCTTCCACGCCCATTTACCATCGGGATATTAAGTCTACAAACATACTCTTAGATGATAAATATAGAGCTAAAGTAGCTGACTTTGGAACTTCAAGATCAATCGCTGTTGATCAAACTCACCTAACCACATCACTAGTGCATGGCACTTTTGGATACTTGGACCCTGAATATTTTCAGTCAAGTCAGTTTACAGAAAAGAGCGATGTTTATAGTTTCGGTGTTGTCCTTGCTGAGCTGTTAACTAGTGAAAAAGCAATATCTTCAACAAGAACACAAGAACCCAGAAGTTTAGCCGTGTATTTCATTCAATCGGTGGAGCAGAATAATTTGTTTGATATTATTGATAGTCGAGTTTTGAAAGAGGGTAAGAAAGAAGATATCATTGCGGTCGCGAACCTTGCGATAAGGTGCTTGAACTTAAATGGGAAGAAACGACCTACAATGAAGGAAGTCGCAATGGAGTTGGAGGCAATTCAAATGTCGCAGCAAAAAGATCATAACCTTCAAGAAAACTATGAAGAGTTTGAATATGCCCGAGCTGAAATGTACAAGCCAGGGGATGATCTTCCCCCACCAACAACTTCAACCTCATCAGATGCCCAACCATTAATAGCTTCTCAATCAACATGAATCATTATTTGTTTAATGTCATGTTGTAAGCTACATAATTTGTAATTTTCGTTGTATTCTACAAGTAATTTCCTTGTTTAATGTCATGTTGTAAGCTACATAATTTGCTATTTTCGTTGTATTCTTCAAGTTATTTCAAGAATCATATAAGAACATGGATTAGCCATATATATCTAATTGTCTTGTGATAGTATAAGATAGCAAAAAGCTCCATGCTCATTTATAAGGATCCACTTTTGTTGTCTAGATCAAATCAGGCCTCAAGTTGCTTTATCAAGTATCTGGTCCTATGAGCATCTCTCTTTCCTGCCTCAGGATTTCCACTACCGTTCGAGAATTCTCACTTTTCTTTTCTTTTTTTTTCACATTTTTAATCTTAGTGGATGAAGATGGTCAACTTGTTGAAAACAACAAAGCAAGAAACAGAGCATGATTCTATGTTCAACCAGTTTGAGTCTGAAAATAAATAACACCCTTGATGTAATAGGCATCTGAATTTCAGGCTATTTACTTTCTTTTAAAAAATTCTAAGATAAATCCTAAGTTAAAAGTGTCATTTTAAATAACACCTCAAAGTTTTTTTTTTTTTTTTTCTAGTTTTAATTGCATAAGTTTTTCACGAATTTGAAATAGGTCCTTCCGTTGAATTTCTTGCCAATTGTACAACGTCTACTAGTGACACGTCACATTAAAAAATGTATATATTTTTTACTTTTATTAAAAAAAAAAAAACATATCTTAAAAAAAATTTATAAAAAAAAAAAAAAAGAAAAAAAAAAGAAAAAAAAAAGAGAACCCCTTGATGGCTGGGGCACCCATCACCCCCGGCCACTAGTGGGGGTAGCCTGTGAGGGGCCACCCTTATGGGAATAAGGGTGGCTGGCTGGCCCTACAGGTGGGTGGGTGGCCTGTGAACCACCCCCATTAATTGGGGATAAAGGTGGTTCACGACCACCCCTCCTTTCGATTTGGTTAGCCAAACCACTCCAAATTTATTTTTCAAAAGAAGTCAAGCTTATTTATGAACTGGTCAATTAACTTATACTTTTTCATAAAGAAAATGCTAGATCTGGTCACCTGCAGACACGTCAAAAAATTATTGACGTGTTACAATTTTTTGATATGTGATACGTCAATAAAAATAATTGAAAATATTATTAATATTTTCCTACAGACTAATTAGTGTTGATATAAGAGAAAAAAAAAATGATATGATCACTTATTTTTTTTAAAATACTATATACTTAAGACTAAGAGAACACATATATTTATTAATATTCTAGATTGTTAATACTAAAAAACATTTAATTCTTTAGTTTATAATAATAATAATTTTTTCAAAATAAATTAAATAGTACAAACCACAAACAATATGTACATATTTATCATTGTCTATAAACATTTAATGGCTAATGCATACGAGTGTTACTAGCTAGTGACAAGTTTTGCTCCAGCTGGCTGGATTTGGGTAATTAGATGCTGTACAAAAAATTGAGAAATATTTAGTTATTAAAGCACGTATGTGTTGTAATCCAAATAAATAAACAAAAATCCTCCCTACAAAGGAGAATTTATGTAAGAAAAATATTATTGATGACCCTTCATGTCCTCTGTGCGGGTTGGCAGTAGAGTCTTGCTTTCACATTCTTTGGCAATGTCCGGCTGCAATGGACGTGTGTAGTATGGGGAGTGCAGCTATTCAGAAGTGCTACTTTCCTGGGCCAGACTTCAAGCAAGTGATTGAGGGGCTATTTGAGACATGCTCATCGAAAGATATGGTGCAGGTGGCGGGTTTTGCACGTCGGCTCTGGTTGAGAAGGAACGAAGTAGTTTTTGGGGGAAGCATGTCTTCTCCGCAAGGCTTAGTACAGACAACCCTAAGAGCTATTGATGATTTCCAATTTGCACATGGAAGGAGGGAGATGTCGGGGGTCCCCACTGTGATCGATGCAGAACTTGAGTTGTTGGACAGCTCCTTCACCGGGCTGGGTAAAGGCCAATTGGGACGTGTCGTTAGATCAGAAGAATGGAAGAACTGGGCTGGCGGTGGTAATTCGTGACCACCAGGGGACCATGTTGGCGGCGCGATGTCTGACACGGCTAGGCTGCCTGTCTCCGCCAGCAGCGGAAGCTTCAGCTGCGGTGCTGGCCTTACAACAATGTAAATGCATGGGCTTTTTTCAAGTTCATTTTGAAGGGGATGCGAAATCCTTCGTGGACGCTGTGAACTGTGGGGAAAGGGATTGGGGCGGAGTGGGTCATGTGGTGGAAGATTTTAAAATGGAGGCCCAATCACTTTATAACTGGAAGATTTCTTTTGTGAAGCATGATGGTAATAACGTGGCACATCTTTTAGCTACTCATGCTAAGACATATGCCCTAGATAAAATGTGGGTGGAGCCACCTGATTGTATTCGAGATTTTATATTGCTGAATGCTGGAGCAGATTGCACTAGCTTTTTGATCTTCTAATGAGAAATCGACAATTCTTATCAAAACAAAAAAAACAAAAACAAAAACAAAAATCATATTCATTGGTTGATAGTAAAAATTATCAATGAGCCGTCAATGAGCCGTTTTCGTATTGTGAAAGCATTGCATAATAATTAATGAAGCACCTTACTTATAACCTAGCTAATTATAATTTTAATTAGCTAGGTTATAATTATACTTATAAGCATACTTACCATAATTAGCTAGGTTTCTAATTATGGTAATTACCATAATTAAAAACCTAGCTAGCTACTAATTACCAATTTAATTTCAAAAATATAAATAAATAAATAAAAAGTGGCTCTTAAATCACTTGATTTTTTGATACTCTAGAATATATATATATTAACACTCTAGAATATACGTATATTAGTACTCTAGAATATTAATACTAATTAAAACTCAGGCTTTCTAATTTTATAGTTATTTGTCGTTAATAAATTTTTAAAAAATAAATTGAAGACTACAAATTTATAATCATGATTAATTAAAATAATTATTATACACGTATATAGGGTATATACTAATTAAATTTTGTTACCTAATAAATTTTTTTAAAACACATAATTTTTATTATTAATTTTTAACGTGTGAAATAATGGCACGTCAATAATTATTGACGTTTCAAAATGGCACGTCAATAAATATTGACGTGCTCTTTTAACACGTCAATAATTATTGATGTGTGATATTTTGCCATGTCACTATGTATATTATTTAAATATAATTTTTAAAAATTAAATTGAATTTAAATTTAGCAACTTGGCAATCTTTAACACATAGTAATTTATTGACGTGTGGAATTCGCCACGTCACTAAATAGTGACGTACGTGGCACATTCAACACGTCAATAAATTTTTTATTGGCATGACACTTTTGCCACGTCAATAATTAGTGATGTGAAAAAAAGTGGGTTACTGTTTGCCATGTCAAAAAAAAAACCCTGATCTACTACAAATTTTATAACATTTTTTTTACAAAACTGATGTAGCATCCTACATGGTAACTACTACATCAACAACTTGTAAATTTTAATTTTTAAGTTGCTAATGTGGCAGCGTTCATGTAAGTGCCATGTTAGTTTGTAAAAAGAATGTTGTACAATTTGTAGTGTTTGTTGGATTGCTCTTTTCATAATTCCTCTAATCATTAGCTATTTAACTATTGTTAAAAAAAATATTTTAAGTTAATTAGATTAACTAATTTTTAACTTTACCACCTTGTATTTTTAATGAATCATGTATAATTGTTGTTGAATATACATGTGTGAGTATAAAATGGATAGAGTCTCACATTGGAAATATGTAAGAAATGTGAATGGTTAATATAACATGGTAGGGCTCAAACCCATCGGTTTTAGTTATTGGGTTGAGTGGTGTTTCAACATGATATATTATAGGCTCACTGAAGATTTCACAATGTATCAATCTCCCTAACAAGTAGTATCGGAGCCACAATAAGGTGGCACTCGCAAGCACAAACAAATTAATTAAGGTCCTTGTCGTAAGAACAAAAAATAAGCAAGGTGCAAGCATAGATGAATATCTTTGGAGTGAAGGGCAAAGGTTCAGTTTGAATGACTCGGTTCTTTTTCAACCCTATTCTAACCCAAAACAAAATATCTGATAATATATTAATGGAGGGTCATGTTGTAGTGTACTTATTCTACCTAATTAAAAACATAAAACGTGTAAATAGAATGAGTAATGCTAAATATAAGACCTATGTCCTTCTCGTGTAACGTTACAATTAGATCAAAATGTAATAATATCACAAATTTAATGGTGATTTTAAAAGTCACATTATTTTTGAGGTAACATGAGGAGGACTAGGTCCTACATTTAGAAAATCTGCGTTTTTATTCTAACTTAAGCTTCCATGTGAACAAAGATAATATAAAGGGATAACCATATCACGAGCCCATAAATTTCCAAAAGGAACTCAGGAGGAAAAACGTTCCTGGGGAATGGATTCATGCATGGGTGAACATCTCAAATGGCACATAAATAATATATTGGGAAAAATCTACTTTACCCCCTTGAAGTTTCAGGAGTTTTTTAATTTGAACCCTAAAGTTTAAAAATTGGCAATGTACCCCTCTAATGTTTCAAAAATTTTTAATTTAAACCTTCTGTTACTAATTTCCGTCAAATTGGACTGAAATCTATGAAATTATGTAATTACCCTCAGGCTTTTTTTTTTTTAATTTCCGTCCAATTTAACGGAAATTAGTAACGGAATGTTTAAATTGAAAATTTTTGAAACATTAAGATGGTACATTGTCAATTTTTAAACTTTGAGGTTCAAATTGAAAACTCTTAAAACTTCAAGGGGGGTAAAATGGATTTTCCCCTAATAAATTTCAAGTACTTATTCATGAGCCATCAAAAAAGAACTTTCGACCCACCTACTATCAAATTCTCTCATATATAGGAAAAATTCACTTTACCCCCTGAAGTTTCAAGGGTTTTTTAATTTGGACCCCAAAGTTTAAAAATTGGCAATATATCCCCCTAATGTTTCAAAAATTTTCAATTTAAACCTTTCGTTACTAATTTTTGTTAAATTGAACGGAAACATATGAAATTACGTAATTACCCTCATGCTTTTTTTTTTTTTTTAA
>NC_081544.1:27598719-27602757 GCF_901000735.1 Corylus avellana
AAACAGTAATTTTTCTTTTGCACTTTAAATTTATTATTTTGCCCTTACTTTTTGTACATCATGATTTAGTTAGATAAGGTTATTTTTGTCTTTTGACATTTCTTTAGATTGCGAAGCTACTAATTTGCCCTTCCTTAATCTAATGAATTTAAAAAGTTGTCTGAATATTTTTGTCTTTTATATTTAAATTACCATTTTGCTCTCTGAGTATGTAAAGAGTCAAACTTTTTGATAGAGATTTTTTGGTCTTTTTATGAAGGAAGCTTCAAAAGGAATGGGCGAGATTCAAAAGAAATGGGCAAGAAAGAAAATCAATTTTTTTCTTTTTTTTTCCAATTTCTACAAAGAAGTGTACAGAAGTCAAAAACAAAATCTACCTAAACTGATTTTGTATTCAGAGAAGGAATGGTGGAGAAATGAGTAAAAAAAAAAAAATCTACCTAAACCGATTTGGATTCAGAGAAGAAATGGAGGAGAAAAGGCGGAGCATTTTTTTTTTTTTTCTGATTTCTTGTCAACCTCTTCTATTGCTACAGAGAAAGAGTACAAGAGTAAAAAAAAATCTGACCAGAAATCCAAATGCAGGATACCTACCCCATCACCCAACTGGCTAGATTTTGCTCTCAAAAATATTGTGCATTCGGTTTTAAGAGAAACAAGACAAGTTGGGTTCTCTTTTCATGGTACAGATGGTCAACTTGCTCCCATCTTGTCTCGTTTCGGTCTTAAGAGAAACGAGACAAGATGGTCAACTTGCTCCCAAAAATATAATGGCACCGTGTAGTAGGTACCACTTTTGGTTTGTCTACAAGAAAAATTATGAGGAATTACTAAGAGGTTTCCTCTTTTCAACGAAAGATGCATATTAGTTGGCGTGTGAGAATTATTCAAAGTATATATATATAAACCTCTTAGTAATTCCTCTTAATTTTTCTTGTAGACAAACCAAAAGTGGTACCTACTACACGATACCATAATCAATTCATCAAGATTAATTTTATATACCACACCAACATCTAAGGGCGAATTCAGGTGCATTCTTGGAAGGCAATATCCACTTAATTACTAACATGACGCCGTCAATCCACTTGTGAAACGTACGTACTTGATTCCTCTTAAACTACAATTTCATTGCAAAATTCCCATTTTGTTAGCCGAGAGCATTAAAATAGACAGAATTTGTAGCATGTGCAAAAACTGCTTGCATTACTATCATTTGCAAAAACTTTCTCAAACTACCATTTTATAACACTTGACTTTCTCAAACTACTATTTCGTTGTGATTTTTGCATTCTTCTTCAGAATTGACAGTACTTTTGTGTTTTTCAAGTCTGAAATATGAACATGTAAGGGAGAAAGTCCAGTTGGTGCAAGACTACAAAATCTATCCATCCGGCCAACAGCATAGCCTACTAAGAAAAGAAATTAACATGCTCGGCCAATGGCCGATTGACTTGTGAAATCAAGTCAGGCGAAGAGAATATTGGTTAAGGGAACATAGTCATTTTCTAAGGTAGCTAGCCCTAGTTGACCATGATATGCCAATGTCTCTTTCTCTTTCTCTCGTCTACGTTCTTTCCTCTCAAACTTTCCTCCTTTTTTTTTTCTACGCTTTCTCAACTCTTCATTTTTTTTATAAAAAAAAAAAAAAAAACTTAAAGTTGATAGCTAGAAAACAATTAACAAAGACCATTGTAGACTTTCCTTTTATTGCTAGGCATGTCACAAATAACAAAGACCGGTGTAGACTTTCCTTTTATCGCTAGGCATGTCATCTACAGCTAATGTCTTCCTTTTTCCATTTCACTTCAATCTATATATATATATATATATATATATATATATATATAGAAGACCAACTGATGGGGCTTCTTATGTTTGAGAAGCTCTTTGTCTTTCTAAACCAATTTTCTTATATTCTTCGATATCATGGTTAACTGGCTTCACATCATGGTTATGCCACCTTAGAAAATGATTCTCTTCTTGCTGAACTAGTATCTTCTAGTTCTTTCTTACTAGTTCGTTTTAATCTTTCCTCTATATTCATCAGGGTAAGTTAAAGGCTTACTCCCAATCTGGCAATTAACTCCATGGCCTAAGTCGGAAACCTCCCGGAATTGTGGAGGAATAAGCCAGCATTCCGGTGGATACATGGCCTTATGAAAGAACTGAACACGGATATCACTTGTGTCCATCTAACAGGTGTTCATGTTATACCAGTGACTTTGCCGGAAATTGCCCGGGTGTTCTTGAAACAGTACGATTCAATATTCGCATCAAGACCTCTTACAATGGCGACCGGGTATTCTACTCGTGGATTCAAGACGATAGCTCTTGTACCATGGTCAGAACACTGGAAGATGAGAAAGGTGGTGGCTTCCAATGTAACTAACCCGACAACACTCCACTGGCTGCTCCATAAGAGGACGGAAGAAGCCGATAATCTTGTTCGGTTCATTCATAACCAGTCCGAGAAAAGCAGCCTTGTCGTGGACGTGAGGCTTGCTATACATCAATATTGTGGAAATGTAATGAGGAAGATGATATTCAACATTCAATACTTTGGAAAAGGAAGCAATGATGGTGGGCCTGGAGTTGAGGAAGTGGAATATGTTGAATCACTTTGGAGCTTACTCACTCATATTTATGCATTTGCTGTGTCGGATTACATCCCATGCTTAAGAGCGCTAGACTTAGATGGTCATGAGAAGATGGTGAGTGAGGCTATGAGAATTGTTAGCAGCTATGAAGAACCGATCATCGATGAGAGAGTAGAGATGTGGAGAGGTGGGAAGAAGAAGGAGGCTGAGGACTTGCTTAACGCTCTCATTTTGGCGAAGGATTCCAACGGGGAACCAGCTTTATCAGTAGAAGAGATCAAAGCTCAAATCACGGCAAGTTAAACTTGATTGGATCTGACCCACCCTATATTTGCATACTATCTTTTTTTTATTTTCATTAACTGATTTTCGATGCTACATTATTAATAATTGACACTCTTATAAACTTGAAAAGCATAAAGAATCCATCTGAAGTGGGCCCACTTACAATATTAAATTATGCCGCATCAGTTTTATGAGATATTTACGTGGTAAACATTTCATGCAGGATTTAATACTTGCATCGGTGGATAACCCTGCCAACTGATAGAATTCATAATGAAATAGAAATAGAAATAAATTGCGAAAATAAAATAAATGAGAGATAAAGATTTTAACGTGATTCGGTCAACGACCTACATCTACAGTTAAAGCCCAAAGGCTAGCTTACACTAGGGCTACTTTAGGTTCTTATTGAATAATTTGTTTACAATACAGAATGCTCTATTTATAGAGCTTACACATAAATGTAATCTTAATCAAATCCCCTAATTTAGGGTAATCAAATCATAATCAAATCTCTAACTTTAGGGTCATTCAAATATACTCTAACATCTTCCCTCAAACTCAAGGTGAAAGATCCTGAAACCTTGAGTTTAACTTTTCTTTTCTTTTTTTCCTTGAGATAGCAAAACAATACAAAAGAGGACCATCTATGGGCCAAAAAAGAGAGTCAACTTTAGGCTAAAATGAGAGCCAACTGTGGGCTAAAGTGAGCTTGAGTTTTAAACAATACCATAGAGTCGAGCAAAAATAGGTCAACTATGGGCCAATGGATGGGCAACTTGGCCTCTTTTGAATTTTTTTTTTTTTTTTTCTTCTACCGAGATTCTTTTTCCTTTTCCCTTTTTTTTTTTTCTCATGAAAACCCTGTTATAAATTACATTAAACTGTGATAAGGATTACGTAATCCCAAAACCAAGCAGAACCAGGTATAACAACTAAACCAAGATATCATATTCCTAAACCTAGAACAAGAATATATGCACACTCAAATAAGGGTAAACCAAACCCGTAACCAAACACACTTCTTCACAAAACAAACCTCCTGAAACATAATCTAGCTTGAGATGAAACGAATCGTGGCTCCGACGACTTTGGTGGCGGCGCCAGCAAGATGGGGTGGTTCGACAACGGTTGGTGCGTTCAAGACGATGGG
>NC_081544.1:27602777-27603458 GCF_901000735.1 Corylus avellana
ATTTTTCCCGCCTTTTGAATAATTCCCGCGTGTATATTAGGGTCGAGTTTTTAGCGTCCACTGTAGAATGGACGCTAATATTCATCTTTTCGGTCGGCTATTAGCGTTCACTTTGATGTGGACACTAATACTTAACTATTAGGGGTGACTTTTGATAGTTGAGTATTAGGGGCGACTTTATAATAGCCCCTAATAAATTGCCCCTGATGAGTAAATTTCTTGTAGTGTGGCAGTGGGCTGGTGGAGATCTGGCTGGTAAGAAACTTGCGGAATGAAAGGAGAGGAGGTGCTACAGTGGAGCCCACCAACGATCACACACGGAGAGAGCCATTCTGAATTTTTTTTTTTTTTTTGTTTACATCAACCAAAAAAAGGGAAAAATCAAAGAGCATAGGTCACATGTGGGGCTAATGGAGGTTGCTGCAGCCATCAAATCTACCAAAATGGATGTCAAGTGCTTGTAGAAATCTCAGGTGTCTTGACATTGAAGAGTTCCAATGGCAATGGGAATCCTCATCATGCTGTCCCCAGATTATCAACGTGGACTGAAATCATGTGGTGTGGGTTGGATGAAAAATTGATCTCCAACATGCACACCATTGTTTGGAAAACCAAAGAAAAGACACAGAAAAGGAAAACTAGATTTGTCCTAAGAAGAATTGGAACAACAACAATTTTTTT
>NC_081544.1:27603478-27616719 GCF_901000735.1 Corylus avellana
TCAAATATTGACATTAGCCATTTGCTCTGATACCATGATAGAATTCATAATGAAATAGAAATAGAAATAAATTGCGGAAATAAAATAAATGAGAGACAAAGATTTTAACGTGCTTCTGTTAACGACCTACATCCACGGATAAAGCCCAAAGGGCTACATTAGGTTCTTATTGAATAATTTGTTTACAATACAGAATGTTCTATTTATAGAGCATACACATAAATGTAATCTTAATCAAATCTCCTAATTTACGGTGATCAAATCATAATCAAATCCTTAAATTAGGCTAATATATTATTCATCAATCATAATCAAATCCTGAACTTTAAGGTCATTCAAATATACTTTAACACCAACAACGTAGGGTGGGTACTATCAGAAATGCTGAACCAACCGGAGGTCCTCCAGAAAGTGGTAGATGAAATTGATAGGGTGGTTGGAAAGGAGAGATGGTTCAAGAATCCGATATTCCAGAGCTCAATTATGTTAGGCTTGTGCAAGGGAAGGCTATCGTCTTCACCCAATTGCGCCATTTAACCTCCCCCATGTCTCAATGTAAGACATGACTGTCGGTGGCTATTTCATCCCAAAAGGAAGCCATTTCCGCTTAAGCCGATATGGGCTTGGCCGCAACCCTCGGGTTTGGGAGGATCCACTGAAGTTCAAACAAGAGCGACATCTAAAGAAGGACGGATCATCGACAGAGGAGGTGGTGAATCTTACTGAGAATGAGCTGCGCTTCATTTCTTTCGGTACGGGAAAGCGGGGGTCAGGGGTGCATGGGTGTTCAACTTGGGACGTCCATGAATGTGATGCTTTTGGCAAGGCATCTTCAAGGGTTTTCATGGAGTTTCCCACCGAACATGGAGGAGATTGACCTCTCAGAGTCTGTTAATGACCTTTCCATGGCCAAGCCTTTGCATGCCCACGCAAAGCCGCGTTTGGCTCCTAAACTATACCCCGCTTAACTATGGACGTAACTTCTCGGTGTACAGATTTATTATTTAATCAATAAAAAAATAAAGAACTTGAATTTGATTTGTAGCAAACGGTTCAGATTTAATTTCAATTTTTTTTTTAAGAAACAAAGAGTAAGGGAAGTTAAATCTGAAATATTAATTGAAAAAACTACAGGACATATGATATAAGTTTTTATTCAACATCTAAACCAAATCTGAATGAATTAATATTTTGAGGTGAGAAAAGACCAAAAAAAAAAGAATGAATAAAGATTTAATCGTTATTATACACCGTTTTATGCAATTTTTTGGGGTCATTTTCATAAAACGACCTTATTTATACGGTTGACGTCGTTTATTGTTGAACGAAGTCAATTTATCGGCCTTTATTATAAAGGACGTAAAAAAAATTATTGTCACTTGAAAAAAGATCACGATAAGTACATCAAATTTTTTTGTCTATTTATCAAAACAACATCAAATAATATTAAATTTGAAATCGCTTAATTAATTAATTTGGCTATTAAGGTCATTTGGTCAAAACTACGACGATTAAATTATATATGAATGTCATTTTAATAAAATAAACAACTTGACTCCATTTATGAAAACTATTAATTAAATTATTAATGTCTTATTTCTCACACAACATCTCTTCCCAAGACGTTCTGTGATTCACTTCTCATTTATTAATTTTTGAATATGTTCCTAACGAAACTATTTTCCAATATGTCAATGGCCAAGCTGCGGAATTTTTATTAATATGGAATATACGCTTACGAACCGGAGGCAATTCAAATGTTGCAAAAAATCCTAACCTTCAAGAAAACTATAAAAAGTTTGAATATGTCCGAGCTGAAATGTACAAGCCAAGCTAGGGATGATCTTTCACATCAACAACTTCAACCTCATCGGTAGATGCCCAACCATTATTAGCTTCTCAATCAATATGAATCATTGTTAACAATGATTCATATTTATATCCTTATATGTTCACCTTTATTAATTTTTCACATTTTTTTTCAATCTCGATTATCTGTTTCTAAAATTATCCAAACATAATTTCGGTAGCTTTTTGTTTTTTGTTTTCCAAATTCTGAAAATTAATATATTTTTGAAAACAAAAAAATTCTCTCCCTCTCTAATTCTCATATGTGCTTATAAACCTGTCTAGTCCAGCCCATAGTTGGGCCTACAGTTGGAGAAGCTTACAACAGGAGCCGGAGGGAAGGGTGATCGTTTGATTGTTGGGGTTTGGGTTGGGTTAAGAGTTCGATCGCTTTTCAGCTTCGTAGTTTGGGCTTGGGTCTGCTAAGAGGGAAGCTCAGCTTGGGTTTCGGTAGGTTTTAAAACTATGAGGCTGAAAGATGGGCTTACATCACCTAATTTTATTGGGCCTCATGATTGGGGAGTCGATAGGTTCCAACCGGATTTTGGCGTTTCCATATTTGGCATGAAATGGAAGAGCGTAGGGTAGAAGACAAAGATGGCAGAGACGAGAAAGAGGGAACAGGTATTGGCTCCGGTTGTTTGTGTTTCACGTGAAATGTTTTTTTTTTTTTTTTTTAATTATTAGAAAGAAAAAAAAATGATTTTTTTAAAAATACTTTTCTATGTTTGACTCTAATGGAGGAGTCGCTGAGCTGAACTCTGGACATTGACAAAGAACTGCACGGCCATTGGAACACCAAAATGGAGCTCATATATATATTGCTGGAAGATTAGATTACTATTGAAATTTTGGATATTCAATATAGTAGTCAAAAAGTAAGCAATAGAAATCACAAGTGCAAACTGCACAAAGCTACGCTCGTGCCATGCCACGTAGAGAGCACTACTCCAAAACCTTTCCCTGTCGACCCGGAGCCTCAATCAGGTGCGTATCGGTGCACGGAGTCCAAAAGCTCCCGAACTCCCACGCACCACATCATCACACTCACACATGACGCAGCTCTTATTGTCCGCTCTCGCACGGCACCGACTTCACACTCTCAACTCTCTATCTATATTCCACTTCCTCTCTAGCACCTGTCTCTCTCTCTCTCTCTCTTTTCGATGGCACAGGCCGAGCTGCAGGGAAGGCAGAGGAAGACACCGGAATCACCTGAGAAGTACGATGTGCTGGGGGAGGAGATGGATAGGCATAGAAAGAGGAGGAAGAGGAGGAAGCGAGGGAGAGAAGAAATGGTTGAAGATGTGGAAGAGAAGAAAGAGGAAGAAGAAGAAGAAGAAGAAGAAGAAGAAGGGGTTCTGCGAAGGGACCCATTGGAGGTGTTTGGTACGGACATAATGTTAAAGATACTGAGTAATCTCGACGCACGCAGCGTGGCACTGTCTCTCCTAGTCTCCCGTGGCTGGCACGCGGTTGCCTCCAGCGACCGCATCTGGAGCGCCAAGGTCGGTACCCTTTTCGTTTTCTCTCGGTTAATTCTAAAAGCTTGGATTTTTTGTGCATATCTTGTTTTGTTGGTACAATTTGGGACTTGGGTTGTGATTCTTTCGGCTGTGTGGTTTGTTGTTTATGGGTATTTTAGACAAAAAATGAGATTTTGAGAGTTGGTTTTGATTTTCTTTTTGAAATTTGGTTTGTTAAGATTTGGGAAGAATTGGGTTGTGATCCTTTGTCGGTCTGGTTTGTTTCTAAGGGGGTTAGATGTGTCTGCTCTATTAGGTACTTAAGCTAGACGATGAGATTTTGAGAATAGGATTTTGATTCTCTTTTAAATTGGGTTTGTGCCCAGTTGAGATTGGCTGCTTTGGTTACATACGTTCTTTTGTGATTAAGCATTACATTGCTGGAGATAGGGTTATGCTTGATTATGGTTTTTTGAGGTTGGTTAATATCCATCTGGGTTCTACTTTAGCTTCATGATTGAGTTCTGTGCTATCTACACGTTAGCGGTAGATTTTTTTTGCCAATTGGGTTCTTTGGGAGTTCAATTCCGGAGAAAAGTGGGTTTTCAATCCTTTTATGATTTTGAAGCATACCGTATTGGTATTTGGTGGCTGTTAGTTTTAGTGCCTCGTTTCACAATGGGTTTTCATCGTTTGCGTTGAGGTTCTCATTTTTTATGTGTTATTGTTTTTTCCCCTATATTTGATAGCATATTAAGTGTTAATATGAATTTTGAGTACGAGTTTGTTCATCCCCTTCTTTTTCATATTTTAAAATGCTCCACCCTCGACTGGCCAGTTTTTATCTCTAAATCTGTAGTCAATCTTAGGCAGCATGCTGTTAGGATGGTGTTAGACATGGGTTAGTGGTCAAGCCTGCTAGTCCTAACCCGACTTTTGGGTAGTCTAAGGTTGTAGGCTCTTTATGGCCTGGCAGGCCTTAACCTGAGGCCTATATAATTTTGAAAGTCACAGCCAGTTTCTAGAAATTCAGTCAACCCGTGATAGTTTGCCTTCAATATTTGTACATGACTCTGCTTTATTCATATGAGTAAGTACGTGTTGTTCTTTATCCCAATGATAGTATAGTAATCTGCTATATAAGATTTGGAAAATACTAGGCTTACAAACACATTTTACAAAAAAACTTTTACATTGATGTGGCACAACATGATTGGGTTTCTCAAAATTTGAATATCTCATATCCAATCATATTGTGCCACATCAGTTTGTAAAAGTTTTTTTGTAAAATGTGTTTGTAAGCCTAGCATTCCTCAAAAAGAGCAGTGATAAAATAAAGCATTGGAAATATGGAACTCTGAATCTGTCTGGGACTAATAAAAAAGAGAAGTAAAAAAATGTGATTTTGGTGGGGGGTTGACTATGGGGTTTGTAACTTCGTGCAGTTATGGTGGAAAAGTTTCTTGCATACCTTCCCTTAAGGTCAAGTTGGATTATATGTATTTTATAAATGACAAACGTGAAAGAACTCCATAAAGAGGATGATGCCACTTAAACAGAATGTTATCTTTCATAAGTCATTTGATAGTGGAGGGAGGGATCAAATGCAAGTTGTGCCTTTATATATTATCTTATATTTACTCAAATCACAAAATTTGATTGCTTATTATAAAGTCTAGCAGTCTTTGATTTACTATTGTAGTAACAAGTTGGGTTTGGTGACATGAAGGTTTTAGAGAGGATCAAACTAGTTTTGAGTGCTAAGGGAAGGAGGAATTTTTTAGCACATATGAATAGGATTGATGTCAAATTAATTTATGCATTTGAGTCATTACGTGGTTGGAATTTCTGTGCCTTGGCTTATGATTGCAGAGGTGGCATTTAGCATCTAAGATTAGTTTGAGGAGGTAATTAGGTTATTAAGGAGCCTTAGACATGGGCAATAATATGTTTTTTGGCAACTTAACAATTATACCAGCCTCAACTTGGATCTTGCCTATTTTCATGACACGGTAATGGTATCAATTGATCATGAGATTTGGTGTAACATAAAATGTGAATTGAAATCAATTGATAGAAGCAACTTAAGTTCATTTTCCTAGTCATAAACTTAAGGAATGTAGTAAGAAAGATTCAACCACTTTTTTTTTCTCTCTACATTTTTTTCAGTTGGAGGAACTGTGGCTTGGGAAAGCACACATACCTCGCCTGTCACAAATCCGGGGATTATCCAAATTGGCCGCTTATTCATTAGCTGTCATGGATGGCAAGCGTGTAACTATTCTCTTTATCTTCTCTCTCTCTCTCTCTCTCACACACACACACATTCATGCTCGCACAGAGGAGCACATGAAGGCATGCACACAAACACCTACATGCACTGACATAACATATCTGCATCCATGCACATGTATACCTGCAGTAGTACAAAAATCTCATCCCTGTTGTACCCATTGAATTTTTTTTAAGGAGCATTTTCTGACTGGCCTGTTCCTTTGTTATCAGACCCGTATCATGAAGGATGATTTGTGTGATCATGTTTGGGAGTTTCATTTTAACAAGGTATGTGCTTTCTATATTAGGTCGTATCATCTATTTGAGTCTGTTCGTTGACATGGTACCTTTATATAACATGTTTATGGTAGAAAGGTCTAATAGTTGCAAAGGTCAAAGCATGGTTTTCCTTGGTAACTATTCTGTTGATGTGAAGTTTGAAGTTCATTGATGTATTACAAAAGAGAACTAATGAATTGTTTTAGATATTTTTCCTTTATCATAAACTGAAAATTTCATATTCAAATATTAGCATGACTCTGCTGATTAATTCCAACTACTGTCAAATTTCCCCAAATGATTATGTAAGGGCAAAAACCATATATTTTACATGATTTACTCCATTGAATCTTTAAGTAGAGCAAACTCTCTCGAGTAAGCATTACCTTTCATAAACATAATTTCTCTCTATACCCATGGTTCTTACCAGATTTTCTTATTATTTGTTTCAAATGTTTCATGATATTCTTCCCCACTAATTTTCAAACTCTGGTATATCTCCAGCCTTGGCCAGCTCATATCTCATGTTTGTCACCCTGTGAATAGCAATCTCATAGTTTGCACGAGTCCAATTGCCACTCTTTTGTATGAAAGCCTAATGGAACCTATTAATCTGACAAAATATCACCATTTCCTCAGGGGGCGCCAGAATATTGGAGAAATCTTGATCCTTTTTGGAAGGGCACTGGCCCTCCCATGCGCCGGTACTTCCATCCAGATGGGAGCCAAAGTGCAGATCCCGGTGACAAGGTATGGGGCGGTCATGAATGCTGTTACTTGACATTCACTAGTATTGTTGGTGAAGGTAAAATCAGGGAGCACTATGTAAGGATCAATCGATGGCCAAGATTGTCTGTGTCTCGGAAGCAGGATTGGAGCTGGGAATTGTCAAACCATCTTTATTCCTACTCGAGCATCCCTGATGCTGACAAGGAAGGTGGGACTGGGCCGCTTTATGGAGTTGTGTAAATTTATAGATAAAATTAAGTTGTAGGGTTTGCTAGATATCTGCCAACGAGTGTATATATATCATAAGGCGTTTGTAGTGTTGTGCGAGTTATAGACGAATGAGTGCATATGTTGTTTGTGCAGAGCGAATAAACAATACCATTGTAAATTTTTCTTCTGTTGTGACCCAAACAGCAGCCAAGTTACAGCTTGCTTGGATATCCTTAATATAACTTACTTTTTCCATTTAATGCTCTTTTTCTCCTCCCAAGTTTTTGCTGTCAATATGTAGATTGGTTGTGATTTCTCATGGTGCTTTACTCCTGTTCGAAACGTCCAGTGCAATTGCACTGATCATCATGTGGAGATTAATCTAAACTAGTGAGAATTAATCGCACTGGCCTTGATGGTTGATTGTACATAAACATATTACTCAGCCCTTTTCTGGCATTGATGTGTTTTTTGTACATAAACATTCAATCTTGCAGCAGCTTTGTCTTTCCTAGTGGCAACTTCAGTCACCACCAAACTTGGTGATCGACACAAAACCACCGTCAGAACCTGCATCGATTATGTCTAGGGCCACCACATCCACCGGAATTTAAAGATAAAGATAAAGAGCACACAACAACATGCGGCACTAAACAATAGCTGTTGGTGGTGTTTGCAAAGCAGGTAAAAACAAAAGGTTTCAAATACATTTTTATTTTCACTGGAACTGTGTTCAGTATGAGCAACACAAGAAACTTGCTTGAAAAATAACAAACTCTTGACGACTAAACATCATCCACAAAAGCAACTGCAGTTGGAATACTATTCACCAGACATCGGGACGGAGTTCACCAGTTGCTGGGGGTACCCATTTCCCAGAGTTGTATACATTTTCACCAACTTTCCAACCAGGCACGTCCTTCATTACTTCGGCCTCATATTCAAGATACTTCTTCCACTCTTTGACAAATCTATAGTAGGCAGATAAACAGGATTAGTATTCTGAAGTCAGAGGGCTTAACATACAAGGCATTGGTGGTGGAAGAAGACTATTTGATATGTTATTTGCTTACCTTTCGTCTTCTTCAGCTTGAAGAAGAGGCAATATTGCTCTCCGGGAAGCATACTTTTCTTCCTTCAGCGCTCTACAAAATGCACATGTTTTCAGCAAAGGGTAAATCATTTTTCAAGGAAACCTCATATTGGAAACAGAGTCTTGCCCCCTTAAATTTAACATTAAGTCCAGCTACAAAAATTTTATTTCTTCAACCCAAACCCCATTCAAATACATATTCAAAAATCAAAATAAATAAATCTATAAACAAAATTCTTCTTACAATTCTGAATAGGGAATTGAAAAACCAGATTTTATGGAGAACAGCAATGGGTACTGTTAGGAGAGATGACAACTTGTTGAGACAGAGAGCTTCGTATATTTCCCCCTATAGGAGACAATAGATGTGATCAAATTTCTTAGAAGAAATCACCAAGTTGAAGCTTTGACTTTATGGGTAACTTTGAATGAATAAACGAGCTTAACAGGGTACATAGTGGAGGAAGCCAAGCCCTGATGAATTGACAGTGACACAGAAGATAAGGAAAATAGTGGAGGATCCAGAGCCCAAGGTTTAGTGCACCAAGAAAATTGAAACGTGGACCTTTTTTCTATAAGTAATTGGCAAATATTATTAAAAACATAAAGGTACCCCCAAGTACACAGGAAATATACAAGAGGAAGCACCTAACTAGAAGGGCATAAATGAAGGGATAATTTTTCACAGGAAATATTACAATAAATGTTGCAGATACAGCCACCAAAATGGAATCCAAAAAATATCATGTCTGACCACCAATGAGATACACTCACTATGGCATCAATCACCGTAGGGCATAGAGTACTATATAATAGAAGGCAGCTAACAGCATTTTCATGCTTCCTCTGGGAGAATTCAGTAAAGGATCACAAGGAAGGCTGTCATAGGATAGGAACACTGTCCTGGAACTGCTGTGCTAGGACACGACTATGACCCCTTCTGTAATTGACTCTTTTTTTCACCACAACAGCTCTATTTTAAAGCAGATGCAAGTTCTTTACTCCTTCAAGTTCTTTACTCCTTCAAATACCTACCCCAAAAAGATTCTTTAAAAATAACAAAAAACAAAAAGATGCTCTTTTGTAGGAATGAGCAAACCCAATCAAATGTACATTTTGAGATCAAGAATACAATTATTTTACCTTTTGGTTTCCAGTATTTCTTAAACCACCATATTAGTGTTGGAATCTCACCATGATACTAATATACCATTATGATGATCACTCTAGTTAAAACCAATTTAAGCATCAATAGTTCCAAGTGCAGAGAAATGATTACCATCAACAAATGAATTTGCCCAAATCAGTCACTCAATGGTAAAGGAGTTAAGAGAATCACCAGATCATGGTCAACCCAGGTAACCATAATCACTAGGCCATGACTCATGATTGCCCGTACAAACATAACATCAAATGCCCATATTTTCTCGGATTACTTTCTTGCGAGTGCTGGTAGCGCTACACCATATTGGGCAATTAAGAAGAGCTTCACCGGCTCACCACTTGCTTTGTGTTGCGTAAGACATGGAGATTTACAGCAACTAGAGCCTAAGTGAACCTTCAGAAGCATCATAACATTTGGCTGTTTATTAATTGCAGATACTTGTGACGAGAACTTTGACAAAGGGTTCTTCATCAGGGACCTTTTGTTCGCCTTGCAACATATTATATTTCATTTTGGGGAGTACATAATCTCCTCGGAGTTTGGTTTTGAAAACAATTTATATCCTGCGATTCTAATTGTTTCAACTAAAACCCTGAACTTCCATCCATCCCTCTGTCCATCTCTATCAACTTGACCATAATACTACACGTGTTTGAGAAAATCATACTAAAAAAACAGCTCCATTTCAAAGTTACGGGTTTCAAGAGGACTGAAAACCGCCTTCAAAGCCACTTTCTTTCTGTGCAATCCCTCTCTCTCTCTCTCTCTCTCTCTCTCTCTCCCTATTCAAGAACCCCAACCACATGATGCCCTTGATATGAGTTACACCTTAGTTGCCGACCTGCAATTCAATAGGAACATGCTTCCAATCACATCTTCCTTATGAATGAAGAAGTTAATGCAGATACCAGATTCTTCAAGGTGTGACCTGAGCAATCAAATCAACCCTCCGCCCAGTATGCATCTAGTTTCACTAAGATTGATTTCATGTTCACTATTCTTGTTCCGAGTATCTTAATTTCACTCATACTCTGAAGCTTTTATTTAACAACCCTAGTTGCAACTCTCAGTATGATCAAAATAAACATGATTTACTAGTAACACGAACCAAATACATTTAAAAGAAGAGTAATTTACCGTAAACCCCTGATCTTAACCTATGAGCCCTAGGCCCACCATAAGGAAACACAACAAAAAAAGAAACCAATGTTTGATCTTATCTCCTCTATGCTAATTTATCTACCCAACTTCTTAAATTACTTGAGACAATAGCCTCGATGGTAGACACCCACTCCTGAAAAAGGAAAAAAGAAAGTTCATTTGGCAAAACTTTTTAGAGGGTGTTTTTTGCCTTCTTTTTTATTTTATTGATAATGTGGCAAGTAGTTTTGAGTGTTTTGTGTTTTGAGTTGCTTGTTAATACTTTTGCTTTGTTACTAAAAAGAAAAAAGCTACTCTAAAAAGCGTTGCCAAACGAGCCATTTTGATGGTTTGTTAAACGTTGATTGGCTATAACTTCACGTCAGTGAGGTTGAAAATCATGATTGCATTTATATAATTTGTATTAGGATTATAACAACTCCTTTGAGTTTGGGTGAAGCAATCTGATCTTCAAAGATGATGGGGACGGGAAAGTGTTGGGCTTTTGAGGGAAAAAAAAAAAATATTGGGTTGTTGTACTTGAGTAAGTTGTTTACGTAATATCTAGAAAAAAGGTTTATGGTCTTCATTTGCAAGAGTTGGGGAGTGAGGAATTTTTTTTTTTTTGATAAGTTGGGGAGTGAGGAATTCATAGTTCATCAGAAAGGATCAGGTGTAGGAGTTTTATTAAACATTTTGTTGGAGGAATTTGAATAAAGATAAAGAAAATAAATTTGAATTAAAAAAGTTATTATACTATTGACATTCCAAAGAAAAGTTCTGCGGTTTCGACAAAGGGAATACAGTCAGCTCCTACATTTGAATGACTCACATCACACTGCACATTACAAGTCCCATTTACTTCTTTACCAAAACCCAACACACAAAACCTCATACCGGATTGATAGCTAACCTCAAAAGGATACAATTCCAAAAGAAAAAGGACAATTGTCTAAGAATTGCAAAAGATGCTAGCCAAAACAGAAAAACCCATAAGACCCACCTCATTTCTAGTACCCATCACAAAGAACCACCAAAACCCAGAGCTCTTTCATCATTAATATCAACAAGAAAATCAACAAACAAAAAGATCTATGCTCCACTTACCATACCCCCACATCTCCAATCGACCATTTTCACAAAACAGCCAAAACCCAGATAAGAAAATCATTGAGCAAAACAAAAATATCAAAATCATTGACAATGAAGAAGCTGATGATGGTGGTGATTGAGAAATGCTGACCTGCGGATCTTGTTGCCCTTGCCGACCTGGTACATGCCCCAGGAGAAAGCACCGAAGGCGGCGAGGAAAATGGCCACGGCGCTGGGTCCCTTGTTGGGGATCCTACGGGCGTACCGGACCGGCGGGAACCCGCCCGGAGGCGGCCCGTCTTGGAGGATCGGCATGTCCTTCACGCTCACCATGCCTGGCTTCTTCCTTATCGCTGCCTCCGTCATCTTTGGTCTCTCTCTTTGTCGAATTTGGTAGAGAATGGAAATATGGGAGTTCCGAGCAGCTGAATGGATGGAGATTGGAGAAGAAGCTCAGGAGGAAATGTTCGTAACAAGGCTATGTGTGCAGTGGTGGTGGTAGTGTGCTGGAAGGTCTAGGAGAGTGAGATATTGGGTCCAATTGGAAGGAGACAGGTGGCATTATAGATTATCTAAGGAAAACTACTTTTACGGTTTTACCCCTCCAACAACAAAAAAAAAATACCCCTAAAAATTCCTAAATTACAAAAATACCCTTACAATTCATCCAAAAAAAAAAAAACAAAACAAAACAAAAAACCAAACAAAAATAAAACTAACTCAACTTATTTTTTAAAAATTTTAAATTCTTTTTACTTTTCTTTTTTTTTTTGGATTTTTTATGGGCATTTTTTTCTTTGGGGGGCAAAAATGAGACATTGCAACTCTAAGTACTAAATTGGTAGGACACATTAACCAAGTTAAAAGATTGAGGAGTAGTTTGCAAATTGAGGAGTATTGAAAGTATAACTTCGTTGTGCACTTAGATCAAACCTTGTAGAGAATATTCAGCTTGAGGAGTGACCTAAATGTTCATAGTGAAATTAAGGTAAAAAATAATTTTACTATCACTTTATTTCACTATTTCTTAATCATTGAGTCATCAATTTAATCTCATGATTATTCTCATACTCTTGAAATCAAATTTCATTGAGTACACCTAATTTTAATGACTCCTTATTGAAATACTCAAGTCAAAGATTTAGAATAATTAATTTCTATTAAATTTTATTTTAAAGTGTTTCACATCTCTTTGATTTCAATCAAAGTATCTCAATGAGTAATGCTTCCACAATGTTACATGTGATCATCTAATACATTGAAATTTTGATCGACTCATAAATGTATCAAAGTGTATATTTCGCATCTCTTTGATTTCACTCTTAAAATGTATCTCACTCATAAATTTTGATCGTACTCCTTACGCCTCCTTGGCACGCGTGTGCTATACATGCCATCCCTGGGGGGCGCTATGGAGATTTTCATATCTTATTGCATATTATTTTATTTTGAGGTATTCCCCATAATATGGGCTGGTTCTTCTCGTGAATGGCATTAATTCAACCTTTTTCATTGCTACCATTGTTGTTGAGGACTTTCTTCTGATGTGCTATTCCATCATTTTTATTGTGGAAGTTCGGGTAAGGTTGAGGGGCCGTTCAAGGTTTGTGCCATTTCTCATGCCTTTTGGCTATGCCATCTCTTTTATGAGAAGAGTCGAGGGGCCCTCTAAGGTTCGTATTCCTTCTCATTCCTCAAACAACCTAAACTGACAACCAATTTTCTTGATGTTTATGCCAAGAATTTATAGGGCTATGCCATTCAGTTGACACATTTTCTCTTTATTTAGTTGTTACTGCACTTAATTGATTGTATTGAGCTTATTGTTGGATTGCTCATCTCTTTTTTGGGTTTTAATTTGATGTATTCTTCCTCTTTCCCCTTCTTGTGTATATTGCTCATAAAAAAAAAAAAAAAAAAAAAAAAAAAAAAAAAAAAAAAAAAA
>NC_081544.1:27616819-27623387 GCF_901000735.1 Corylus avellana
AAAATAAAAACAAAAATACTAAAATTTATTTATTTTTTTCAAAATTTTAAGATTATTTTTTTCTTATCAAAAATTATATAGGGGTAATTTCATCACTTTGCTAGTATTTGGGGGTACGTAGTCATTGTTTTGGTAGTTTAGGGGGTAAATTGTCGTAATTGATAGTTTGAGAGGTAGATTGTCATTGGGGTGGTAGTTTGAGGGGGTTAAGTGGACTTTACCCTAAAAACTTATATTATGTCCCGTAGTTTTTCAATTAATATTTCAGATTTAACTTCACATACTCTTTGTTTCTTAAAAAAAATTGAAATTAAATCTGAACCGTTTGCTACAAATCAAATTCAAGTTTTTTATTTTTTTTTATTGATTAATTAATAAATCTGTACACAGAGAAGTTACGTCCATAGTTAGGCGGGGTATAGTTTAGGAGCCAAACGCGGCTTTGCGTGGGCATGCAAGGGCTTGGCCATGGAAAGGTCATTTACAGACTCTGAGAGGTCAATCTCCTCCATGTTCAGGGGGAAACTCCATGAAAACCCTTGAAGAAGCCTTGCCAAAAGCATCACATTCATAGACGTCCCAAGTTGAACACCCATGCACCCCCGCCTTCCCGTATTGAATGAAATGAAGCGCAGCTCATTCTCTGTAAGAGTCACCACCTCCTCTGCCGATGATCCGTCCTTCCTCAGATGTCGCTCTGGTTTGAACTTCAGTGGATCCTCCCAAACCCTAGGGTTGCGGCCAAGCCCATATCGGCTTAAGAGGACATGGCTTCCTTTTGGGATGAAATGGCCACCGACAGTCATGTCTAGCATTGAGACATGGGGGAGGTTAAATGGCGCAACTGGGTGAAGACGATAGCCATCCCTTGCACAAGCCTTAACATAATTGAGCTTTGGAATATCGGATTCTTGAACCCATCTCTCCTTTCCAACCACCCTATCAATTTCATCTACCGCTTTCTGGAGGACCTCCGGTTGGCTCAGCATTTCTGATAGTACCCACTCTACGTTGTTGGCAGGGTTATCCACCGATGCAAGTATTAAATCCTGCATGTAATATTTACCACGTAAATATCTCATAAAACTGATGCGGCATAATTTAATATTGTAAGTGGGCCCACTTCAGATGGATTCTTTATGCTTTTCAAGTTTATAGGAGTGTCAACTATTAATAATGTAGCATCGAAAACGAAAATCAATCAATGAAAAAAAAAAGAAAGAAAGATAATACATAAATATAGGGTGGGTCAGATCCAATCAAGTTTAACTTGCCGTGATTTGAGCTTTGATCTCTTCTACCGATAGAGCTGGTTCCCCGTTGGAATCCTTTGCCAAAATGAGAGCGTCAAGTAAGTCCTCAGCCTCCTTCTTCTTCCCATCTCTCCACATCTCTACTCTCTCATCGATGATCGGTTCCTCATAGCTGCTAACAATTCTCATAGCCTCACTCACCATCTTCTCATGACCATCTAAGTCTAGCGCTCTTAAGCATGGGATGTAATCCGACACAGCAAATGCATAAATATGAATGAGTAAGCTCCAAAGTGATTCAACATATTCCACTTCCTCAACTCCAAGCCCTCCATCATTGCTTCCTTTTCCAAAGTATCGTTTGTTGAATATCATCTTCCTCATTACATTTCCACAATATTGATGTATTGCAAACCTTACGTCCACGGCAAGGCTGCTTTTCTCGGACTGGTTACGAATGAACCGAACAAGATTATCGGCTTCTTCCGTCCTCTTATGGAGCAGCCAGTGGAGTGTTGTCGGGTTAATTACATTGGAAGCCACCACCTTTCTCATCTTCTTCCAGTGTTCTGACCATGGTACAAGAGCTATTGTCTTGAATCCACGAGTAGAATACTCGGTCGCCATTGTAAGAGGTCTTGATGCGAATATTGAATCGTATTGTTGCAAGAACTCCCGGGCAATTTCCGGCGAAGTCACTGGTATAACATGAACACCTGCTAGACGGGGCACAAGCGATTTCAGTGTTGAGTTCTTTCATAAGGCCATGTATCCACCGGAATGCTGGCTTATTCCTCCACAATTCCGGGAGGTTTCCGACTATAGGCCATGGAGTTGGGCCGGGTGGGAGTGGCCTTTGCTTACTTTTTCGATGGAATATGAGAGGAAAGATTAAAACGAACGCAGTAACAAAGACGAAGATACTGGTTAAGCGAAGAGAATCATTTTCTAAGGTGGCATAACCATGATAACCTGGCCAATTAACCATGATATCGAAGAATATAAGAAAATTGGTTTAGAAAGACAAATAGCTTCTCAAACATAAGAAACCCCATCAGTTAGTCTTCTATGTATATATATTGAAGCGAAATGGAAAAAGGAAGACATTAGCGGTAGATGACATGCCTAGCGATAAAAGGAAAGTCTCCACCGGTCTTTGTTATTTGTGACATGCATAGCAATAAAAGGAAAGTCTACACCGGTCTTTGTTATTTGTGATATGCCTAGCAATAAAAGGAAAGTCTACAATGATCTCTGTTAATTGTTTTCTAGCTATCAACTTCAAGCTTAAAAAAAAAAAAAAAACAAAAACAAAAAAATGAAGAGTTGAGAAAGCGTAGAAAAAAAAGAGGAGGAAAGTTTGAGGAAAGAATGTAGACGATAGAAAGAGAAAGAAACATTGGCATATCATGGTCAACTAGGGCTAGCTACCTTAGAAAATGACTATGTTCCCTTAACCAATATTCTCTTCGCCTGACTTGATTTCACAAGTCAATCGGCCGTGGGCCGAGCATGTTAATTTCTTTTCTTAATTGGCTATGCTGTTGGCCGGATGGATAGATTTTGTAGTCTTGCACCAACTGGCCTTTCTCCCTTATATGTTCATATTTCAGACTTGAAAAACACAAAAGTACTGTCGATTCTGAAGAAGAATGCAAAAATCACAACGAAATAGTGGTTTGAGAAAGTGAAGAGTTATAAAATGATAGTTTGAGAAAGTTTTTGCAAATGACAGTAATGTAAGCAGTTTTTGCACATGCTACAAATTCTGTCTATTTTAATGCTCTCGGCTAACAAAATGGGAATTTTGCAATGAAATTGTAATTTAAGAGGAATCAAGTACGTACGTATCACAAGTGGATTGTGTCGTGTTAGTAATTAAGTGGATATTGCCTTTCAAGACTGCACCTGAATTCGCCCTTAGATATTGATGTGGTATATAAAATTAATCCTGATCAATTAATTATGGTACCGTGTAGTAGGTACCACTTTTGGTTTGTCTACAAGAAAAATTAAGAGAAATTACTAAGAGGTTTCCTCTTTTCAACCAAAGATGTATATTCGTTGGCGCGTGAGAATTATTCAAAGTATATATATATATATAGAACCAAGCACGTGCCATGTGCCATCTCCACTAGTATATATATAAATTAAGAGGAATTACTAAGAGGTTTTCTCTTTTCAACCAAAGATGTATATTAGTTGGCGTGTGAGAATTATTCAAAGTATATATATATATATATATATATATATACACACTAGTGGAGATGGCACGTGCTTGGTCCTATATATAGTGTATATATATATATATATATATATATACTTTGAATAATTCTCACACGCCAACTAATATACATCTTTGGTTGAAAAGAGGAAACCTCTTAGTAATTCCTCTTAATTTTTCTTGTAGACAAACCAAAGGTGGTACCTACTACACGGTACCATTATATTTTTGGGAGCAAGTTGACCATCTTGTCTCGTTTCTCTTCGGACCGAATACATAATATTTTTGGAAGCAAAATCTAGCCAATTGGGTGATGGGGTAGGTATCCTACATTTGGATTTTTGGTCAGATTTTTTTTACTCTTGTACTCTTTCTTTGTAGCAACATAAGTGGTTGACAAGAAATCAGAAAAAAAAAATGCTCCGCCTTTTCTCCTCCATTTCTTCTCTGAATCCAAATCGGTTTAGGTTGATTTTTTTTTTACTCATTTCTCCACCATTCCTTCTCTGAATAGAAAATCAATTTAGGTAGATTTTGTTTTTGACTTCTGTACACTTCTTTGTAGCAATTGAAAAAAAAAAAAAAAATGATTTCCTTTCTTGCCCATTTCTTCTTAATCTCGCCCATTCCTTTTGAAGCTTCCTTCATAAAAAGACCAAAAAATCTCTATCAAAAAGTTTGACTCTTTATATACTCAGGGGAAAAATAGTAATTTAAATATAAAAGACAAAAATATCCAGACAACTTTTTAAATTCATTAGATTCAAGAAGGGCAAATTAGTAGTTTCACAATCTAAAGAAATGTCAAAAGACATAAATAACCTTATCTAATAACTAAATCATAATGTACAAAGAATAAGGGCAAAATAATAAATTTAAAGTGCAAAAGAAAAATTACTGTTTGGCTTGCATTCCCACCTTTTATATATCTTTAAGTAAAGATATATATAGAGATCACATATTGAAATGTTTATTTTAAAATTTTTGAATAAAAAGTGTACTTTTTCATAGAGAACCAAGAAATATTCCATGCTCTCAAAAAATATTTAGAACACGCCTATGAAAGTAAGTCCATCCCTCTAATTTCCCAGTTGTTTCTCCTTAATTTAATTATTTCATCTATTCATCTAGACTTGTACCTCCACTTGTACAAGATGTGCCCTTCATTTATAATATATATTTTTTGTAAGTATAATTTATCTATTCAATAATACTTTTATGTCCACTTGCACATGATATATATATATAGGGGAACACTTTATCCCTGAAGTTTCAGGAATTTTTCAATTTGAACCCCAAAGTTTTAAAATTGGCAATATACCCCCCTAATGTTTCAAAAATTTTCAATTTAAACCTTCCGTTAATAATTTTCGTCAAATTGGACATAATTTTTTTTTATAAAAAAAAGCATGAGGGTAATTACGTAATTTCATATATTTCCGTCAAATTTAACGAAAGGTTTAAATTGAAAATTTTTGAAACATTAGGAGGATACATTGCCAATTTTTAAACTTTAGGGTTTAAATTAAAAAACTCCTGAAACTTATGGGGGTAAAGTGAATTTTTCCTATATATGAGAGAATTTGATAGTAGAAGGTGGGTCGAAAGTTCTTTTTTGATGGCACATGAATAAGTAGTTGAAATATATTATTTATGTGCCATTTGAGATGTTCACCCATGCATGAATCCATTCCCCAGGAACGTTTTTCCTCCCGAGTTCCTTTTGGAAATTTATGGACTTGTGATATGGTTATCCCTTTATATTATCTTTGTTCACATGGAAGCTTAAGTTAGAATAAAAAAGCAGATTTTCTAAATGTAGGACCTAGTCCTCGATCCTTATGTTACCTGAAAAATAATGTAACTTTTAAAATTACCATTAAATTTATGATACTATTGCATTTTGATCTAATTGTAACACAAGAAAGACATAGGTCTTATATTTAGCATTACTCATTCTATTTACACGTTTTATGTTTTTATTTAGGTAGAATAAGTACACTACAACATGACCTACCATTAATATATTATCAGATATTTTGTTTTGGGTTAGAATAGGGTTGAAAAAGAACCGAGTCATTCAAACTGAACCTTTGCCCTTCACTCCAAATTAAGATGTTCATCTATGCTTGGACCTTGCTTATTTTTTGTTCTTACGACAAGGACCTTAATTAATTTGTTTGTGCTTGCGAGTCTCACCTTATTGTGGCTCTGATACTACTTGTTAGGGAGATCGATACATTGTGAAATCTTCAGTGAGCCTATAATATATCATGTTGAAACACCACTCAACCCAATAACTAAAACCGATGGGTTTGAGCCCTACCATGTTATATTAATCACTCACACTCACATTTCTTACATATTTTCAATGTGGGACTCTATCCATTTTATAATCACACATGTATATTCAACAACAATTATACATGATTCATTAAAAATACAAGGTGGTAAAGTTAAAAATTAGTTAATCTAATTAACTTAAAATATTTTTTTAACAACAGTTAAATAGCTAATGATTAGCAAGGAATTATGAAAAAAAGAGCAATCCAACATACACTACAAATTGTACAGCATTCTTTTTACAAACTAACATAGCACTTACATGAACGCTGCCACATTAGCAACTTAACAATTAAAATTTACAAGTTGCTGATGTAGTAGTTACCATGTAGAATGCCACATCAGTTTTGTAACGAAAATTTTATAAAATTTGTAGTAGCTCTAGCATATTCTTTATGAAAAAGTATTAAGTTAATTAAGCAGTTTATAAATAAGCTTGATTTCTTTTGAAAAATAAATTTGGAATTGTTTGGCTACCAACTGAAAAGGAGGGGTGGTCGCGAACCACCTTTATCCCCAATGCCGCCTATAGGGCCAGCCAGCCAGCCACCCCTATCCCCATAAGGGTGACTCATAGGCTACCCCTACTAGTGGCCGGGGGTGATGGGTGCCCCACCAAGGGGTTCGCATGTTGTTCCCTTCTTTTTTTTTGTCTTTTTTTTTAAAATTTTTTTTGAAGATATATATTTTTATTTTTTAATAAAGTAATATATATATATATATATATATATATATATATATATATATA
>NC_081544.1:27623487-27677428 GCF_901000735.1 Corylus avellana
TTATTTAACAACCCTAGTTGCAACTCTCAGTATGATCAAAATAAACATGATTTACTAGTAACACGAACCAAATACATTTAAAAGAAGAGTAATTTACCGTAAACCCCTGATCTTAACCTATGAGCCCTAGGCCCACCATAAGGAAACACAACAAAAAAAGAAACCAATGTTTGATCTTATCTCCTCTATGCTAATTTATCTACCCAACTTCTTAAATTACTTGAGACAATAGCCTCGATGGTAGACACCCACTCCTGAAAAAGGAAAAAAGAAAGTTCATTTGGCAAAACTTTTTAGAGGGTGTTTTTTGCCTTCTTTTTTATTTTATTGATAATGTGGCAAGTAGTTTTGAGTGTTTTGTGTTTTGAGTTGCTTGTTAATACTTTTGCTTTGTTACTAAAAAGAAAAAAGCTACTCTAAAAAGCGTTGCCAAACGAGCCATTTTGATGGTTTGTTAAACGTTGATTGGCTATAACTTCACGTCAGTGAGGTTGAAAATCATGATTGCATTTATATAATTTGTATTAGGATTATAACAACTCCTTTGAGTTTGGGTGAAGCAATCTGATCTTCAAAGATGATGGGGACGGGAAAGTGTTGGGCTTTTGAGGGAAAAAAAAAAAATATTGGGTTGTTGTACTTGAGTAAGTTGTTTACGTAATATCTAGAAAAAAGGTTTATGGTCTTCATTTGCAAGAGTTGGGGAGTGAGGAATTTTTTTTTTTTTGATAAGTTGGGGAGTGAGGAATTCATAGTTCATCAGAAAGGATCAGGTGTAGGAGTTTTATTAAACATTTTGTTGGAGGAATTTGAATAAAGATAAAGAAAATAAATTTGAATTAAAAAAGTTATTATACTATTGACATTCCAAAGAAAAGTTCTGCGGTTTCGACAAAGGGAATACAGTCAGCTCCTACATTTGAATGACTCACATCACACTGCACATTACAAGTCCCATTTACTTCTTTACCAAAACCCAACACACAAAACCTCATACCGGATTGATAGCTAACCTCAAAAGGATACAATTCCAAAAGAAAAAGGACAATTGTCTAAGAATTGCAAAAGATGCTAGCCAAAACAGAAAAACCCATAAGACCCACCTCATTTCTAGTACCCATCACAAAGAACCACCAAAACCCAGAGCTCTTTCATCATTAATATCAACAAGAAAATCAACAAACAAAAAGATCTATGCTCCACTTACCATACCCCCACATCTCCAATCGACCATTTTCACAAAACAGCCAAAACCCAGATAAGAAAATCATTGAGCAAAACAAAAATATCAAAATCATTGACAATGAAGAAGCTGATGATGGTGGTGATTGAGAAATGCTGACCTGCGGATCTTGTTGCCCTTGCCGACCTGGTACATGCCCCAGGAGAAAGCACCGAAGGCGGCGAGGAAAATGGCCACGGCGCTGGGTCCCTTGTTGGGGATCCTACGGGCGTACCGGACCGGCGGGAACCCGCCCGGAGGCGGCCCGTCTTGGAGGATCGGCATGTCCTTCACGCTCACCATGCCTGGCTTCTTCCTTATCGCTGCCTCCGTCATCTTTGGTCTCTCTCTTTGTCGAATTTGGTAGAGAATGGAAATATGGGAGTTCCGAGCAGCTGAATGGATGGAGATTGGAGAAGAAGCTCAGGAGGAAATGTTCGTAACAAGGCTATGTGTGCAGTGGTGGTGGTAGTGTGCTGGAAGGTCTAGGAGAGTGAGATATTGGGTCCAATTGGAAGGAGACAGGTGGCATTATAGATTATCTAAGGAAAACTACTTTTACGGTTTTACCCCTCCAACAACAAAAAAAAAATACCCCTAAAAATTCCTAAATTACAAAAATACCCTTACAATTCATCCAAAAAAAAAAAAACAAAACAAAACAAAAAACCAAACAAAAATAAAACTAACTCAACTTATTTTTTAAAAATTTTAAATTCTTTTTACTTTTCTTTTTTTTTTTGGATTTTTTATGGGCATTTTTTTCTTTGGGGGGCAAAAATGAGACATTGCAACTCTAAGTACTAAATTGGTAGGACACATTAACCAAGTTAAAAGATTGAGGAGTAGTTTGCAAATTGAGGAGTATTGAAAGTATAACTTCGTTGTGCACTTAGATCAAACCTTGTAGAGAATATTCAGCTTGAGGAGTGACCTAAATGTTCATAGTGAAATTAAGGTAAAAAATAATTTTACTATCACTTTATTTCACTATTTCTTAATCATTGAGTCATCAATTTAATCTCATGATTATTCTCATACTCTTGAAATCAAATTTCATTGAGTACACCTAATTTTAATGACTCCTTATTGAAATACTCAAGTCAAAGATTTAGAATAATTAATTTCTATTAAATTTTATTTTAAAGTGTTTCACATCTCTTTGATTTCAATCAAAGTATCTCAATGAGTAATGCTTCCACAATGTTACATGTGATCATCTAATACATTGAAATTTTGATCGACTCATAAATGTATCAAAGTGTATATTTCGCATCTCTTTGATTTCACTCTTAAAATGTATCTCACTCATAAATTTTGACTGCATTCCCCATCTCCTGACACACCTCCCAGGCTACATGTGCCACCCCCCATCTCCACTTCAACTGTTATGTGGTGGTGCTCGCTGTCTCTTCAATGTTTCTATAATGGTTCTCCATAATTGTTTTCTTTTTTTTTGCTTGTTGAGGACTGTCTTCTGATGTGCTATTCCATCATTTTTTATTGTGGAAGTTCGGGTAAGGTTGAGGGGCCGTTCAAGGTTTGTGCCATTTCTCATGCCTTTTGGCTATGCCATATCTTTTATGAGAAGAGTCGAGGGGCCCTCTAAGGTTCGTATTCCTTCTCATACCTCAAACAACCTAACTGACGACCAATTTTCTTGAAGTTTATGCCAAGAATTTATAGGGTTATGCCATTCAGTTGACACATTTTGTCTTTATTTAGTCGTTACTGCACTTAATTGATTGTATTGAGCTTATTGTTGGATTGCCCATCTCTTTTTTGGGTTTTAGTTTGCTGTATTCTTCCTCTTTCCCCTTCTTGTGTATATTGCTCATAAAAATAAAAATAAATAAATAAAATAAAATAAACAGAGAAACAAATGTTATGTGAAAGCTTTGGAGCCGAGCTAAAGAAATGTTAAGTGTATTTGACTATTTTACTACATGGCTTTTTCCAACTGACGTGGCAATGCAACGTTATATTATCATGTCACTCACTAAATTGAGGTGATAGTTCATCTGAAATAAGGGTGTCACATAAGCTTTAAAACAACTCCCATAAAAAGTAACTAAAGAGTGATTGGATAACTACTTTTATCCACTCCAGTGGGTTGCCAACCACCTATTTTGGGGTAAAGGGGTTGTCGGCCATCCCTACTAAACCTTTAGATTTGTTGCACCACCCTTAATCTTCAATTTGGTGCATAATAAACCGCACCAGATTAGGTCTACTGCTCAAAATTATTGCAATTGATGGGAATTCAAACTAACCAGGATCAATGAACAAAAACTCATTTTTAAGAAACTAGCCACTTATGTGCATTTGACAATTTGGAAAAATGGAACCTAAATCTCTAGCTTTGTTCTCATAGTTGCCAACAACCCTTTTAGAGATTGTAATGGTTGCTATATTATTTATTATTTATTTTTTACTCTAAATATGGACTTACAAAGCTTTTTATTTGGGGGGTCCAATGAAATAAAAGGGTTTAGAAGTCATAGAGAAACCTTAAACCACGTTAAGTTAGTGGTGGACTAGTGGTAAAAACATGATACTCGCAAGTAGTGAGTACTACGCCGAAGTCCATATAAAACAAAATAAAAAAACACAAAAACCCTTAAACCCTAGAAGCTGCCGGCGACTGCTTCTAGACCCTTCATTTCCTTTTAAAAGCACCACTCCTCTCCCACGCTTCTCCTGATCTGTCTCAGTCTCTCTTTTGAAGTCTGCCATTTCTCCCATCACAATCATGTACCGCTTCGCCTCAAGCCTCGCCTCCAGAGCTCGGTACGTGCTCTTTCTCCTTCCGTTCCGATTCTTCCTGTTCTTTTTCCATCTGGGATTCTCTCATTCTTTTCTTATTCCATATGGTTCACGAGAAAATGTGATAATCGATGTCTTGGATATGGTTTTTTTTTTTTTCATAGTTTCGAGTTTAGACACGGTAAAAGTTAGTTACTTTTTTCTAAGCAGCATAGCAACATGAGTTTCAGAGTTCAGCGTTCTTGGTTTTTTCTTTTTTCTACCTTCTCAGAAAGCAATAAGAAAGAAACTTAATTTCTTGGTTTTTCTATTTGGGTTTTGCAGGGTCGCTAGGAACGGTGCCCAGCAGGTCGGAGAACTAGTTGTTGGGATTTCTTTAAGCTGTGGAACTCCTACGATTATATGTGCTAATGTTTGTGTTGATCCCCTCGCTTTGTCGTATATAGGTTGGTAGCAGATTGAGTTGGAGCAGGAATTATGCGGCCAAAGACATCAGATTCGGAGTGGAAGCCCGGGCTCTTATGCTTAAGGGCGTGGAAGAGCTAGCCGATGCTGTCAAAGTCACCATGGGTCCTAAGGTACTCCATATCTAGCTAACAAGATCATTCCTTAATTGTAATCTCTAACTTTTGTTGTGTAACTCATATCTCAATGCCATTTATAGATTATAATTTTTATAAGCATTGGTGTTTCTGCTGGTTTTTGGCCCCAAAAATCTTTTATTTTTTTATTTTTTTATTTTATTTATTTAATTTATTTAATTTATTTAATTTTTTTTTAAATAATGACTATTCTTTGTTGAAATTTGATAATCTCCGGGTTTCTTATTAATTAGGGAAAAATTCAATTTACCCTCTGAAGTTTCAGGGGTTTTTCAATTTGGAACCTAATGTTTTTAAAAATTGGCAATGTACCTTCTTAATGTTTTAAAAATTTTCAATTCAGACCCTCCGTTACTAATTTTCATCTAATTGGATGGAAATCATCCTACATGTGTCTCACGTGAGATTTTGATGCCCTCTATTCCAATTTTGCCTTCATTAAAACCTATAAAAGTACGTAATTACTCTCATTTTACGTAATTTTATAGGTTTTAATAAGGGCAAATTGGAATAGAGGGCATCAAAATCTCACGTGAGACACACATGAGATGATTTCTATCCAATTAGATGAAAATTAGTAATGGAGGGTCTGAATTGAATTTTTTTGAAACATTAGAGGGGGTACATTGCCAATTTTTAAATATTGTGGTTCTAATTGAAAAATTCCTGAAATTTCAGGAGGTAAAGTGAATTTAACCATATTAATTAACTTATTGAGCGAATGCTGGAGATATAAGTGTGACTGTATGCTGATGTTCGCGGGGGGGGGAGGACTTTGGCAGCGTAAACGTATAATTTCTTTTTACTATGTACAGAAACATGTAAATTTATTGTTTTAAGCAATATTGGAGACGAAGAAGCAAAGGTTTACTTAATGCATGCTGTAAGGAAGGGTGCATATTCAAGAAATTTCTGAGAATGATCTTCTCCATTTTTCTCTTGGCATTTATGTTGTTATCTTGTAGAAAATTAGGGAAAAAAAAGGTTTAAAAAAAAAGAGTAAAGTTGCCTGTTGTTTGAAGTTCTATGAATCTGCTTTCTTCGCTAGTATATTTTGAATCCAGGTTTTGTTTTGTTGAAACCTTTTCTTTTCCTAATGTTGGAATAGTCAATGTGGTTAAGTGTTGACATTGGTGTTTTGCTGTCGAAGGGACGTAATGTGGTAATTGAACAAAGTTGGGGTGCCCCAAAAGTTACAAAAGATGGTGTAACCGTTGCAAAGAGCATTGAATTCAAGGACAAAGTCATGAATATTGGTGCCAGCCTTGTGAAACAGGTTGCAAATGCCACCAATGATACAGCAGGGGATGGTAAGGTCTTCATCCCATAGAAGCGTTTGGTGGAAACTCAGATAATTATATTGTGATATTTCTGTTCGTGTATCTATGTTGTTTGTGGTTATTGTTAAGAATCGCTTGGCTTGCATTCTTATACATGGTAGAAGATTTGGTGTTCTGAATGTGAAAGTTGTGTTCGAGATGCGTTGCTGTGTAACTCTTTTCTTTCACCCCGTTAAGCTGAGTAATGAGAACTGTGAGACTTTTCAATGTGTTTGTAGGGACAACCTGTGCTACAGTACTTACCCGAGCAATATTTGCCGAAGGGTGCAAGTCAGTTGCTGCTGGAATGAATGCAATGGACCTAAGACGTGGTATTACCATGGCAGTTGACGCTGTTGTTACACATTTGAAGAGCAGAGCACGAATGATCAGCACATCTGAAGAAATAGCACAGGTCTGTCTGAGGCTTTCTAGTAACTCAGCCTTTTGCAGCTTGAGTTCTTTAGTGCTGAGGGTTTATAAAAGTAAAGATTGTGAGGTTTAATCGAAGGTCGCCGGTGTATAAATCTAATGTGACAGGTTGGGACAATATCTGCAAACGGAGAGAGAGAAATTGGTGAGTTGATTGCAAGGGCCATGGAGAGAGTTGGCAAAGAGGGAGTAATCACAATCCAAGTAATTAACTTATTATTCATACCTTGTATTTTCTAGCTATCAATGCCAAATCTTCTTCCTTTTTTTTTTTTTTGTTTCGGGAGTGGGGGTGTTCTCCTCCCTTCCCCCCTCTTTGTGCCAAACGATTCCCAAGAAGTGTGGGTCTTACTTTCTTTAACCATTGCAGGATGGAAAAACATTGTATAATGAGTTGGAAGTTGTTGAGGGCATGAAGCTAGATAGGGGTTACATATCCCCTTATTTCATTACCAACCAGAAAACCCAGAAATGTGTAAGTTTTTACCTTTTCTCATGGCACAAATGCCTGGTTATATAGACTTGAAATTGCCGGGTTGCATGCTCACCAGCTGTCCAAGTAAAAAAAAAAAAAAAAAAAACTTGGTGCTGCTTCAGTTTTAAAGCAATGTCCGTGGCTATTTGTTGACAGGAAATGGAAGACCCTCTCATTCTAATTCATGAGAAGAGGATCTCAAGTTTAAATGCTATCGTTAAAGTATTGGAGCTGGCTTTGAAGGTGAGTAACTTCTGGTGAATCAGTTTTATTTGGTTCCATCTTTACCAATTGATGTATTCTGCTCACACTTACTTTGTTCAGAGACAAAGGCCCTTACTAATTGTTGCTGAAGATGTGGAAAGTGAGGCTTTGGCAACTCTTATCCTGAATAAGCTTCGTGCTGGAATCAAGGTTGTTTTTTTTTTTTGGTGGTTGGCAGTATTTCTTGTTTCCTTTTTGATTTACTCTTGATACAGTGGTGGTGCTTTTTGCTAAACTGATGTGAATGTCATTGCTACAGGTTTGTGCTATTAAAGCTCCTGGTTTTGGTGAAAACAGGAAAGCTGGTCTACAGGATCTAGCTGTTCTTACAGGAGGAGAAGTAAGTCTACCGCCCTGTAGGTTTAAACCTCTCAATTTTTGATACCGCATGACCCTGATCTGTGTTAGCTTTATATTTTAGCTTATTACCGACGAGCTTGGCATGAATCTTGAAAAAGTGGATCTGGATATGCTTGGCACTTGCAAGAAGGTAAGCTTGAATACCATTTGAAGTTTATATGTGTACTCTTATCTCTTTGACCATGGATCTTTTAGTGTAAATTTTTATTGATGTGTGCAATTCTGATTGACAAGTTTGGGGCATTGGACTTTTACTTGAGGGATAGATTTTGAACTTTTAATATAGTAGACAATGATTCTTGAAGTGAATTTTGATTGATGTGAAATTCTGACTGGCAAATTTGGAATAAGTGTAGATGTTAGCTCTTTATCATCATGATTTTCAGAGGATGATTAATGGTTTTTGTTTTAGGTCACAATATCAAAAGATGACACTGTTATTCTTGATGGTGCTGGCGACAAGAAGGGTATTGAGGAAAGATGTGAACAGGTTTGTCTCAGTACCTCCGAGACTTTGTTTTTCCATCCCTTTTTGCATTATCTTATATTTGAACTGTGACAATTGATTAATTGTTATTCTGTTAGCTGAGAAATATATTCCTAAACAAACTTAATTAGGTCTTTTCAGATCCTAAGTTATTGATGTCACCAATAATTGTTATAACAGATCCGGTCAGCAATTGAAAATTGCACTTCTGATTATGACAAAGAAAAGCTACAGGAGAGATTGGCAAAGCTTTCTGGTGGTGTTGCTGTACTGAAGGTCTGGTTACTGTTATATTCTAACATTCTATAAACTGTCAGCTAACTAATGCTCCCAACAGCTTTTGCTGGTTAGGCTGGCTGATCTTTATCTTGTGTTGTCTATGCTCATTCTTGGGTAGTGGTGTAATGGACCAAACAATGGTTGCAATTTGCTTTATTTGCAGATTGGAGGAGCTAGTGAAACTGAAGTTAGTGAGAAAAAGGATAGAGTGACAGATGCCTTAAATGCCACAAAGGCAGCTGTAGAGGAGGGTATAGTACCAGGTAAACCGTTTATCTATTATTTTGTAGTTATCTGGTTGAAATTCAAAGTCAGTGGATCTTACAACAGTTTTCCATCTGCAGGTGGTGGTGTTGCCCTTCTTTCTGCATCGAAAGAGTTGGATAAGCTGGAAACTGCCAACTTTGACCAGAAGATCGGCGTTCAGATTATTCAGAATGCTCTGAAGGTTTGTTTCTTATAGTTTTCGGAATCAAGTATTTGAGAGCACTTAGCTTGGTGTTGGTGACATTTTTGTCTAATAAGATCACAGGGTTTATTTTTTTATTTTTTTATTTTTTAACTCCTGCAAAACAATTGTGTCAAATACAGTGAAATCTCTCTTTGGCATCTATGTGTGCAATAGATCTTCTGGCGTGTCTTAAGCTTGAAAGTTATGATTTTTATCTGGTTATCTGGGCTATTTGTTCTTATTTGTTACTAATGCAGACACCCGTGTACACAATTGCTTCTAATGCTGGAGTTGAGGGGGCTGTTGTTGTTGGTAAGCTGTTGGAAGAAAGTGACCCTGACAAAGGCTACGATGCAGCCAAAGGTCAGTGAATTCCCCAGAGTTTATCATCTCTCTCACTAGGTTGTGTATTCATTTGTACTAATTTGGCAATTGCATGAGCAGATGAATATGTTGATATGGTCAAAGCTGGAATAATTGACCCAGTGAAAGTAATTAGGACTGCTTTGGTTGATGCCGCAAGGTAAGATTAAAGACCCTCCTGTTTATGTGTTAACATGGTATTTGTAATTGAAAATTTAACATCTTTGCTCTTACCTTCTGTTTTCAGTGTGTCGTCTTTGATGACAACCACTGAAGCTGTTGTGACTGAAATACCAAAGGATGAGAAAGAGGCTCCAGCAATGGGTGGTGGCATGGGTGGCATGGGTGGCATGGATTATTGAGGACCCTTCCTAGTCATCCAACTGGATTTTTGTTTCTTGTTTGGTTTGTTCATGGTATCCATGTAACCATAGTAAAAAAAACAATGTAGGTAGCTTGGTGATTTAGGATAAAACTTGTGATTGTTGCTCCGCTGAGGAATCAAGATGTATCGGGACTAATTTTTTTTTTCCCCCAAATAAATCATTGTTTTCCTTATATAATTGGGACTTGAAGGTTTGTTTTGTTAGGTCAGAAGGTGTTTTTCTGTGTGCTAGATTGTGTTTTTTTTTAGCAAGTAAATCCTAATGAAAAAGATGAAGATGTTGATTCTTGGAGGCTAATGGGAATTGGGTTTATAAAAATACATCAACACTGACCTGGAAATATCATGATAATTACAATTATTCCTCCTGAATGCAGTGGGGGAAAAAAATATTCAATTCAAAACAAACACACAGATAGTTTTACATTACGAACAATGATAGTATCACATCTATTCTCCCATCATTTCACAGTCCTGTACTTTTCATTGATGCTGGAAAGAAACAAGAGAACAAGAAGATTTATAAACCAATCTAGAACAGTAAATCCAAAAAATGTCCTTGTCATCAAATATCCTCTTCCTCTGCCGAACAAATATTAGGGACCATTCCAAAAACACCTCCATCGCTTAAGACCCCAAAATCAATTGACTCAACATTACAATTACCAACCAGTAACCCATTTCAATTGTTATTGATAGATCCAGAATTTGCACATCGGGACTGGGTAAATGGGTTGATGATCACATGCAAAATAAGAGAAGAATTATCGGAGTGGCACCGGCCCGTAGCAGGATTGGACTCCGACAACAAAGTCAGTATTTTTGGCTTCAGGGGAGAGAGCTTCTTAAACCCGCTTGAACCCTTTTGAGCTCTTGTAACAATGGGTCTCATATTAGGTTCTCTTGGGTCTTTCTTTGGTCTCAATAGCAGTAAACCTTCTATTTGACCGGGTCTTAGGTCTTCGATCATAGGTTTATTTTCTCTACCCATCAATTATCACCCTAATAATCTTGCCAACTTTCACCAACCCTAATCCAAGTCATATATATCCACAAGTTCACTTCTCACTCGAAAAAGACACACCTAAACCCAATTATGAGGTACCTAATAGCACAGTAATACACATTTTATACTGCAAAATCTAGCTCACTTCACGGAATCAAGTGCATGTTTTTTTTATTATCTATTAAAAAAAGGTGCACACAAGGACACTGGAAATAGTAACGTTGTCAAGTAATGCAGAAAGAGGAAAAATAAGAAACAAGCACATGGGTTGAAGGAGCAAGCAGCCGCATAAAACTAGTCAAGACTAATACGCAAAACCATGAAACTCAAAATTCAGCTTAATAAATATAAAATAACGATCAAAGAGTAGTAGGAGACCAGGCCAGCTAACGTGATAGGTGTGAAAATTAAGGAACAAAGCAAAGCAGATTATGGTTTACCCTGTATTTGGGGTAACTGCATTTTTAGGCCTATCAAATTATAACGTGATAGGTTTAGGACATGGACATCCCAGACAGAATTAGTCCTAATTGGAATCCCAAATCTCCTTAATTCTAAAATTGAATTTAAAATTAAAATTTAATTATATTTTAATTAATCTGTCTTTTCGTGATTCTTATTCTTTTTTATATTTACTGATAAGGCTGACTGAATATGGTGTACAGCTTTTGAAATAGTCACGAGGACGCGCCACCGCCATTACACCCCCAACGGTCAAATAGACGCGTAGTAGGATTGGGTCCACAGCGTCTAGAAACCTGGAGGGCATTTGGGTTTGGTCAATGTGGCTTGTTTATCTTATACAACTTACTCCTCTATTTTTTAATCAAACAATCAAAACCACCTTTACCTATTTGATTTAATGCCACACTCGCAAGTTCTAATCCTGTGATATGTGTGTTAAAGATCGAATTTTTTTGACAAATTTAAATGTTTAATTAGCTGAACAGCTTTGTTAATGTTGTTTGATTAATTCATTCATATGAAGCCTTGCCGTTTAAGTTATGTGAAGAAAATTGTGCAGCTCAAACGTGTGGTTAAACAGAAATACACGAATGGTTCCCCAATGTCCCTTTACAGGTGCTTTCTTCTACTTTGGACTATGTTGAGGTCAATGAACCTGGGAGATGCTCCATGCAAAAGTCAAAGTGTTTGTGTTTGGGCATGTAACCAATCAGGGATGTTTCCTGAAGACCATTATTTTATATATGTTATTCGGCGGGGAATCATAACACCACAAAAGAGGACATTGACAAATGGTTCTTGGAATCCAACGGTTATGAACCGCAGCTGCAACTTTAATATCATACTCCCAGCTTCAAACTACTGCTCCACAAGTTGGTAGCTTCCTTCCTAGTTCTTATAAGGAGTGACCAAAGAGCTTCATTCACATTCTCCTTGCCCAGGTGTTTCAAGCCACATACCACAGGGCAAAACAAGAAAGAAAGGTTTGAATTTTTAACTTCACTCTCATAATAAACGTTTTTTTTTCCCTTTTGTTTTATACATTATGCATTATCTTCGTCATTACTATTATCATGGGATTCCCTGAATATGGTTTTCTCCTTATTGTTGCTGGTAATTCTCTGCCTGAAGGTACTTATAATTCCTATATATATATATACTTAGTATCAAGTCTTGGGCTAAATTTGTTTGTTTTTCTTATATAAACATTGAGACGCATTTTCTACTTTTGTGGAGATAAATTAATTGGAGCATTTGACAAGTGATGTAGTTTTGCTTGTGCAGAGAAAAGTCCAATTTCCATTTGGGTTAGATGAAGAAGATTATTATTATTTTTCTTTCTTTAGTTTAACCTTTTTAGAGGCATTATGTAGAGGATTGGAGAAAAAGGAGTAACATTGATCAGTTCATTAGTTTTGTTATACTGATTGAAACAGGAATGAAAGTCTCCACTGGAGCGGTTGAAGCTACAGAAGCAGATATTAGGCCAATAAACTCTGAGCTTGTTTCTCAGGAAGAAGTACTTGGGTCGTTGGAGCAAAAGAATGTTGACCACTCGGTAGAGAGGAAGAAGTCACTGCGAGCCCGTTATTCATATGGCATCATCTTCTTGGTAACAAATCTTATTGCTTGGTTTGTCCGTGACTATGGGCAAAGGCTTTTACCTCAGCAACATTGTAAGACAATGTTCTTCTCCTCCCACTCCTCCCCACAAACTATATATCTATTTGTTGTAGATACCTAATATACAGTAACATTGTGAAATGGAGATCTAATGATTCTGTGCTTGCATTCTTTTGCAGATCTAAGAGCTTGTGGAACTGGGGGGCGTGATTGTTTTCAAACGCTGGGAGTTCTTCGCGTGAGTTTAGGATGTTTTGTATCTTTTTGCTAATAGTATAACATGTATATTACTTGCTTAATGATGAAATCTCTTATTTCAGCTAATAGTGATTGCTAGGCTGAGAGCTCTTTTAATTGGACATGATACCTTTCTGAAGTCTATATTCAGTTTGGTTTGCACATAACTAATAGTTTTAATGGCAGAATTAATCTTACCTCAACCTGATTCTCTAGACAAAATTGTCTGCTTGAAGTGGTTTAAGGGAAAAATGGGTTTATATTCCAAATTCCAGGCCTCAAAATCCCAAATCAGAGTTGTGCCCTCCATTTTTTCTGATCTGAGTCTGACCAGAAACAGAAACGGTAAATCACTCAAATGTACTTTCAGCATATAATACGAAACACTGGACGATTACATGGTAGTGTGTTATTATTGATTTGTTAGTATAATTTTCCATCTTCATGAATTAGCATCCTTGACACTGAATCTCAGATATTTTTCTTTTTAATGTTTCTTACAACATGTAAAACAAGGAAATTGTTTGAAGCTCGCAATACTTGGCATTCAAGATGGTGGGCATCTAAGTTTTTCCTTTTCATCGTATCCGTTGCAGTTCCATTCTTCTTCTCTTCAGACTTTATTCAATTATACGGTATGTTGAACATTATGTTTTGGTCAGAAGAAATTATTTTATGAACTTGGGTTTCAGCATGGAGCCATGCATACATGAGTTTGATTCATACTATTAATATCTCATTTCCTCAAAATAACAATAGTCAAAGAAAGATAGCTTTAGTTACATACTGGAAGCATGGAAGCATGGAAGCTTCCCCTTTCAGCCCTATGAAAGGGATCCCTTATATGGTTGAATGTTTACCTTTTCCTTTTAACTTTAAAGCTAGCAGTCTCTTTGCTTGCTCTATCTTGAAAAAAGAAAACAAAAGAAAAAAGATACCAGAATTGACAAGCTTGTTGCTATTTTCTTGCAGGTGAATTTGCTCGTATTGGTGCAGGGTAATCTTCAGTTCCTTCTGAAATGCTTCTACCTAAAGAAATGAAAATATAGTTAGAAGATATAGGGCCAACAGTTTATGATGTTTTATCCCAAATTTCTGACTTGATACTGAATTATACCATGAAGGCATAGATGAACACCGTTTTAAATAGAGGTTTCTGGAATTTAAAGTTCTCAATCATAGCTCCTTTGTGAATCTCAGAAAGGACCAATGAATGGAAGATTGTAAAAGAGAACTCAATTTGTTGGCATTTGTTTCCCTTTTCCTCATATTCTCTGAGAATTAAGCAGAGGCAATAGAAAGATAAAAATCTGTTAGATAACTTGTGTACTCCATATTCTCTTATGCTTGATTTTTTTAATGTGCATTTTCACTTACATTTATGATTTACATGTTACAGGATTTTTCTCTTCCTCCAACTCATAAGTGTTATCCAGTTCATCAATTGGTGGAATAACTACTGGATGCCTGATAAGGAAATGAAGCAAAGGTGCAAACTCTTGCTCGGTGCAAAAGGCTATATTTTATAAGAGTCACTGTTAGGGACCATACGAGTCCATACTGTTGGTGCGTTTTCTGGTCGTGGAATTTGCTACCCAGTGATTTTTATTTTTATTTTTTTTTATTTTTTATGGCTAAGCTGTGATGAATCCCCTGTACGGCAATGAGGTTCCTGCAAAACAAAAATAAGGTCAAAGGATCTTCGGTTGGGGCCAAAGACTTTCCGATGTTTTATGCTTAAGTTAGTATCTTTATTTTTAGAGTAAGAAAGATATTCAAAATTTGTTTTTCTTTATCCACAAATCACTGTGTGAATGGTGAGAGAGATATATGTGATTTACGGGGGAGAGAGAAGGGTTCAAGAGAGAGGGAGACAGAGAGACGTGAGAGAGATGGTGATTGTGAGACTAGAGAGAGACTCTCTCTCTCTCTAATAGAGGAAGAAGATCCAAGAGGGGATTGGGAGTTTTTTTTTGGGAAGGAGAGGGGATTCTTCTCTCCTATCTCCTTTTATCTTCAGGTGCAAAAGTGGTGTGTACATGTATCGCCCAATGAGTGGTGAGAGCAATGTTGTAAATAGGTGTGAAAAGGAGTGGGGCCCACGGGAGTATATTTTCTCCCCAACACATACCATTAATATCAAAAGCTTAAAATGCTTGGTGCAAACATCTAGACTCTGTAAGTGCCTTCAGCACATGTATCTAGCTCAGATGCCTAAAGCAAGTGTCCACCTCTTAATTTTGAGAAATTAAGAGCTAGTTGAAATTATAACTTATATGCTATAATGTTACTCTAGAGGTTTTTCAAGTTATCATTGTTCCTAGGATATTAAAAGTTCACATAACAGAATTTTAGAAATTAAATGAGCTTCATTCAAGGAAAAAAAAAAAAAATTAGCTTTTTAAATTTTCAATCCACTTTTCCATTTTTTGAATTTATGGATAATTTAAATAAGATTTTAATATGTTTTTTTGACTTACTACTGGCAAGATACAAATCTCGTTAGATGTGTTTAGATTGTTTATGACATGTTTTGGCAGCAAACTATTAATCTCAAGTATTAGATGTGATGTATGGTAATGCCCATACCCTTTTATACATGATTTCCAAAAGCATATTCTATACTTTGATGAATTCAATATATTAATGTCTAGGATAGTTGTCCTTTTTTTTTTCTTAAAAAAAAAAAGTTGGGCATTTGAAATTGTCATTGAAATTGCTGATAGCATCTTCTTCTATATTTTACAGCTGCTCCCTCGGGTTATTCATGTCAACGCTTTTCTACATTGCTTCCATATGTGGAATTGTGTTAATGTACCCATTCTATGCCCAAAGACTGTCATGCACACTCAACATATTTTTTATCACATGGACTGCAATTCTGCTAATTGTGATGATGGTTGTATCCTTGCACTCAAAGGTGCGCCCTTTAGGAATTTCTTTCTAAAGTACCTTCTAACTTTTCCAGTGTTTCAGTTGGAAAGTGGTCAAATCAATTTCAGATATTTAGTGGGCTTAATGATATCTTTACTTAATCATTCAAATGTTCAATTTTTGACTATTCAATGTATTTTCTACAAATTCTCATGTCACACATCACCCTAGTAATATGATTTCTTGCCTGGTTTGGTATGGGATTTTATGTGTTCATATATCATCACTTCCAGCCATGCTATTATCGGCAGTTTCAAGTTTATTCTTGTATCATGGTTTTCAAGAGGAAATGGTTCCCCTTTCACCTTGTTTTCTTTAAATGCAACACCAGATTGATATCCAAAATTGCTATTACATGGATGCTTGTTGCAGGTGAACCGAGGTCTTTTATCTTCAGGGATTATGGCTTCTTATGTTGTTTTCCTCTGTTGGTCTGCAATCAGAAGGTTAGGACTAAATGTCCACATCATGACTCACTGACTTCGATAGTTCAATAAATTTTTTTTTCTCCTGGGAGGGCTAGATTGTATCTCTTTGCTGTTTTCCATATTCATAGTCTGCTTTAATTACATCATTTAGGATTATATTGATGTCAAAACATGTATCTCTTAAATAAGGCTTTGTCATCATTGCATTGGGAGTTCCGAGTGATGGTTCCAAAACATATTTGATAGAGAACTCCTTAAGAAGGTTTCCCTGACCATACATGTATTGGGATGTGAAACGTTGATGAAACATCTTGGTTCTTTGTATAAGAATACCAGTTTAACTGATGCTTTTAGAAGGTTTCCCTGACTATACCATTTGTCAGATCATACACTTTTTTTATTTTATTTTTTTAAATCTTGCTTCATTCTGATTGACACATGGCATTTCAGTGAACCTGCCACTGCGGAATGCAACACAAAAAAGCAAGTGAATGGAAATGGTGATTGGACCACCATACTTGTAAGTGATTGGACCAAGATGCTCGTAAGAGTTGTGAAACCATTTGTGTCCACTGATTAAATTTTTAATATGCATTGTGGAAAATCCTGCTTTGGTCTTCTTCTAACTGTTGGAATCTTTCACTATTATGAGAAAATTGTCTCCAGTTTGGCCATTTCTTCACGACTGAATATAATGCATTTGAAGTCATATTTTTGGAAAGAACATGATATCTTGCATGCAGACTACATAAACAACAACTAATATCCTTATAACTTACAAAAAAAGAAACTCATCACTCTATATGTTGGAATATATGAGTAGTTAATATAACATAATTGGACGCAAATGCATTAACTCAAGCTTTTAGGTGAAGTAATGTCCAGATATGTTATATTATGGCCTTATTGAAAGATTCCTCAAGATGTTAATCTTCCCAATAGCATATAATATAACTATGTAGAGATTTTAGCGAGAGAATACAATAATTGATATGCATATCAGGGTACCCTTTTTGGAGTGGGCTTCATACTTCTTTATGTACTTAGTTCATTCCCCTGCTTCCTTTAATTTCATACAATTACTTGTTAATTGTTATTGTGAAAAAGTAGGTACGTATTTTGGAGTTAGCTTCAAGAAAAAAGAAAAAAGAAAAAAGAAAAAAGAAAGATATGCACCTCATTTAAGAATGAAGCCTGGGGGCACAACTAAACACTCATGTAGATGAAATGCTTCCAATTTTTTTTTTCTTGGTATTTGGAGGAACAAAAATCCATATCCTGTATTGAAATTGTTCTAAAAACCAGAGCCAACAGCATGAATCAATACATAAACTAAAAGTTTTATTTCATGAAACGTCATAGTTTAATGTGCAGCAAATATAATTGAACCTGTTTCAAGTGCCCTATAGGACAGAACTGAAAGATTCGAGACATATGAACACTGCAACTATGAATGGCTGTCTGGTAATTGCTGCATCTTAACAATAAAAAATCTGTGTCATGATATTTATCTTGTCCTTGATGCATCAAATACTTATACATAGTTGGAAATTTTGCACACATACAAAAAAATAAATAAAAATGGAATGTGAATTAGCTAAACAATATTTCTTTCCTTGTATGTGTGTCTTGACCTTCCAGAGCTTCCTGATGGCAATATGTGCAATTGTCATGGCAACCTTTTCAACTGGGATTGATTCACAATCATTTCAGGTGAGTTTCTATTTCTTATTTGATGTCACCAACCCTCAGAGTATGCAATAAGTTAGAAAATTCAGTCATTAGTCACGTCTAGTCAGCAAACTCTGCCATCTCTCCCTAAAAAGGCATTTTCAGTTGCACTGGTTACTCACTAAAAATGTAATCTATTAAAGTGAAAAGGTCAAACAACTGCAATTTGTTTTTGGATGAATAAACAGCTGCAACTTTGTTTCCACCATTTGCATGAGCTAGTTCAAACAATTTTTCTTACAAATTTTGTTTGATTGTTGACAAAAGGCTGGAAACCATGTATTAGTGAAGTTCAATCAATATAGAAACTGGAAAACAAAAACAGCATACAATTATATACTCAGGTTGTGGTAAATCATTTTTTTTTTTTTTGGATATGAATCCAACAAAATGAATCATGCAAAAGATATCATGTCGTCTTCTCTTTGTCAGCTACCCGAGGATAAATGTGAAATATCTGGGACATCCTTGGGGCAATCTAATCACTCCTTAAGAGTGAGCATTATTGCAATTATGTTTATCTGCCAAGATACTATGAGAATTATTGTTTCTTTCCAGTTTCGCAAAGATAAAGTTCAACAGGAGGATGATATTCCTTACAAGTACGGATTTTTCCACCTGATATTCGCCTTTGGGGCCATGTACTTTGCCATGTTATTTATCAGTTGGAACCTAAATCACTCAGCCAGGAAGTAAAGAATCTAACTACTCATGCCTCCTGTCATTTAAATCTTTCAATCTACCATCTTTCATATCATATTATGTATATATGCTTATGCACTTCAGAACAATCAGGTGGAGCATAGATGTTGGCTGGGCAAGTACATGGGTGAAAATAGTCAACGAGTGGTTTGCAGCCACAATATACAGTAAGTAAATCCATGTAGATGAAATCCTCTACTATTTTTTTTTTCCTGGGCAAATACAACACAAAAAAAGAAAAGTCAATTGAAAGTACCTGATGCAATGCACTACAATTATGCAAGTAGATTCAAGGAAGATATAAACACCAATCTACCGTATATTCTTTTATTGGCAATCACCTTCAATAGCACTCGAAATTTGGTCATTCCACCAATGCCAGCTAAAGATTTGACATTAACTGCCATCATTCAAATTACAGTTCCTACTATATGTCATTATTATTACTATTATATGTAAATTACATGTAGAAATTTAGCTTGGGAAAGAATGACATACTTATTAAATAAACAAGAGATAGAATATAAAAAATTTGGAGCCCGGATTTGGAAAATTTTTGTGAAATAATGATTGACGCCATCATTCTTTCCTTTCTCTCTTCTTTGCTTATTTACTAATCCATAGTATTTATGCAGTATGGACTTTGATCTCCCCGATTGTGATACAGAAAAAAGTCAGGGATCATGATGAGCCTGTGCAACAGACAGATGACTCGGCTCTGCCATGATTGGCAATGGAAAATGAAGCTTCCCCCCCACCCCCCTCCCTCCCAAACACCTACCTTTGACTTGCTTTAGCTTTTCTCCCTTATTGTATTGTAATAATTCTCTCTGCCTTTGTTATTCTTCAACCAACATAAAGGACAAATAAACATTCATGAAAAGAAAGCAAAAATTAAGAGTGGCAATTCTTATTTGCGTGTTGGGTTTGAATCGTATTGATGCATGGGTTTAAGACTATCTATGTCAACTATAACCCGAACCATTTAATTAAACGAGTCAAGCTCCTCAACCCTAATCCATTAAGTTCGTATAGGCAAGTCAAGAATTAGATACTTGGTGTTCATTTGCAAATTATATGTTATGAGGTGGTTTTGGTTTAGTTGTACCCACTGCACTGAAGTCAGCTTCCAAGAAAGAATATCAAATAAGATGCCCTAAAATGGAATGGTTCACACATTCTAATAACACCAGCACAAACCCAACCACTACACCACCTTACCATCACCACAACTCCATATTCATCTCTATATATACTATGGTTTATAGGCATCTCATATTCATCCAAAACCCCATATTCTTCTTGATCATAGAAGACCCAAAACACTTACCAATACGAGAAATTCAAGATGTCCAAAGGATCATCAACAGCTTCATTTTTCCTCACAATGCTAACTGCACTTGTGCATGTGGGGATGATCATGGCTGCGGTTGACCCCGCAGCGGCCACCGGAAAAGAACCCATTCTTGAACTATACATGCACGACATTCTTGGGGGCAATAGCCCTACAGCTAGGCCGATCACTGGCTTGCTAGGCAACATCTACAATGGTCAAGTGCCCTTTGCAAGGCCAATAGGTTTCATCCCCCCACAAGGTGGGGTTGCTATCCCCAATGCCAATGGTGCAATTCCAACTGTTAATGGTCTCAATGGCTTCCCTTTAGGGAGTGGCTTAGCTGGTGCAGGAAACGCAAACAATCAGAACCAACCTCAGATCCAACTGGGACCAGATGGACTGGGACTAGGGTTTGGAACCATCACCGTCATCGATGATGTGCTGACCTCTGCGCCCGAGTTGGGGTCACAGACAATCGGCAAAGCTCAAGGAGTTTACGTGGCGAGCTCGGCAGACGGAACTACACAGATGATGACGTTTACAGCCATGATTGAAGGAGGAGAATATGGTGATAGCCTCAACTTCTATGGCATATACAAGATAGGAAGCGCCATGTCATACTTGTCAGTGACTGGCGGTACTGGCAAGTTCAAGAATGCAAGTGGTTTTGCCGAGGTGCGATCGCTCATACCACCTGGTCAACATGTCATGGATGGTGCAGAAACATTGCTGAGGATTACAGTGCATCTAAGCTACTAAGTATGGTGCGAAAATCTGAAGGGAAATGTGAAGTTTTTCTTGAAGGTGTGAACCTGGGCATGATGGTTTTTAAATTTGTCAATTTGGTTGAAGTTTGTCAAAATTAATTTTCAAGTTGCTTCAGTTCTTGATTTGTAATACTGTCCCAAGAAAAAAAAAAATAATAATAACAAAAAATAAAAAAAGAGTTGTTCTGTTGAAATATGGTGGTGGCATGTGGATATAATCCTTGCAAATGTGTTCTCAGCCGTGCTTTTCAAGAAATAATGAAACAAAATGCCCCATGAAATGAAAAAGTCGAACATCAAAACCTATTGCACCAGCCCACATCAGTATATCTTTCAAGGTGAAATGCCACTGAGCAGAGAAACACTGGGGCAACAAAACAAAAATTAAAAGGGAAAACACAACATACATCCTTGTCAAGAAATGTAAATAATCTGGAGATTTCAGTAGCAACTTTAAATTTTTAGTCAACTTATTAGTGGTTCTAAATTGCCTTTTTGGTTACAGTTGGAGCCGCAGCTTTGTTTTACAATGAATTCTACATTTCCCTCCGTGAAGAGTTTCCATAATCATCAACACCAGATAAAGATTGCAAATTTGCTGAGTAATTACTCAATTTCACCAATTCCAAAAGGTGAAAAGTAGTGTCTGCTTAATTTGATTTCCACTTAAAATGTGGTTTCCGAAACCTGTCATCCCTACAAGTCAGGCATGTTCCCGAAACCTTGCTCTCAGCTGGCCTGTATTATGAAGAAAAAGAAAAGAAAAGCTTAAATCTTATTTTAAACAGGGAATCATTTCTAGAAACTGATTCAATGGCGCTTGGCATGCTCAAGGTGAATCAGAGCAAAAGGTGCGGAATTGTTCCAGATTAGCCAAAACTATAGCAGTGATATGATTTTAAACTTTCCCCGTGACTCCTCCACACAACCAAAGAGACCAATGTTAAAGAGACTCTGCCACTTCAATCATTGGCAAACTCAACGAACATTGATGCGCACACATCCAATGAATTTTGAGCCCATGACTTCATCCTTTACCCTATTTTTATGGAGAGAAGATGCATCATTTTGAGCTAAAACTCATGGATACTGCAATGCACACTCTTGTTTTTAGTGCTTTCAATGAAAATCTTTACTTATCAATGGAATAGGAAGCGTTGCCTATAACTAAAAACTTGTAGACTTACCGTTTGGTCTCCCAAGAGTTCCACAATATCAGCTTCATTACTAGTGTAGACAACCAGCAATTGCAGGGGGTTTGAAGTGCTCAACATATCATCAGCTTTGAACCAACGTTATCCCAGCACTCTGTTGCTGCTATTAACCAACCGTGAATCAGCAGCTAGGAAAATACTCCGAAATTTACACGGGTGGGGTGACAATCAATTCAAATTTGTTGTGAATAAAGTTTGGTGTGGAACCAGCATAGATGAGACCATGCTTCTGCATGCCATATGTAACTTACTTATTTATTTATTTTGGTTCCCTTCTAAAAGATCAATAGCTTATACCTAAAACAAATCTAGAGGATTAGATGATCAACAACTAATACACCTAAAGCAAAAATAACTTCCCATAACTAACATTGCTTCAACAACTGCACCACCTTCTTCCAACAACTCCACCTTAAGCTGGTTATAAGAAGCAAGATCCATAGGCCACTTGCATAATCATCCATTAACCTTTAGTTTCAATCCTCAAGGATCCAATAACCCTTGGATATACACACACCAAGATGTTCAAGAAATCATCACCATCAATTTTCATTGCAATGCTAATTGCAACTGTGCACATGGCAAGAGTCATTGCTGCAGTTGATCCTGCAGCATCCAGCAAAGAAGAACCAGTGCTTGAGTTATACATGCATGACATTCTTGGAGGCAGTAGCCCTACAGCTAGGCCAATCACTGGCTTGTTAGGTAGCATCTACGACGGTCAAGTGCCCTTTGCGAAGCAGATAGGGTTTGACACTCCACAAAACGGGGTTGCCATCCCCAATGCCAATGGTGCCATTCCAACCGTTAATGGTGCCACTGGTCTCCCACTAGGAACTGGCTTAACTGGTACTGCTTTTGCAGGAAATCCAAATGATCAAAACCCACCTCAGATCCAATTGGGGCCTGATGGGTTGGGACTAGGCTTTGGAACGATCACCGTCATTGATGACATATTGACCTCCAGTCCGGATTTGGGATCACAAACACTGGGAAAAGCTCAAGGAGTTTATGTGGCAAGCTCTGCAGCTGGGACCACCCAGATGATGGCGTTTACGGCTATGATGGAAGGAGGGGAATATAATGACAGCCTAAACTTCTATGGAGTATACAAATTTGGGAGTACTGTTTCATATTTGTCAGTGACAGGAGGGACAGGCAAGTTTAAGAATGCTTATGGGGTTGCGGAAGTACGATCGCTGATACCTCCAGGTCAACATGTCACAGATGGTGCAGAGTCATTGTTGAGGATCACCGTCCATCTAAAATATTAAGAATGTATGAGAAAACAGAATGTATGATAAAAATGTATGCTGGTTTGTTTGTGTGGAAGTGAATGTGGGGATGATTAGTATCTATTAATGTAAGTTATGCAATTGCTGTAAGTGAAGATAATTAAAAATTGTGTTTCTCTTAGTTGTAATCCTGTCATGACTTCTGAAGTGTTCTGCTTTTGGTGATGGCATATGAAAGATGATGTCTTGGTACTAGATTCCCCTACTAGGGGTACAATTGCTATTATTATTATAGATAATCGAGATATCATTAAAAGTGCAACACGCCGCAGGTACGCATGAAGTATAATCATGATAACTAAGCATCAAGGAAAAACAAGTATAGTTGTTGAGTAATGAAGAACAAAGACTTGAGCTCCACCAAAGCTGCCTACAATTCTCATGAAACAAAACTAATTCAGCAGCTCTATTTCCAAACAAAAATGTGTAGCAGCAAACACACTGACCAATTACAAATATGGGCGCTATACACTCGTCTATCAGGTCTAGTGATAGTCAACATACCATATTTACGGCTCCCCCATCTACCGTGACAAGCTGGTTATGTTAACGCGAGAAAGAACATCAGCCTCATCAAGCCCATAGAGCGAATCTATCAAGTGCATTCGCAATGTGGCCGGACCCTTGGCCATGTTCATTCCCATCTCACCGGCAACCCCAAATATGGATAAGGCCGAAGCTGTTGCTTCAAAAGCATTTACAGGATCAACAGCAACAAAGGCAGCAATGAGGGCAGTGACTGAACATCCTGTTGCTGTAATTCTTTGCATCATGGGCACCCCATTGTGAGCACCTACAACTCTCTCCCCATCTGTAACAATGTCAACAGCTCCAGACACTGCAACTATGGCACCACTTGCTTGAGCCAACGACTTTGCAGCTTCCACTGCATCAATTGACTCGTGAGAACTGTCTACACCCTTGAAAGCAAATATTTATTAATTCTTAATATTAAGTATTTTATCAAGTAGATTTTCAAAGTATATGTTAATCTAATAAAATTATTTATCGTTTTCGCGATCACCAATTATGCTAAACCTCCAACAGAACAAAGCAAAATCATCGTATTCTTTAACTGAATTACCTTAGTGGGTCCGACAGAAGCCTTGGAGAGCGCGATGATCTCGGAGGCATTTCCTCGGATAACGCAAGGCTTAAGCTCCACAAGCTCCAAGCAAGCCCTTAACCGGAAACCGGAAGCTCCGGCAGCAACGGGATCAAGAACCCACGGCTTGCCGGACTTACACGCCAACTCGGCGGCAGCCTTCATGGCCGGTAGCCAGTTGGGGGAGAGTGTGCCCACGTTTACGCAGAGCGCGTGGGTGTGAGGGGTGAAGTCCGGGATCTCCTCCACGGAGTGGATCATCGCCGGCGATGCTCCCGCGGATAGGAGCGTGTTGGCCATCAGATCCATGGAGACGAAGTTGGTGATGCATTGGATGAGCGGTGATTGGCTTCGGATTGCGCAGAGGAGTGCCCACGCGTTCGAGGCCCACCTCGTTGAGTCTGGTTTCTCTCTTGGCTTGGTTTCCATTTCCATGTGTTGCGATTTGAGTCGCTCAAAGAAGAGAACCAAGGTGTGTTTTTTTTCTTTAAAGCACCCCCCTTGAGCCACCCCCAAATGGCCAAGGATTTTTTTCTTTTATTTTTTTTGAAAAAATATATTTTTTTAATTTTTATTTTTTTTTAAAAAAAAATTAATTAGGTTGCCACGTCATCACTGAGGACGTGTCCACTTGTGCTAAATGTCAACTTTTAATTGGTCCAGTATCAGTCCGTTAAGTCAACTAACGGTTAACGGACATAATTATTAATTTGGTCATTTATATAATCACAGGGATCTCATGTGATAAAAATCAAATCTTAAGAATAAAAAAATAAAGTTATGAAACGTCAGGGTATTAGGTATTTAACCCTCGCAAAAAAAAAAAAATTATGAAACATGTTGGATTTAAAAAAAATATAATTATTAATTTTTAAATTAAATGATACATATTGTATCATTCTATATTTAATAAATTAAAACATTAAAAATAATCTAAAAATGATAAATGTGATGTGATAAAATCTTAATGAATTATTTTAAAAATAATAATCTTTTTTTTTTAATTCTTGAATTATTGGTAAAAAGAAATCTAAAAGATCCTAATTGTGTCTTGTCCATTTTTATTATGGGCTTTTGTTTTTAGACATAACATTTTTACTATGGGGTTCATGTAAATTTGGTTTAGAAACTAGTTTTATAATTTTTTTTTTACCAATTCTGATCCCAATTAAATGAAAATATTCTATAGAATTTGGTAGTATTACCTCAATTATTGTCTTCATATTTAATGGTAAAAATTTTATCAAGTCAGTATTTGTCACATGTAACAACTTCACATTTATACCATATTCCCCTTTATTTTAGAATTTAGAACAGAAATAACAAAATTTGAAAACAACCATTGATACTATGATAATGTAATATTCACATCAACCACCATTATAATATGCAAGAGCTTAATATAAATAACAACTTAACATTTATATATACCATATATATTTTTCCCCTTATTTTAGAATTTAGAACAGAAATAACAAAGTTTGAAAACAACCATTGAAGTTATAGTCTTGAACATGAGAATATGCAAATGCAGCCCTATAAATAATATGCAAATGCTTAACACAATATTCACTTCACCCACCATTCCCAACAAAAAATTACAGACAAATAATTTAAACTAGGATGATGAATCCATTCAGTATTGAAAATGTAGTATTGAAGGTGTTGATGCTTGTGTTGCTGGTGGCAACCACGAGCAATGCCGCTGCTGTCGATGACGACAGAACACGCGTCCAAATTACTAACAATTTGGGTTCGAACATGACGCTTTCGATTCTTTGTCGATCCAATAAGGGGGAGTATCTGGGAAACCAACGAATCGTCCCAAATAGAAGCTATGAAATCAGTTTCCATCCAAGCTTCAAGGGGACCAAGTCCTTCTTTTGTAGGTTTCTGTGGCATGGAGCCAAAACTCGTTTTTTTGTTATTTATAGGATGGACAGGGACCAAAGCATATGCAACCTCCAATGTTTGTGGAGTATCAAAACAGAAGCCACTTGCTTGTTTAACAAACACACTAATAAGTACGACATATGCTTTCCTTGGACCTCCTAGAAATCACATGATGTGATAATAAGGGATTTACATATATATATTTTTTTCTAACAAGGATTTACATGTTATATATGTACTCCTTAATCTTAAATCTAATAAGAGTTATGAGGGTTTGAGTGATTCCCATTCTTTCTTTAATAAGTGAACCATCTTTAGCTTGTTGATCATCACTTCTTTCATTAGTTGTTAAAAAGAATATGAAGTTGGTCGGATATTCTCTGGTCATAGCTACAAATAAATAGAATCGTTATTTTCTTCCAGTATCATGTTAATTACACCCATATATGGTTTGTATAGTTGAAAAATTAAAATGCTATGAGATATTAACAAAATTGGCCAGAAAACATAAGGGATTTGTAGATAGATTTTACCCTAAAATTTTTCTCTCTTCTTCAATTTTCATTATTTCTTGCAAAGGCAACGCCATTGGACTTAACAACCCGAATACCTGACTCGCTTAACCTATGAGCCAAGCATCCAAGTCTCACTATAAAAGGGACATGTTCTCCCAAAGGCAAGCATGTTCTCTCTCTTCGTGATACTCTCCCTTCGATTTTTATCTCTCAAGCAAAAGACTAACTTTAAGTATTGAAATGTTGTCGATCTCTTGAGAGACCGACCGCCGACGGACTCCAACCGTTCAAAACTATCTAAACAGCTGTTGGGCCTAGCAACCCGAATATCTGGCCCACTCACCATAGGGTCCAAGCATCCAATCTCACTATAAAAAGGAATACTCTCTCCCACAGGCAAGACATATATATCTCTCTATATCTTATATTCTACCTTCGATAAGCAGAAGACTAACTTAAGCAGGAGATTTATTGCCGATCCGATTGTCCGAAAACTATCCGAACACTCTCCAAATAAAAGTGAAAGTGATGCATTTCTTCCTCATCTGGAGCCAGAGTTGCTGAGTTGGATTCATAGAACATCAAAAACTAGGGAGCAAGTCTCGTTCTCACAACCTCTATATCTGTCTCACGGCGCGCGCGGGGACACAGTCGTGCGGTAGTTTTTGGTAAGCCTCTCTCTTCCGCACACGACCAAAAAACTAAGCAGACAGACAACACATCGAAGCAAGCATCGAGTAGAGACAACAAAAAGGTGAAACTTGTAAATCAAGAAAGAACTCAACACTCCCAACACACCCACAACCACATAGTAAAACACCATAAAAAATTATAAAGAAAAACCAATACCAAATCCATCTCTCTCCGCAACCAAACCCACCCGAAGAAAGAAACAGGAGAGACAAACGATGCAAAATCCGCCATCACCACCGCCACCTGGACATCCACCCTTCATATCCACCAGCATAACCACCATTTCCAAGGACCCCAAGACCACCCTATACGTTATCTTAGCCATTTCCCTTTTCTCCCTCTTCTTCTTCCTCTCCCTCTCCTCCTCCTCCGCCTCCACCTCTTCCTCCCAACCCCGAGCAGACCCGTTCCTCTTCCCGTCACACCAAACCCACCAGGTCCTCTTCCCCAACCCCAACTCTGAACCCACCCCTCCCTCAATCGCCTACCTCATCTCCGGATCCGCCGGAGATTTGGGTCGGATCCTCCGCCTACTCTTGGCCACCTACCACCCCAGGAACTTCTACCTCCTCCACCTAGACCTCTCCGCTCCCCAGACCGACCGCGACGCTCTCGCTCTCATGGTCCAATCCGTGCCCGTTTTCAAAGCTGCCCGGAATGTCAATGTCATTGGCAAGGCCGGCTTCGCGTACCCAAAGGGCTCGTCTACGATCCCCTCCACCCTCCACGGCGCTTCCATACTGCTCCGACTGTCGTCGAATTGGGATTGGTTTGTCAGTCTCAATGCCGCTGATTACCCACTTGTCACACAAGATGGTACAGTGTCGTTGGAGTTTTTGTTGGCATTGCTTTTGGGTTTACACTGGCCTGATTTGTAGGTGTTTTGTGCTTTTGATTGGTTTTCTGATGTGAGTTTTTGTGGGTTTGCAGATCTTCTTCACATTTTGTCATTTCTGCCCAAAGATCTTAACTTTGTGAATCATTCAAGTTACATTGGCTGGAGAGAGTATGATATAATTACTTCTCAGATTTGTGAAATTTGTTGGGTTGTGTAAATTATAAGGTTTTGGCTTGTGTTTTTGGTGCTTTATAGGTCTAGGAGGTTGAAACCGATAATTGTTGATCCGGGGCTTTATCTTTCGGAGAAAACTGGGATGTTTTATGCTTCTCAGAAAAGGGATTTGCCTAATGCCTTCCTGCTGTTTACAGGTGTGGCTTTATCTTATATGCTCGGTAATTGTTTGAGTACTTTCAGTCATTCAGTTTAATGATTGTTTGGGTACTACCAAGCAATGAAAAGCTCGATCGGGATTGTTTCATCCCACTAGCAAGTTTTGAGTTACATATGCGATATTGAAATAGTGAGGAATAGGTGCATAACTAATGAGGAATACTAAATAAAGGTAGAGATATGGTTGTACAAGAAAACGATATCTAGTTTTGTTTCCACAGCTTTCCTAGAAAGATTTCCCTGATCGAGCTTTTCATTGCTTATTGGTATGATTCTGGCAATTTGAATTGCAGCATTTAAGTTTCAGTTAATGGGACCATTGAATTAATTTTTTTATGACTGGAACCCCCCAAGGCAGGGTCACTTTGTTTACCCACTCTTGAAGTTCCCGGACCCGTGTAATTAATCAACATAGAATATTTATTTGCATTTGGGTATGAAAGTACTAGGTTTCTCAGATAGTACTGGGCCTTGCTCCCTCAGTTCCAGGGGGAACATACACCTCCTTCTTTGCGACACCGCCATTCATCCCATAGGGGGAGTATTGCATTAGAAAATGACATGTTAAAAGATAGGACATTGAGAGAGTATGATTTATGAACTCTACTCTGTGCGATTATAAAATTGTTTAATTTGGGTGGTTTATCAATTCTAGTCTTGTGCTTGATGGGGTTGGACATAAAGGAACTGAGAACTCTATGCTGTATTTTCTTGAGTACTGGTGCTATAACTACATTTTTGGAGCAAGGATCTTGAAGCAGCTATTAGCTCAAGACCACAACATTACTCTTGAGCTTGAAATTTGGTTATTAATCCTGTGCTGGTCTTGCCTGTAGAGAAAGGAAAGTGGAAAGAAGCACATTTGGTTCATTTTTGGCATTGTCAATGGTGCCAAACATTTGATAAGTAGTCGGATCTTGCAGTTTTGGCCTCTGTCATTCTATTTGTCTCTTCATTTTTATGTAGAACATAAAAATTGGGTGGTGATTCCTGTTGATAGAAGGTTGTTGCTTGATGTAGAGGTGATGTATAGAGGAGCTAGAGGTTCGTATGAAAACCAGCAATTTCCATTGCAACATAGTGATTTTTATTTATTGGTTTCATGCTTTTTTGTGGATGCGAAAGTGGTAGGCCCCCCAGAAACCCCTTAGTTGAAGAGAGTGGGTTCTGTTGCTCTGATTCCTTTTTAGAGATTTGAGACTGAGCCAGTGCCTTAAAAATACTCACACACTGATAGAGAGATCACCAAGAGGTGTAGAGAACTTATGTGGAATTGTAAGATACAGAAATTCAAATAATCCGCTCTGAGCTTAAATTCAAAAGGTTGAATCAATAGAGATTTTAAACAAGATCATTGATATGAACATAAAGGAATTTTTTTTATTTTTTTAAGTAATCATGATTTGAATTATTCAGTAAGCTTTTGCCTGATTTAGGACCGATGAATATCATGGTTATGTGATGTAGTTTGGTTGGGTACTGGAGGTCTCAAATTGTACCTTAACTTGACACAAAACATCCAGTTGAAAATCTGTTGGCTTAGAATTTCAAAATAACCAACATTAGGAAGTTTCTATTTTGATGATGATTTAAATGTTGTTTTGTATTGAGGAGTGTTGCTTAAGAACATTTTTGTATGTGTGAAATACCCAAGTCTTCAACTATGGAGTTCTTGGCAACTGGTTTGACAAAAATTCGTCGTTGTGGTTAATCATTATTGCCAGGGCTGTTTATTTGTTTCCATTGCCTTCCAATCAGAAATATCCAGTCTACAACATCAAAATCAGAAGCAACCAAATAGCTCTAGCAATATCATGACCATTCTTTACTTGTTTGTCATTAAGATTTACAAGAGTGTGAGCCATATTTTTACCCATTTGAAGTTCTTTTGTGTGAATAATTTTACTCAGCCCATTAAACTGTTGTTTGTATGTTTATAGTGTAATGCATCGATCTAAGTTCCTAGTTAACTGTGATTATGTTGTGCTGTACCATTCAAAAATAGCGTCGACTATATGAATTCTATTTCATTTCGAGTTTTATGGTGTCACAGTTGGATATCTATGACAGATTCTAATACTTCAACTTTTCCTACAGAACACTTGAAATTATTACACTTGCATGTAATTGCTGTTGTGTTAAGACCAGGGATCTATTGGGAAAAGAAAAATGTAGACCATTAGCCCACCCTGAATTATTTATTAAAAATAGCACATTGAATAGGCAATGTGAAACTTATTTTTCCCTCCCTTATAGCATGGGCATTTCATACTGGGAAAACTTTTTAGGAGCATTAGTTTGTCCCATCCCTAACAAAAAATTAAATAAATGGTCAAACTGACACTTAATTTTCCTTTTTTATGCAGGTTCGTCTTTCTCCATTTTAAGTCGAAAATTTATTGAGTTCTGCATCCTGGGTACAGACAACCTCCCGAGGACTCTACTGATGTATTTTGCAAACACTCTATCATCCCTTTCCAGTTACTTCCCCACCATTCTTTGTAATTCCCATAAGTTCAACAGAACTGTCATAAACCACAACTTACAATATGCTGCCTTTGACAAGCCTTCTAGCGCTGAGCCCCGCCTACTCAGTTCCAATGATTTTGAGGTTATGATTCAGAGTGGGGCAGCGTTCGCCACACGATTCAAATCAGATGATCCGATGCTTGATCGCATTGACCGAGAGATATTGGGGCGCGAACATGACAATGTAATCCCTGGTGGCTGGTGCTTAGGTGAGTCTGGAAATCGCACATGTTCGGTTTGGGGAAATGCTGATGTTCTTAGGCCTGGTCTTGGAGCAAGAAGACTTGAAAAGAGAATTGTTGAATTGCTCTCAAATGGTACATTTCGGTCTCAGCAATGTATGGTTGAGTGATCTGATTCTGGTTTCCACTAGAATGAACCATAACCCACAAAACAAAACAAAAAGGGGAGTTAAAAGTTGAGAGAATGAGATGCTTTGATTTGCTTACCAAAAGAAAAACTTTAGGATAGATGTTAGTTCAATCAGCTGATTATTTTAGCAAAACTGAGGTTTTTAGCTCATTCAAGATGAGATTATTGGAAAGTGTGTTTTGCAAATGATTTTACTATTAGGGTTGACTGAAGTGCCTTTAGGGTTGATATGTAAAATTCTGGTTTTCATTATATTTCCAACAGAAATACCATGTTGGATTGCAATAGTAGATCGAACTTTCATATTCATAGATTCTGCAACTCCCGTTCTTAGAATTTTTCTGACTTTTATTTCTCAAACTCGGGAGTTTGTCCTGTGACTCCTGGAGTGAGTCTGAGGAGACTTGAGCATGCTTGCTTCTTTGGAATATAGGTTGAGCACACACCACACAATTGACCCCCGAGAAGTTTCTGAGATGGGTGTTCTTGCAATTCATCATCTGAGATGGGCAATTTTTTGGCAGGAATTTCATCAAAATTTGCGGTTATCCCATTAGCCACCATTGACTTCTTCAAGGTCTCAAAACATTAGGAAAACCATTTGTGATGGCAAGTCACGTTAACGCCATTTTGGCTGTGGCAATAGAGCAGTACTATTTTTTATACCGACAAACACCTTAAACGCTTTAGTAGACAACATTTAAAAAAAAAAATGAGGACAACAATAGACCCAAGTACAAAAATTAACAGTGCAAGTAAATGAAACAAAGTAGGAAATGGGCCAAATAAATGGCCTGGTCCCCTCTAAAGGACCGCATAAAATGGTTTTAAAAGTAAAAGGAGTACAGGAAGAATCATAAACCTCAAGAAGTTTACAAACCCTAATTACAGGTATAAGAACTCCATGAGGTCCAAACCTATCTGCACCCTAGCACATAACAACATCGATCACCCGAAGGAAGTCATTACAGGAAAGGCATTAGTAAGATCCGAATCTAGAACCAAAGAGAAATGAGTACTGTTTCCGAAAGTACTAGTCACAAAACAGCAGAAAATACATGGAAACAAAGGAAAAAACAGAAAAATAAAAACTACAAGCGGAAATATAACACAAAACCCAACAACCAGAAGTGACAGCAGTGAAGAAGGTGGAGGAGCGGCAGAGAAGCGATCAACATTTTTTGTTCACATCAAACACTTGATTACAAGCATGGTAATTAAAGTAGTTTAGAAAGTAATGGTGGCAATTGCCAAATTAAGGTTTGTGTATGAGACAGGACACGTTGCTCCTAATGAAGCTATAGAACGTCGTCGTCCCAACTGCATGCAATGCATTTTCAGTAGTTGGGATTTAGCATATGCCCCAGCAGATGCATGCATAAGCAACAGAACCCATAACACATTTTCCATTACTTGCTTGCTTCTTCTCCTTGCAAAACCTGTCACATTTCGCTGAGTTGAAGCGGGAGTTACAGAACTTGCCGGTTGTATGCTTACAGACTCGATCTTGATAATCATCTCCTCGTGAGTGCTGTTATAATACAAACAGATCGTCAGAGAGAGATCAGAAAAATGTGCATTAAATATACAGAAACTGGAAAATATATACATATATATGCTAGCTTCTTGTTATATATCCTTAGAAACAAATATGAGCTACACCTACTCACCTGCGTTTGCAGAAGGAGGATGATGAAGAAAGTGACGATTGCAACAAGTTTAAGAGCCTTTGCCATTTTTGTCACTCACTTGTGCTAAATAGAATGAGGCCTCAGGGCTTTTATATATAGCATCTGTTAATGTCGCTTCTTTTCATGCTTTTAGTCCGGCCAAGGATATGATTGGCAGAACGCCATATATATACAAATTAAGCTCTAAGATCTTTCGGATTCTGTTTGAGATTGTGTTTGAGAAATAAAACTTTCAAGTCCTAAAAGTATGTTTTCGCCATTTTTAGGCTTTTTAAACCCTTCAGAATTCTTTCAATTTTTTTTACCATTCTTCTAGCGAACTTTTTGAGTTTTTAGGCCCCTCAAATGCATACCCAAACAGGCCCTTAGTGCGTTTTATTAGAATTAATTTGAGGATCTACGATATCAATTATAACTTTTTTTAATGAAACTATGATTCAGTCCAAAGCAAGAGACACAGTTTGATCAGTTCTGTACCTCTCATTTTCCTTCTTTCTTTCTTTTTTTTTTTCTTTCTTTTTTTCTTTTTCTTTTTTTTAATTACATTAATTTTCATTGTAGAAATTTGATTACAACCTTACTATTATCTTCAACAAATCAAAAAAAAAAAAAATTTCCTGGAAAAATATTAAAATAGAAGTAAACCAATAAATGGAATGTCAAATTTTGTTTATTTAAGAATATTAAATATAGGGACGAATTGATTGATACTAATACTATCAAATCTGATTAGAGAGACCCCATAACAAGTTGAAAGAACACTTGAGCATTAAATACATGGAAGTATCTTCAATTGGTTACCCATTATTAGCCACCATTGATTGATTTCGTCAAGCACTCAAAACATTAGGGAAACCATTTGTGATGGCAAGTCACGTAGGGCCATTTTTGCTGTGGCGATTGAGCAGTACTATTTTTTATACACAATATAAAAACTCATAATATAATGAGTATAGAATGCGAAATAATATGAAATAAAGGAAAGAGAAAAAGACACAGAGATTAAGGTAGTTTAGCATATAGCCTACATCCACACATCAAAACCTTAATAAGCTACATATTTCATCAGAGTATACAACTCTATTTATAGAGCTTTACATATCAAATATTTTCTAAATTTCTTGATATAGGGAATACAAAATCAACATTTATTCAAAATGATTTATAGCCTTAACAGTACATGAGAATATATCTATATAACCGACAAATACCTTAAATGTACACTTTAGTAGATGGACAACATTTAAAAACAAGACAAGAATATATTTTTGTTCACGTCAAACAACACACCATTACAAACAATATTTGTGGAGTATAAATCATGTGCTAAAGTACGTAGTTTAGAAATTGCCAAAGGTTTTTCAGTAGTTGGGATTTAGCATTTCTTCCAGCAGATGCATGCAAAGCAACATAACCAGCTTGACAGTTTCCACGAACTGCTTTCTTCTTCTCCTTGCAAAACAAGTCACATTTCGCTGAGTTGAAGCGTGAGTTACAAGGCTTACCGCTTGGACCTAGCCCTACAGACTGGATCGTCATCGCCTCGTGAGTGCTATCATAATCATACAAAGAGATCGTCAGAGAGAGATCAAAGAATGTGCATTAAAATATACAGAAACTGGAAAATATGGAATTAAACTAATGCAAAGTTTCAAATTAAGCCAATATATAAATAATTAATACTTATTTATTTGTTATATATTATGATTGTTGTAGTTGTTCAAATAGCTACAACTTGTTTAGGATGTTTCTTATTAGTCCTGATATTAGGCTGTCAAGAGTCAGACAAGTGTCTGCCAAAGTCTGATGTGGCTTTATTAAAAAAAAAAAAAAATAGTAGAAAAATCTCTCTCTTCCTAGTCCTGCTAGATTTTGTTTTGTTTTGTTTTTTTTTTTTTTTTTTTTTGTTAAATTTTTATGAGTTAATATTTAGTTTCTAATGCCTCAAAATTTATTTTTGGATTTAAAACTAAAACCTAGGGGTGGAAGGTTAACCCTTTAGGGATGGTATCACTTAAAAGGGATTTTATCATCCTAAATTTAGTGCTAATACTTCAAATTTAAATTTCTCTTTAATATCTCTCTTCTTTAATTTAAAAAACAAATTTAAAAAAATAAAAATAAAGAGGTGTTTGACGCATGAGGCAGCCGAAAATCTCAATTCGTTTCTTATAGCAACCTACTCTGAATTTTTTTTGTTTAGGAGAAACTTCACAAAGACTTCATAAACTTTCACGTATTTTGAGAAGACCATCCCAAAGTTCAAAAATTCTTCTTTCACCCATTGAACTTTTTATTTGATGCAATTTACCCTTTTACGTTAGGGTATGGCGTTAAACAGACGTAGAAGTTCGATAATGGGTAAAATTGAGGGTTTTTAAACTTTAGAGAGTCTTCTCAAAACACATGAAAGTTCATGGGACATTCGTGAAGTTAACTATTTTATTTATTTATTAACCCGCAGACAATTCACTCATAAATGTATCATGACATGATGACTTTTGTTTTTAATGTAGTTTTTTAGTAAAAGGAGATGCTGAAATGCTAATGGTTCATCTTGGACAGAATATATATATATCCCTATGCTATTCACGTTGGGTATTTTTGAGCAAGTTTTTTTTTGTAGGAGACTATAAATGTACTCCTTTATTTATGTAATTTGAATTTCACTAGCTATTTTGGTGCATCATAATCACCTGCGTTTGCAGAAGGAGGATGAAGAAGGTGACGATTGCAAGAAGTTTAAGAGCCTTGGCCATATTTTTCACTCACTTCATGTGCCAAATAGAATGAGGCCTCGGGGCTTTTATAGCATCTGTTATTGGATGTTTGGAGCGTTTCATTAGGTTCAATTGGAGGATCCACGTCATCAATTATAATTTTTTTTTTTAATAAAACTATGATTCAGGCCAAAGCAAAAGACAAAGTTTGATAACTTGTACCTCTCATTTTCCTTTATATACACTTTAATTTTTTTTCTATATTGTAGAAATTTGATCACAACCTTAATATTATCTTTACCACATCAAAAATATATATTTTCCTGGAAAAATATTAAAATAAAAGTAAACCAATAAATGGAATGTCAAATTTTATTTATTAAGAATATTAAATATAGCTAGGGACGATCTGATTGATAATATCCAATCTGATTAAAGAGACCCCATAACATGTTGAAAGAGGATCAGGATCCCCTCAAATTTCTTTTAAATTTGATATTCTCTTATTATTAAATCTTAGCTATACTTTACATCTAACAATCCACAACGTGTCATCTGTCACACAAAATAAATACTAAATTTAATGAAACTTTAATGCCTCAATGAACTATTGAGAGAAAATAAATTTTCATTAACTTTAACAATTATTTTGTGTGACAGCTGGCACATTATAGATTGTTAGATGTAAAGTATGACTATGATTTAAAAAAAAAAGATAATCTTAAATTTGAAAGAAATTTGAGGGGATCCTAATCCGCACTAGAGCATTAAATACATATTTTCAATATGATTGGTGGTAATGCGGCACAATAATGAGTTATGTCAACTTGTCGTCGAAATTATGTCAACATACTTTCAAAATAAATCTCATAATAATAGAGGCAACAAATACTTACTTTCGCTAAAAACCCCAAAACTCACATTCTCGCTCACTATTGGTTTTTCTGAGGCAAGAGGGCATCCAAATGAAGTAAAAAGGCGTAAATGATCAATATATAGGCTCTCATGCACCTACAAGATAAGCTAAGGTGTCGACTTTCAATTGCATGGAACTGGCATCAAATGTTCGAGGCACACATCAAACGATCATTAGGGTTTTTGAGCATCGAACAATCGAACTTTTTGTTGATCCTTCAGCCCTTGCAAAAAATTATAAAAGTCCAAAATCTCTCGCTTAGAGCCTGTTTGGAATTACGTTTGAGAAATATAGCTTTTAAGTCAAAAAAATGTTTTTGGGCAAAAGCATCATTTTTAAGCTTTTGTCAAAAGTGCGGTTTGACCATTTTTAGATTTTTTAGACCCTTAAAAGCGCTTTTAATATTTTTTACCAAATGAGTACTTTTTTTTTTTTTTTTTTATACGGACTTTTTGAGTGTTAAAAGCACTTTTAGGCAGTTCAAACGCAATTCCAAGCAGGCCCTTAATCTAACCCTAATATCCTCGAGTTTTAATTAAGGTACTCTTACCTTCAATTAATATTTTGGGGTGTTACACATTGAGGGCATTCAATCCCCATATCACAAATTGCTCAAAGTTATCATAGGAATGAGGGGCTATTGGAATGGTAGGGCTGCCACCTCGCTGGACCAATGCCCCAACAGCCCATGCCAAAAGCCTAAAAAGGGGGAGGCCCAAACCCAGTCCCATAAAAGAAGACAAAGAGGGATGAGCATTGCCAAAAAAGGCAACCCTCATAAGGAAAAAGGTCCCATCATTAATGATACAATAAGACCATGAGAAATGATAAAAATAATTATTTCAATCATCTTCGTATACTGAAAAGGTGAATCTACCATTAAATTTTTGTGAAACTCACATAAGTCCACAAATTTACTAATAAATCTATTTGATTTGTAAGAAGAGGTGATTGAAAGACAGGTGATAGGATGGTGATAGGATGATGTGTACCACGCCTCTAAGCCCACATGCATAGGAGGGGAAAGAACAACAGCCAAGCAAGTCACTTAAGGAAATGTCCCACTAAAGGCAAGGATTCATTGGTTCCACAAGGAAGGAAAACGTCAAAGAAAACCCAGCATCAAAGGTGATGTTGCCGCCACCAATAGCGTGTCACTTTGACTCTTGGCTTTCTTACAGGTTTCCTGTGTTGAGGATGCTTGGTGTATGTAATAAGAAAAGGTAAACCAATAAATGGAATGCATAAGTTTGTTTATTAAGAATATTAAATATAGGGACAAATTGATCGATAATATCAAATCAGATTAGAGGGACCCTATAACAAGTTGAAAGATAATCGAGTGTTAGATACATTCAAACATCTTTGATTGGATTAACAAATGTTTTCTTTGTTAGAATATAAAGTAAATGATCAATTCATTCTATTATAGCTGTTTAAGCTTTTAAGATAACTAGTAAGGTAACATGATATCATAACAAAGTTTATGAGTTTGAGTACACAAGTGAGAGTGAGTATTAGAATATTAATTAAACGATTAATTCATCATTTTCTATTGGCTTAAGCTTTTGGAAAAATAAAGTCTTGCAGTATATACAAGGAACCAAGAACTATAGCTTGACCTACAGGTACACTGACCATTTGAAGGTGATTGGTTATTTAGTTTTGGATTTTGCTGAATGTGTAGATAGTAAAAAGTTTACTTCATGATATATTTTTCGTTTTGCTAAAGAGCTATATTCAGGAGATTAAGCAGAATATAGTTGTTATGTCAACCATGAAAATAAAGTTTATTGCATGTTATGGATTCAGTACATAGGCATTATGGTTGAGACATTTTATTAAATGTCGCTATTATAGCAAGACCCATAAAGATCTTCTTCAATAATTCTACTGTCCGAGAGATACAATAAGCTGACTATAGATGTCTACCATGAAAACAAAGTTTATTGCATGTTATGAATTCACTACATAGCAACCATGATTGAGACATTTTATTAATTGTCGATATATAGCTAGCGAGACCCATAATGATCTTCGATAATTCTACTACAGTTTTCTTTTCTAAGAATAATGAGAGCAGAAGCAGATGTACGTACGTATATCAATATAAAGTATCTTAGTGTGAGAGAATATTAAGAGACATGAAGTGTTTATTAGGCATATAAATACTAAATCAATAATTGCAGATCTCGTAAGTAAAATTTTATCAATAAAGAAGTATAAAGTCACGTGGAGTATATGAAACTCATTAATTGATGTTGTACTTAGTTTCTTTGTAATTGGTCTATAGACAGTTTTTATGTACAATATTTATTGGTTTTCTCCGTGGGGATAAATAAAGTTGGACCTAAATGTAATATACGAAAGGGATGACATTCTATTTTCAATTGTTCTTTTTCATGATTGATAAAGTCTTGCGAATAAAACTTATTTACTAACTGACAAATATTATCAATTATGGTATAGAGTAAAGCCAAATTCACATGGGACCATTTTTTTTTTTTTTTTTTTGTCTCAGCCATATGGTAACATGTTTGTTTGTCAACTTAGGTATATTAAGTACTGTTTTTCTTTACACTTTTTTCGATATGGAACTCAACACTCAGAAGTGCACTCATCATAACAATTTTGGTTGTGGCAATAGAACAATCTTATTTTTATACATAACATAGGATATAGCCGACAAACACCGTACCTTAATTAATTAAACACTTCAATAGACAACCTTTTGTTTTTGTTTTTAAATGTACAGATACAAAAGAGAAAAGACAGCATTTTTTTGTTCACATCTAGCACACCATGGCCATTACAAGCCAATTCGATCTGGAGTATACAACTTGTACTAAAGTAATTTATGCCCTGCTTGAAATGTCGCCAAAAGGTGTGGGTCTGAGAAATGAAGGATATATACATTGCTCCTAATGATCATATATGAAGTTATATATAGAACGTCGTCGTCCCAACTGCAATGCATTATATATTCAGCAATCCCTCCAGCAGATGCATGCATCAGCAACAGAACCAATAACACATTCTCCTCTAATTGCTTGCTTCTTCTCCCTGCAAAACCTGTCACATTTTGGTTATTTGAAGTGGCGGTGACAACGCCTACCGCTTGGATGCCTACACACTGGCCATGGGTAGTCTTCTCCAGCTCGTGAGTGCTATCATATATATACAAAGATATCGTCAGAATGTGTATTAAATATACAGAAACTTGAAAATATGGAATTCTCAACGAATTTTGGGATTTGATTATTACTATCAAATTTTGATTCAATGGTAATTTTAAAAGCTCAATAAAAAAGCGTGAGAATAAAAATGCACAGAAGTGAAAGTATGTATAGCATTTCTCAACGAAAGTGTATTTTCTTACCTGCGTTTGCAAAAGGGGGACAGTGACAGCGACAGCGACAAGTGCAAGAATATGAAGAGCCTTAGCCATATCTTTCACTCACTTGTACGTGCTAATTAAATAGAATGAAGCCTTGGGGCTTTTATAGCGCCAGTAATGTTGCTTCTTTTCAATCCAAAAGGATATGATTGGTAGAGAGCTATTACAAATTAAGCTTCAAGATCCCTAAAATATTATTGGATGTTTATCGCGTTTAATTAGTATTGAAGGCTCGTGAGACAAACGTTTAGTTTTAGTTAATAAGATATACCTTATTTTAAAAACAGCAACAACAACAAAAAAAAAATTATGAAACCACGATTCAGGTGGCCAAAGCAAGAGACAAAGAGCTTGGGTTATATATATATACCTCTCATTTTTATTTTATTTTTTAACATTAATAAAATGGTTATGGATTATTACTAATAAACCCCAAAAATTTAATATAGACCATCTAAGAATCAGGCTAAATAGAAAAACAAACATTTCTCAATGTTTGATGCATGATGTGGTTGTTTTATGAGCTTTTTGGATATAAATACTCCATTCAAATTTTTATTTATTTTTTATTTTTTGCTTATATAGAAAAAAAATATATATATTATTTTTCTTTTAAGAGATCTTTAAGATTCCAAATTCTTATAATTTAATTTGAAACTAGTGGGGGGACATTGATGTAGTAGAAATTGTAAGTTTAAGTTTTAATCAATGTGAAACTTTAATTGGGCCGTGATTAGTAATAGAACTTGTTTGAGATTGCGTTTGAGAGACTTAAAAATTCTTTTAACACTCAAAAAGCCCGTTAATGAAATTTGTGATAATTCAAATGGCTATTTTGAAACATATATCAAAGTTTTGAAAAAAAAAACACTAATTAATAGAAATATGTATGGGATATTACAGGTGTTAATGGAAGATTAATTGGGACTAAAAGGACGGTTCTTATGTTAATTAGATTATTTCTTACCTTATTTTTTTTTTAAAAAAAAAAAATTACTAAATTGGTTCTTGTGGTTTTTATTATCTATCACATCAATTCTCAAGCTTTCAAATGTCCTTCAAATTTTTATTTTTATTTTTTTATACGAGTCTTTAAATTTTATTGTGGTTTGTCTTGTTATCAAATACAAGTAATGCTATATATAAGTCCTTCTTATGTCATTTTTATGTCCCTTCATTATTATTGAATTTTAATCAAATGATAATTTTAAAAATCACCTCATTAATTAATACATGGCAAGAAGGAAGACCCTCCAAGCCCCCTTTGTTAGTGAGAGGATCAATCCTCAGGGGTCAGAAACCTTAAGGATTGATCCTCCCGCATCTGAATGAGATTTTAACGTTTTCTAACGGCTTAGTGCTGTCAAACTTCTTTATATTCATCATTAACCTGCTCTCAATCAATTTGCACGAATTATAACGTATTGAGAGATTGTCAGTGTGCCAGGGTGAAGAAAGAGTACTTGTCGTTTCGTCATTTTGAAAGTATTTGTGAGTTTGTAAGCCCTAGAAGGTTAGTGTGATGATTTGTTATTTGTTGCAGAATTGTTTATTGTGAGCGAATTGTCTAAATTCTACATCTTAAATTGGTATCAAAGCGATGTAGGTACACTTCATTTGGATTTATCTCCCGAGTATAATCTTTGACTCCAATTATCAACGGCTCAATAACATTATTTGTTGTGCTCCCTACTTTAATGGGATGGAACGAGATATGCCACAATTCAAATGATATTGGGTCAAATACGGTAAATTTTCTTCGAGTTAGCGTCACGCCAATACTCCACGCAAAAATTGACACTTAAAGAACCTTTTTTGGTAATTAAAAAAACACATTAGCCCATTTAATTGCAATCTAACACTCGACATTAAAATGTGCGTCAAATGATCAGTCAATTATATATGTATGTGACAATATCCCAGCGGTCCATCTCGAATTGTCGATTTGTTCTTGGCTTGACACTTAGAGATGCTTTGTTGTTTGAATGAAACGTTCCACCATTCGAATTACATTCTCTCGTCTTCTTGTTAAGTACTATAATTCCATCATTCCATGCATGAACTATAATTTTCTCCCGGGTGTTACACTAGTGATTGCATGCAAGTGATGACATTGCCATTTTAGCAATTGTGGCAATAGAGCAATACTATGTTTCATACATAATACAATATATAGTACTAGCCGAATAATAAAGACCCTAAACACTTTAGTAGACAACATAAATTGTTTTTTAAAGTAATCCAAAAAAGACAAGATATTTTTGTTCTCCTACTGAAGCTATAGAACGTCGTCGTCCCAACTGCAACGCATTTTTCAGTAGTTGGGATTTAGCATTTGTCCCAGCAGATGCATGCATAAGCAACAGAACCATTAACACATTTTCCCTTAATTGCTTTCTTCTTCTCCCTGCAAAACCTGTCACATTTCGCTGAGTTGAAGTCGTAATAATTACAACGCTTACCACTCGGACGCCTACAGTTTCCGACTACGCCTCCTGAGTGCTATCATACAAAGAGATCGTTGGAGAAAGATCAGAAGAATTAATGTGCATTAAATATACAGAAAGTACTGAAATATATATATATATATACATATATGCTTCTTGTTATATATCCTTAGCAACAAATATGAAGTACACCTACTCACCTGCGTTTGCAGAAGGAGGATGATGAAGAAAGTGACGATTGCAACAAGTTTAAGAGCTTTTGCCATTTTTGTCACTCACTTAATTGTGCTCAATAGAATGAGGCCTCGGGGCTTTCTATAGTGACACAAAACAATTAGTTTAATTAGTTACTAATTAAGCTACGGCATTCTTTATATATAATAACCCTTTCTTTCTTTTTTTTGGTTTTTTAAAGAAACTACCATTTAGGCCAAAGCAAGAGACAGATCGCTTGGGTTGTTTACCCCTCAGCTCATTTGCTTTTTCTTAAAAAAAGAAAAAAAAAAAAAAACACATTAATTTTCATTGTATTATAGAAATTTGATTACAACCTTAATTAACCTTTTAACTTTTTGATTCCGAAAATATATTTTTCTAGAAAATATTAAACTAAAAGTAAACCAATATATAAGTGGAATGTCGAAGTTTGTTTAATTAAGAATATTTTAAATATAGGGACAAATTGATCGATAATATCAAACATTCTTATTAGAGGGATCCTATAACAAGTTGAAAGAGCACTGGAGTGTTAGATACATACATGCATCAAAACATCTTCGATTGGACTAACAAACGTTTTTGTTTGTTAGAATATAAATTAAATAATTAAATTCATTATATCTTAACTATTAGCTTAGACCTTTCGAATAATTAGTAATTTAGCATTGCATCAAATCAGATGTTCTGAGTTTGAGCTCACACGTAAGAGTGAACATTCGAATTTTAATTAAATGATTAATTCACAAAGGGCCGGCCCAACCGCTAGGAGAGTTAGGCCGGCGCCTAGAGCCTCAAATTTTTAAGGCCCAAAATATTTTTTAATAAGGCTAAAAAAAATTTGCATAAAGGCCCTCAACATGCTTTAAGAAAAATATTATTATTTGTTTATAATATCAAGACCCCAACATGCTTTCTTGAGGCCTTCAACCTGCTTTAAAAAAATAATATTATTTTTTTATAATATGGAGGCTTTCTGCACAACAACCACGAGGCCCTCAACAGTCAACATGTTTTTTAAAAAATAATATTATTTATTTATAATATCGAGGCCCTCTATAAAATAAGAACGAAAAAAAAAAGAAAAAAAAAATCTGAGAATCTCACAGACTTGTCTGTTGTGGTTATTTTGCAGAAATCCAGCCTCTAAAAAAAGGTTAAAATGTTCAACTTTTCACATTTCAAAAATGTTAAAATGGTTATTTTGCAATCTACGAAAATGTTGAAAGACAAAAATAAGCTTGTTTAATTTAAGTATAAAGAACAAAGAGTAAGGGCAAAATGGTAATTTTAGTCTCAAACAAAAAATCATTAAGTGCGGAATCCGTGCTTATTAGGTAAAGATTTTCTGCCATATTAAAATGAATATTATTTAATTAATATTTAAATATTTTAAAAAAATAAGATCAAACTTTAAAGTTTTGCCTCAGTCCCCTAAATACATTGGGCCGGCCGCGGGCCCTGCATAAACCATAGCTCCTCACCCCTAAATATAGTGACAAGTAGTGAATGCCTAAGTTTTGCAGAGATAGATGAAATGAGGTATACCAAAAGATCTATAAGAATTTTGAAATTTACATTTGTGGTTTAAGAAATTTGATATTGACATGTGCAGTTTAAGGATCTTGATATATTCTATAAAATTTAATGGTTTTGAGGTGGAATTCATAAAAATCTTTGAGGTAATTCTTAGAATTTGAGGTGTTAAGTCTTATGTGATTGAGATAAACGATATTGAAGTGACGTTTAAAGTTTTGAAGATAAATTGATGCTCATAGGTTGTGAATAATAGTTAAAAGTATTGAGGTGTTAGTAGATATTGTATTATGATAATTTTAGTTTCATGCCAAAGCCTTAGGTAGAATTTTCTTCACTAGGTAGAGATGATGGATTATTATTCTGGACGTAATTTGAAGTATAAAGCCAAAAGTTGGAAGACAATATAACACTTATAGCCAGGGACGGAGCCAGGAAATTTTATGGGAGGGGGCCAACCAAAAATTTTTTTTAGTTCTTTAAAATTTTTTTATTAAAAAAAATTATTTTAGTTGTTTTTTATGAAATAAAGACTACTGTAAGGGCCAAAAAAAAGTGAGCATTTGAAAGTAACATCCAAAAAATGGACATTTGAAAGTAAGGACCAAAAATAAAAAAATAAAAAACTTAATGGGTATGGCCCAAAAAAATTAAGAATATGGTCAAAAGTTTCTATTGGATTTGGCCGAAAGATCTAAAAATAGGGCCAAATTTTTTTTTGAGGGGCCCAAATGACTAAATTTAAAACTTTACTTTATTTATTTATTTTTCTTTTACTTATAATTTTTTTTTCCTTATTTTGTGGAGACCATGGCTCACCTCCCCTCTGCTCCCATGGTCCCTCCATCCGTCTCTGCTCATAGCTCACATGTTTTATGAATTTTTTTTTGGAAGACAATATAACACTTACAACTCGCATATTTTATAAATTGGGGAGGAGATTATTTGTCTTTTACTTAACTTTGCAGCCCACATCTTTTGACTAATTTGAAAAAATTTTAGCTGTTGCCAAATGGAACCTAAATTGAGTGTACCAAGGTAAACAACAAATGCTATTTAGCGTGCCCACACACACATATATGTATGCCTATATAAACATATGAGAAAGGTAAATTATTTTATGCTCGGTATATCACATAATAGATAGGAGAGGAATTTAATTATGACTGGATACAAATATAACCATTACAAGAATGAAATGTGATTCTCATAAATTGATTATCTGGTACATGACGTATTTTACTGGATCCTGAAAATACAGATTTAGTAGACAGGCACGAAAGGACATGAGTACGTTTCCAAGCTGGAAGTTTCAAAATACCTATGTTATATATTCTCCTTCTTAGGTCTTGCAAGGTCAAGAAAAGAAAAAAAGAGAAATTAATAGTCCTGCTATGCCTTATTTTTTATGCTTTTTTTTTTTTTTTTGGGTATATTTTTCTCTTATTCTTTTAGTTATTCTTGAACTTTTTGTGGGTATTGATTTTTGGGTTTGTTTGAGAGCTCCATATTTAATGAATGTTTGCTGTGAAATATGTGCAAGCATCAATTATAATTTTTTTTAATTGACACTGTTTTTTCACCGATTTGAGGGCTTCATATTTCATGAATGTTTGCTGTGAAAAACAATTGTGGTTGTTTTTTATTTTCTAATGTGAAAGATGCCTTCTTCACTTCACTTTGCAGGCCACACTTTCCATTTGCTCGCATGCATGAATTTTTTTTGGAAATCCCGATTTGAAGAGGCAACTTAAAAAAAAAAAAAACGATATTTTCTTTATTTTTTAAAACGAAAATTGTTTTAAAAAAAAAAGAAGAAGAAGAAATTTTTAGAATGTATAAAAGTAAATGACTAAAGTTGATGCAGCTACAAATTTTTGGTTGGCTCAAGGAACAAATCCGGATTTCAATGCAACTTTTTGGCGTCACTTAATGAAACAATATCTGTGTTTAAGAATATATATATACTTTATGTTTTTTTGGCCATTTTGTTTTTGATTAGTTTTGTTAAAATTTTTATTCTATTTTAAAATTAAAATAACTTTTTTTTTTTAAATCGTTTTAAAAATCATTAAAAAAAAAGTATTCCCAACTTTAAATATTATCATTATTTATTCTTCTTTGGGAAATGACACAGATTTATAATTTTAATTATTTTTCAGACTGCAATGAAGTAAGTCTCCTTTGATGAAGCTTTCTCAAATCTGTGTTCTGAAAGTAAGATTGGCAGAAATAAAGTAGACCACCGAAACGTTGGAGATCTTCAGAATCGTTGGAGATCTTCAGAATTGTCGTGTGGCTTCTGGCCCAAACCCTTAGTACGTTGCTTCATATTTACCAACATCATTTGTAAATATCAAACTCCTTTTGTATTGAACCTATGTTATTAATAATAAATTTTATCAAATCTGCGTGGGTGTAAATATCAAACTCCTTTTGTATTGAACCTATGTTATTAATAATAAATTTTATCAAATCTGCGTGGGACTCGAGAACAAAGAATAAAACCATATCTTGCGGAAAAAAGAAGCAAAACACATATTTGAGGGAGTGGGAGCAGTTGCGTGAGTTTGAAAAATGGAGAAAGAGAAGGAAAAAAAGTTTGAAAAATGGGGAAAGGAGAACAAAAATAAAAATAAAAAATTAGGTTGTGTCCATGTACTGGTCCAGTTTCTTGGTCCGCCAAGGCCAATTATTGCACAATGTTGTGTCGTAAATGAGAGTGTGGTGAGTGAGAGAGACGAAGAGATCAAAAAAATTAAAAAAAAATTAAAAAAAAAGAAAAGAAAAGAAAAAGAATAGTAGAGAAGTGGGGTGGGGCTGTGAAGAAAATGAGGAAAGGAGAAGATTAATTGCTATTAGCACAAAAATAAAATCAAAGCAAAAAAAAACAATACTGACAAAAAAATAAAATACTCTATTAAATATTTTTACAAATTACACAAATATAAAGATAAAAAAATAAAATAAAATTATAAAGAAAAAAAAATTAAAGCAAACAACAACAAAATAAAAACAAAAATTACTAGGGATCAAGCAGGTGGAGGATGAGGTGATTGGAGGCTCAAGACCTTTTATATATATATATATTACAGACCAAATGTTCATTAATACGAAGAAAAAAAAAGAAAAAGAGTTGTTGTATAGTGGATATGCTGCTCCAAGAGACTACTTCTGTAAAGAGAAAACTTAGTATGAGCAGAATTATAGATATTTCAGATTGATGAGTTATCAAAGGGAATATTTATTTCAAATGAGGTACATGGCTAGAGCTTGGGAGGAAAGATGCACGACACTCCTGTACATCGACCCGGAGCTTTTCTTATTGTTGATGGAGACGGGCAGTAGTCTTCTCCATTTCTACCACCTTTACTCCCAGGTCCTTTCTATATGACACCACCAGTTTTTCCAGCTCATTATTTTCTTGCTTCAAATCCACGTGTTTCTATTTGTAGTATTTGAGCAGTCGATGTAAAACTCCAACCTGATTCCTTAAGATTTTCATCTCCTCATTTCTGACACTTAGACGTCGTGCCATGTCAGAAACTGAAGCAACACCTTGGATGCTGAAGGCCAATAAATTATTAATAGCATCAGCATCAGACCTATCAGCCAACAATCTTTGATCTCGTGGAGTTACAAGGCCTATGGCCACCGCCATAGCAGTTGATAGACCTTGAACGATTGCACCACTCAACATTTATGTGTGATTGATATTTGACCAATAAGTCAATATTGTGAGGAACTATAAATCGATTGTCAAGTTTGATACCATTTTTGTCAACAAATCTTCCATTGTTCCTCCGTCTATATATTGGAAAACCATCTTCGTCAATTGTAGTATCAGTGTAATATTTTTCAGGGAAATGCTTGCTGCATTTGTTGTCTATCATACAACTTGAATTTGGATTTAAAGAACCGCAAGGACCATGGACCATAAATTGCTTAACAACATCATAAGCTTGCGGATCTTTGTTTAAATCTGAAACTTCTGCCGTGATTACCCTAATTTTTTCTAATGGTGTTGGATGTTTGTCATCGGAATGTAGAAAAATTAATATATGAGCATGGGACAATCATCTTTTTTGGTATTCAATAGTGTAGACAACTGTAATCAAAATATCAAATTAATTATATTTGTATAAAAAAATAATTCATAAAAAGATTAAAATGATAGTAATTATTTAAAAATACCAACAAGTGCTCTCCCAAAGTGTTGGCCCTTCTTTAAATCATGTAATAGTTGATCGAGCTTGATTTTAAAAACTCTTCCAACTATATCAGGTAGATCCTCAGGTTTTTGACCAGGATGCATGGATAGAAAATTTTCAATATCTAGCCATTTTGCATTGCATGTGAAAGTAATAAATAAATCGAGATAACCTACCCATCTACAAATCGTCATTGCATCTTGATAATTTTCAATCATATATCTGGGCTTCTCATGAAACTTGAAGGCAGTACAATTCTTTTTCCAATAGATGCAAGGGTGGAATTTCCCCTCATAATTGCATCCCTCAATCCACTATACAATTCAATCCTCAATGCACTTTGATTATTCCTTACCCACATAAGTCTAATTCCCTCAATACATGTGTATACATCAACAACAAATTGTTGAAATAAACGACCACTATATATCAACGTATGCCCTTCACCCTGACGTTCTTGTAGCCGATATGCATAAAATTTCCTCATTGTAATATATTTGTCTGTGTTATGTCCATTTCCATTAGTACTTTTATGTAAAATACCAAGCCTATAAACATCCTCCCCATATGGAAATAAAAGAGGATATTGTAACGACATAAATGATGGATGCAACTCATTGATACTTTGTAATCCACCTTCTTTGTAAGCGACAATAACATCACGATATGCATCATCAGTACCAATGTCACCAACAATAATTGTAGCATTTCAGAACATGTAGGGAGATTTTGTACTCTTCCATCACTTAACCGTGACTCAATTAGACACAATCGTAAGTTGTGGATAATACCTTCTCTAAAACAGTCTCTAGCCATCCGAAATATCTTCACCAATAGATTTGATTCATCTAGCATTCGAACCAGGGCATCAACAATAGAGGGATCAATGTCATTAATTGTCAAAATTATTCAAGGATTTAATTCTTTTTGGAACCTCATTATCAGTATCGTAAAAATATAGCTATGCAAAACTGGGGTTTAAGCCATTAGCTGGGAGTAGTGTTCCAATTCTATGATGGTTTTGACCGTTGAGTCAAAAAATATAAGGACCTCTTCCATCATTAACTCTATGATCTACTTTTCCACCCATGGACGTCATAGCAAACATGGCATTATAACTCCTTATTTGTGCCTTAAATTTTTTTGAACGCTAACCTCTAACTGGATTTAACAATTCTTCAAGAACTGTAGGTGGTCTCTTAAGTAAAGGTAATTTCACTTGGCCATTCATACAACATAAAGAAAATTTAGGATTAGATCTCCTAGACTTTACTCCTCTTTCTTCGTACCAAACTCTTGCAAGACAATTCTCACATTCATAAAAAGGTGAGCCGAAATTCCAAGGTTCAGTAAATTTCCTTGTATGAAATAGGGAAGAAAAAGAGAAAGAAATATTGGATTAAATTTATTTATTTATTTTTAAAATCTAAAAGATTTAGTAGCTAATTTACTTGGAATATCTTCATTGCAAGTCCTAGAGCTTGATCCATAATGTTCTATCAAACTTTGAGCAGCCGAATCTGTTAGTTGAATGATACTGCAACTCCTAATTTGGCTAGAGCCACTTCCAATATCACTAATATGACGTCGTTTTGCTTTGTTATGCATAATTGTTCGTCTTCTTTGTCATGCTAATGTTGAATTTTCCATTTTGTTTCTATTGCAAAATTTTGAAGTGTAGAATAATTTTAAAAGCAACATTCTATATACTTATTTCACGCATGAAAATGTGTTTCATATAGTCCCCAAGAGATAGTTCAATCGGCTGGGATCACACTTAATGAAGTGGAGATCACTAGTTCGAATTCCCCTCCCCCCTCTTGTGTGGACATATCAAAAAAAAAAAAAAAAGTGTTTCATATAGTTATACACATTTTGTTTCGTGTAATATGAATGGTTGAATCATATTAAAGAGCAATTATGAATTAAAGATTTAAATAGGAAGAAATTCATTTGAAAAAAAAAATACTACACAACATTTGGGAATTAATGACACAATTCAAAATAACAGGATGAAATGAATTTAAGAAGAATAATTGAAATAATATTATATTTCAACTAAAAAGTATAAATACATGTATTTCGAATAACAAAAAAATACCTCAATGAGTATTGCAATTGAATTCCCAATGAAGCAAAAGAAATCACCTGTATTCAATATTCTAAAACATTAACTCAAGAGATTGTGTACATATTATTGAACTTTTTTAAAAAAAAATAACAAATAGCAAATAACACTAATTAAAAATTTTAAAACGTAAAACATGGATGAGGCTCTCATATCTTCAGGTAATGACGTCAGATTTAAGAATTTTTGTTCAATATTAAGTTCACAACTTTAAAACAAAATTAAAAAAGAATCGTTATTTTTAAATACAAATTTCTAGTTTTTAAATGTTTAAAAAATTTAAAGAGGTTTGTTCTTTTAAAAAATTAATTTTTTTTTTAAATCGTTAATTTCTTTTATAAAAACATCTTCCATGGACGTAGGTTCCGGCCGGCATGTGCAAATTCTCACTTTTTTTTTTTTTAGGGGAAATGATTCCTCACTGAAGACAATTTTTAATAGTTTATTATTAATTGTACAATCTTTCAGTCTTACTTATTCAGGTAATGAAGTCAGAATTAAGAATTTTCGTTTAATTTTAAATTCTCAACTTTAAAACAAAATTAAAAAAGAATCTTTATTTTTAAATACAAATTTCCGGTTTTCTTATATGTTTAAAAAATTTAAAAAGGTTTATTTTTTAATATTTATTTAAATCGTTAATTTATTTTATAAAAGCATCTTCCATTCTTCCATGCACATGGGTTCTAGCATGTGCAAATTCTCACGTTTTTTTTTTTGGGTGCAAAGGAATCGTCACCGAAGACAACTTTAAATAATTTATTATTAATTTAAAGGGTTAAATACTCCATACTTCTCTAGGGTTTCGTTGATTTTTTTTTTTTTTCCTAGGGTTTGATTTTTATCACAGGTGGTCCTTGTGATTTTGATAATAGAGTAAATTAGTCATTCTGTTAGTTGACTTAACGGAAGTCCACGTGGACCAATCAATTGTTGACACATGACACCTACTTAATTTTTTTTTACTTCTTTTTTAAAAAAATTGGGGTGACTGAGTCACCCTCTTGGCCATTTGGGGGTGGCCTTGGGCCATGGGGGTGGTTTCATACCCACTTGGGGTGGAGCCTAGGGGGTGGCCCCCAATTTTTTTTTTTTTTTTAATTTAATTAGGTGTCACGTGTCAACATTTGATTGGTCTACATGGACTTCCGTTAAGTTAACTAACGGTCAACTGACAGAATGACTAATTTAGTCTATTATCAAAACCACAAGGACCTCCTGTGATAAAAATCAAACCCTATGAGGAAAAAAATAAAGCAACGAAACTCAAGGGAGGTATTTAGTATTTAACCCTAATTTAAAAATAATTTTTCCGGATGCATTTAACTCTTCTCAATGACAACTTTATTAAAAAATTATATTAAATCAAAAAATTTAACGAATGAGTTTCTTTTTAATTAAAAATTTTCGTGTTTCTAAAAAAATTAAGAATTGGTTTGCTTTTGTTAGAAACATAGGTTTTTTATTTTTTATTTTTTTATTTTTTATTATTATTATTTTTTTTATCACTTTCTCCTCTCTGCCGACACTCACATCATCTATTCCTCATTTCTTCTTTCCTTAGTATTCACAACATCTTTCTTTGTTCCTTGTTTTGGGGCTTTCTCTTGCTTCTTACTTCTTCTGGTTTATTCTCTCTTCACTTAAAACTGATTGTGTGGTTTTATTGGTATTTGGTATGTTATTCAGGAAAAACATAATTTTAGGAAAAAATTACTTGTATTAACATTTTTGTTGCAGAAAAGTTGGTACTATAATAGACTGTCGTGTATAGGTAATATTTTTACTTTTAGTTTTCCTTCTTGGTTCTCAGCAGGCAAACATAGGCGTACCTAAAGCAAAACTTTAGTGAAAAATGGCCTCAGATCCGAAGGTTGACATTCTTGAAGAAGTCACAAAGCACAACAGCACCAAAGATTGTTGGCTTATTATTTATGGGAAGGTCATATTTTTATCGTGAACTTTTATCTTTTCTCAGTTAGTATTCTTTTCTCTTTTCTCTGAATGGTCTTATATATGTAGATTACACTTTATTTCTTTAGATCCATCACACGTATGGTTTGTTGAACACGTTCGTTCATTATTAAGTCTACAGAAACATAAGAAAGATTTGGTCATTCATTAAATTCGCACATAAGAAAGATTTCATTCATTCAATTCGTAAATAAAAAAGATTTGGTCATTCATTCAATTCGTTAAACCACTCTGAAGGTAGATAAAACACTACATAGAAACATAGGTCAGCACAAAAATGAATTTCTATAACAGATAAAAGTTCAATAAAGATAAAGCTTCTAAAAGTAGACTTACTAAAGGTAGATAGCCTTTTCTATTCGTTAAACCTCTCTGAAACAGATTCTCTTGGTCTGTATAAATTATTTTTGCAGATTTTAAGATATTTTGGATAATTAAATCACAATTGACTCAAAATAAGTAACATAAGTAAAAACATGAAAAAAAGTTTTAAAAAGTAACTTACTGAAGTTTAGAGATTTTTCTTTCACAACTTGCTTTAAACTTGGAAATGTTTTGTAATGATTCCCGCTACACTTATTTCAGAAGCTCGAAGGTTGCTTAAAACATCATCTGATTCCATATCAGACAAAAACAATAAATGACGTCTTCGCAATTCTCGAGCACCATCCCTGCTTTATGACTTTTTTTCTAGATATCTTTATGGCTCGAGTATTGGCAAACAAGGTCATTAAGGCAAAAAAAAAAAAAAAAAGGTCATTAAGGCAGAGACTTCTGCATCTCTGGCCTTAAAGAAAGAAAACCAAAATGAAAAGGTTAAAGGAAAATCAGATCGGCCAAACTGCTTCAGAAGCTCGAAGGTTGCTTAAAACATCATCTGAATCCATATCAGACAAGAACAATAAATGACGGCATTCGCAATTCTCAAGCACCATCCCTGCTTTACGACTTTTTTCCAAAAATCACTTGAGCATTGGCAGACGGGGTCATTAAGAGACTTCTGCACCTCCTACGAGTAGAGCCCTAGCATGGCAGTGTGGCATAAATATTTTGGCTCAAGAAGCAAATCCGGATTTCAAGGTTGTCATTTTTTTTTAAAATTTCTTTATGATCAAAATTTTAAGAATTACCTCAAAGATTTTTATGAATTCCACCTCAAAACCATTAAATTCTATAGAATATATCAAGATCCTTAAATTGCACATGTCAATATCAAATTTCTTA
>NC_081544.1:27677448-27727356 GCF_901000735.1 Corylus avellana
ACTTAGGCATTCACTACTTGTCACTACGAAATCTTCATTCATAATTCCATACTTTACAACCTCAATTATAGTACTATTATTGTCACCAACAAATCTTAACCATGATCAAAAACTCATCTAAACTCTTTTGTCACCAAATCAGTTACCAACATTCATTTCACAACCTAAATCCATAAAACCATAATACAATTATTAAATCATAATCAATAATCTTTTCTAAATCCTTGAGATACCTTAAAATATATTTTTATCGATCGATACTCAAGAAAGTTGCCGATAATCCAAATGAGTAGGTACTACACATCACAACCTATCTTTCATTTTTTAAAAAAAAAAATATATCCATCTATATCCCCAATTTGATTGTAATACTAAAATCCTCAAAATTATTACACTAAATTGATTTTTTTTTTAAAAGGTGATAACATAACAAACAAAAAATATTAATCATTAGAAAAATACTCATGGATCATTTATTAAAGACCACAAAAATATAGACTCTACTTGGTTGGAACGTGGCTACCCAATACTTTTTTCTTTTTTTTTTGGGTCAAAAATCTACGTAAGTAACGTAACCTTATAACCATTGCTATTGCTATGATATAGGAGGGATACTGGAAGTGGATTCCTTCGGCTAATTTGCCAATTTCAGCCCAATTCAAGTATCTCTCTAGCTACTACTATGTTTGCCTGTTTGTACATGCTTGTTTACCCTTTTTGTACATGGAACTGTGGGTAGTAATCTTGGTGTATGAAATGTACAGATTCTTGGAGGTGGCTTATCTTCTAGAAGTGTGTTGGCTTGAAATAGGAGGTAGAATTGAGACAAAAATCTTGTCACCAAACACAAGATATGGCGCATACCTCATCTACACCATTAAGGGTGATTTCCATCTGCTTTACATCCCAGCAAAGGTGTCCATTAGATTTGAAAATGAGAATGAAGGTAATGGTACCATTGCTTATTTGCAACCAGATACACCAGAGGGAGTTGATGGACAAGTTCCACGAAGGAGAGAGGACATGTGGTTTGAGATTGAGATTGGGGAATTCTTCAATGGCAAAGTTGATAGCCTGGTGGGGATGCACTTGATTTGTACTGCCGGTGACTGGAAATCTGGCCTTGTTGTCCATGGCATTGAGCATCGGCCAAAATAAGAAATGTAAGAGAAATAGTTTTGCAATTTATGGGTTGGCTTTTCCTTTTGTCTTTGGTAGGGTAGTTTAATTATACTCGATAAGATGTTGTGTGTTGTTTTGCTTTGTGTCCAAAGCTTACGTTCAATGAAGTTCGATAGATTAAGATGAATTGCAATTTAAGATTTATTCTTATTATTATTATTTTTGCGTGCCAAATAAAATTAAGTTTTGTCAGCTTGCAGTCCCGTAGGCTTTAATGAAGAAAACATAGCTGAAATTTGTTCAAACTTTTTTTGTAAAAATAAGAGATAAAAACAGAGAGATACATTTGTTCTTTTCCAAGCAAAAAGAATCATCGTGGGACTCGAAAGAAATCAATGTGAATTTATGCGAGTCCAATTCATATTGTATATGATACAAATCCCACGTAAAATATTTTTTTATTAGAAATTATTTTTTTTGGTATTTAGCACGTATGAAAAATTATTATTATTATTATTATTTATATTTTCATATCTATAAAAATTAATTTTTATTCACACCAAAGAAAATATAAAATAATTTTTAAAAAATTTGAGTTCGTCAGTGCTGACGAAGGTATGGCGAACTCCAGCAATTTAAAATTAAAAATCTCAAACTTTAAAAATTATTTTTACTATTTAAATATTATTTTAATAATATTTTATAATATTTTAACACCAGCGTACTTAGTTGCACTTAGAATAAATAAATAAAAAGTTAATAAATTATGATGGTTCACAAATTTATCAAACTTGTTCTTAATAAGATTGTTCATCGATCGGCGGATTGGCGCTCTTTACAAGCCATGTTGAATTTTTTAATTAATTTGTGTTTTCACATCACATCACATGGAGTCAACCGATCTGAAACATCCAACACTAGACGCGAAGGGTTAAGGCATTAATGTCAAGTAAACTAACACAAGCCCAGCCCAATTTATTCCCAAACTGAAGAAAAAAAGAGGAAAGGAAATGGATGTTACTGCACTGCCGGAAGAGTGCATCGCCACCATAATTTCCTTCACATCCCCTCGCGATGCTTGCAGGAATTCGCTAGCGTCCCGGAGCTTCGGATCAGCCGCAGGTTCGGATCTCGTGTCATCATCATCCTTGAATAACTTATCCAAGAAGGATCTTTATTTCCATCTTTGCCACAATCCCATCCTCATCGGCAACGGTAACCTGGTGAGCAAGAGTCACTAGCTGCTCATGTTTACTAGTTTCGTATTGATTTTGCTTTGAGAAATAAATACTCTTGTCAGAGGAGGGGGATGCTAGGCTGTTTCACTACAAGTTAAGCAGTAAAAAATTCTTTTGAAGCTGAACTGATTATTTTGGAATGTTTTAAAAAGTAATGAAAAGCCCAAATCGCCCATAAGTCCACAGGCAATATGTCAATATACAAAGAAAATGATTATTTTAGAAAATATGCTCCGAATATCTATTATTAGCTAAAACCAATTTAGTAATTAGGGAAGATAAATGTTACTTACCATTATTAAGTGTCCATTTCTTAGCATTTTGTTTGTTCTTTTATATTTGCTTTAGCTTTTGCCCTTTTTTTCAAAAAAAAAAAAAAAACAAGTGAATGTGAATGTGCTTAATTGACAAGAATGTTAAGAGATTGACGCTTGATAATGCTAAATAGTATTTCTAATTAGGGAAAGTACAAATACTCTCATACATTTCTATTGTTAATGTTCTCCAAAACTACCAATTGTGTCAATTTTTCCTTAAAAGTGCAAACAAAATGTCAATATTCCCAATAAGGTAAAAAATAGGCTTTATAATTTTTTTGTAATTATAAAAAAAAAAAAAAATTAAAAATTAAAAATTAAAAAAAGTATTCTAAAAATTGTTTTAAAATCGGCCACCTCTTGGCTAAATGGAAGTGATTCAGCCATCCCTCAGGACTAGCCTAAATAATCAATAAAATGGTAGTTTAAAGGAGCATATTTACTTTTTTTTATTAAGACAATGTTTTCGAACAGACTTTGATGACTTTTAATGGCTAGGTGGAGTTTGTGTAATACTTGTCCCACTTTTAACATTCCTTTGCCTAAATGAAATGGGGAAGATCCTTTTCCAATAAAGTGATGATTTCATTGATTTGGCGGCTTACTATTTTCCAAAAAGGTTATTACTTAATGATTTTCTCTATGTCACTATCCATGCTGGCTTGATCTTGCTTGGTTTGGGGTTCCTTAAGAGAGAATCATAATAACATGAAAGTCGACATGCATTTGAGATCTTCTTAGTGCCCCGTTTTAAAATGTTTTTTGTTATTAAAATTGAAACCTGAGAGGTACAGCAATTCCGATATATTTTTTAACGATAATTTCGAATTCTATTTTTCTTCTAGAAGTTCCAAATGTACAGTTTGTCACATGCTAATAATTTGTCACCTAGGTCCGTTTTGTTTATCTGTTTCAAATCGCACTGTTTGAAAAAATAGTGATTTTAAAATACATTTCATGAAATGTGATTTTTAAGAACAAAGTAGGCATTTGTAAAAACGTAATTTTAGTGTGCAAAATCGTAAAAAACGGACTTTTAGTTTAATAATTGCTTGAATGTTGTTAGTATGAAATCCAGTGGTAGCACATCCGGTTGGACTCATGTCTCATGAACTTTTGGTCACTGGTTTGAATCTTTTCTCATTTATTTTCTCTTGGAGTCACTCACTCAAAAAAAAAAGTGTGGTTCGTATGTTTGATTTTATTAAAATTGCCTAAATTTTATTGAACTGAGAATCTTTGTGATGTACTTCTGACCTTTTTTTTTTTTTGTCACTAAACAGAGCTTCGGAATAGATAAATTAACTGGGAAAAAGTGTTACATGCTGGGAGCGAGGGAGTTACATATAGTCTGGTCAAACATTAAGGTGTACTGGGAGTGGTTTTCTTCAGCTGAGTCTCCAGTTTTACCCCAGTCCAGGTCTCTCTCTACCGCTCTGTTTGCGTGTTAATTTGTGCATGCACATATATATATATGCATGCTTATTTATCCTTTTTTACATGGCAACAGTGGGGATAATATTACTGGTGTATGAAATGTGCAGATTCTCTGAGGTGGCTCTTCTAAAAGCGGTTTCGTTTGACATACGAGGTAGAATTGAGACTAATATCTTGTCCCCAAATACAACATATGGGGCATACTTCGTATACGCATTAATTGCAGATAGTTTCTCTCAACTTCACCACCCAGTGAATGTGTCCGTTAGACTTGAAAATGAGAATGAAGGTAATGCTACCCATGCTTATTTGCGAGCAGATACACCAGAAGGACAGGATGGACGACTTCCACGCAGGAGAGAGGACAGGTGGTTTGAGATTGAAATTGGGGAATTCTTCAATGGCCAAGTTGATAGCGTGGCGGACATGCACGTGCTGGAGAATAAGGGCTATGTCTGGCAGTATGGCCTTGTGGTCCATGGCATTGAGCTTCGGCCAAAATAGGATAGGTAAGAGAAATGGTTTTTGCAATTTATGGATTGGTATTTCTCTTTTGTCTTGGTAGGGTAGTTTATACTCTATAAGATGTTCAATGAAGTTATGTTGATTATGATGAAGTCAGTTCCCTCTCCAACCATGCTTCTTGCACGCACAAAATGTTTTTGAAGTTTGATGATTTTGAAATGATTCTTCCTTAGAAGTCGAAGGCTTGAGAGTTGAAACAATCCATATGTTAAATCACCAATTATCCCAAAAGCTTAAGCTGATAGGAAGAGGTAAATTTAATCATTTAATCAATACTTTAACACTTTCCCTCACGTGTGGACTCAAACTCCCTTTTATTAGATGATGCCCAACACGTGGAATATTTAATTTAAATGGGAACGATTTGACGGAATCAATGTTCGATTTCAGGACCTTTGGCTCTAATACCATTTTAAATTACAGTTATCTTAAAAGCTTAAATTGATAGGAAGAGATAAATTTAATCACTTAATCAACACTTTAACACTATAGCCTACAAGGAAGTCTCACCCCTGCCCTTGGCTATTAGCTAGGAATACTATCAACACAGCCAAAAGGCTGAAGGAGTTGCAAGCCAACATTCCAACACTTACTTGCTTTTCCCAACGAGTAAATCTGTCTGCAAAAATAGCACAATGAGAACTGATTTTACTTGCTAAAACTTTCCAACGGGTACCTAGTCATTCTAATTGCTAAAATAGTAAAATTATCATTTCATTTAGTTGATATATAAGATAATATTGATTATTTCAAACATTCTGTTAAACAAATTACAGGTAGTTGTTAAGGCTCCTTTTGTTTCGGTGTAAAATGTTTTCAGTTGAAAATATTTTTTTAAAAAAAAAACTGGCCATTTTTCGTTGTTTGTTAGCAAACTAAAGAGCAATTTGTCAGACTCAGAGCAACAAATTTTTGACGATAACACTTAGTAAATTTTCAAGCAAGTTCTATATAAGTGTACACAAGAACTAATCTATTTAAAATTTTCTGCAGGAAAATTCTGTATTCAGTGCAAGGCCAACATCTGCTGTATTTGCATAAAGGTATTGTTGGTTTATAAGAGGACAACAGTTTTTAAAAGATCAAGTAAAGGTATTGTAATTATGAACGTTTACATTTTGTATCATGATATACATGTGAAACCTTTATTATTTGTGTTCTTATGAATTCTGACTAGTTAAGATCCATGGCTTCTTTTCTAAATTATTGAGGACCGGCAACAACGAAATCAATCTAAAATTGCAATCCTAAATAGATTAGCATCTAAGAAATTGTAGATTCTCAAATTATGAAATTTATGCCATTTTTTAAGCATCAAAATGTTTTAGACAATGACATATTATTTAAAAAGTGGCTTGTTACATTTGAGAATTAAGTATGTTTTCATCAGGTTCTTGCTTTTTATGTGGTAAAAAAGGTTGAGCAAAAAAACTGTTTTTTGGATTTATGAAGAAAAAGTGTCTCGAAAACAGTTTTTTCTTTTTTAAATAAAAAAAACATTTTACAAGGGAAAGTTTTTCTAGCTATTTCGATAATATGTGACTTTTTGATAAGTGACATTTTTCAAGTGTTTTAAAGCTTGGATAGAGTTATATAGTGTCATGCAAAGTGGTATCTTGTCTTAAAGTTAAACGACCATAACTTACGAAACTAAATTGTGTTAAAGACAAACGGTTAAAAATAAATCAATGAATAGTAAAAGATTTTATTGACTAACCGTAGAAAAAATCAATGGCACTTGCAAAGCTTTTAATGACCAAATGGCTTCTTTTTTTTTTTACATGTCTACACAAGAGGAATAGGGGGACTCGAATTAATGATCTCTACTGGCCGGATGGGGGTGGCCGAAACCACCCCCAATGGTGGTTGGGGGTGGTTTCAGCCACCTCCTTGGCTCCAAGGGGGTGGTGAGTTGCCTCATCCGGCCAGATGGGGGTGGCCAAGCCACCCCCATGGCCAAAGGGGATGGCCAAGAGCCACCCCCAACTTTTTTTCTTTTTTTTTTAAATACATTTTTTTTAAAAAAATTTAATAAATAAATTTTAAGTATGTGCCACGTATCAACACTTGATTGGTCCACGTAGACTTCCGTTAAGTCAACTAACAGAATGACTAATTTTGTCTATTATCAAAACCACAATGACCTTCTGTGATAAAAATCAAACCCTAAGAGGAAAAAAATAAAGCAACAAAACCCTAGGGAGGTATGAAGTATTTAACCCTTTAATTTATGAAATGAAATATCTTTTATAAAAAAATAAAAAATAAAAAAAAGGATTCTTTCCAGTACACAGATCTTCCATGCGAATTATATTCAATATTTCGAAGCATAAAAGATCCAAGAAAAGGATGAAATCTTTCCATATTCTATGCATAGCACGTCTCTTTGCATTTACTAGCTAAATAATTTTTTTTTTCCTAAGCAAATAAGGAAAGAGTTACAAGGATTAAAACATTGAAAATGGGGTGAACTCCCTAATAACAAACCCAAAATAAAAATTACAGTGCAAAACATAAAAGTAAAAAGTAAGAAATTGGTCATGACCTGGTCCTCTCAATAAGGGCGGTAAAAAGCAATTTAAATACCAAAACAGAATAAACGAGTAAGGGCATCAACTCTACCAAAACACTTCTAAAGTAAAGGCAACCACCAAGAGGAGGCTGCCGAAGAAAAGGCATCATAAAAAGTATGCATGATGTAACTCCATACAAGTTACTTGAATATTAATTTTAGTGCCTGAATGTAATTCCCAAGTATGACTAATCTAGATTTATATGCTTTTTCTTTTATGAGCAAATCATTAAGATTCCAAATTCCTTTCATTTTTGAAATTATACATTTTTATCCTACAATACTAATGTGACAGTTCCAATCAATCTTTATATCAATTGATGTAAAAAAAAATCCAAATGTTGGTTGAGACTGCCACAACGTCAACCTTGTAAGGTACTTTTAGGATAAAAATGTTTTATATATATAGCATTACTCTTTATACATATATCAAAGTTTTGGCATAAGAAAAAATTAATAGAAATATGTATGGTATATTACAGATGTTAAGGTAGAATATTGCTAGACGTCTTTCCCATATCCTCCTTATGTCTCGATCTCCAAAATTGACGTAGCTTTTAAATCATCCTCCTAACTTGATCTAATTAATTGTGATTTTAAAAGCTGCATTAGTTTTGAAGGATATGAAGAGAATGTCCGGCATCACTCTTCCAAGGCATTTTAAATAAGAGAAAATCTGAAAGTATTAATTAAATAATTAAATTTACTATTTCTTATAAGATTAAGCCTTTGAGAACACTCGTAACAGCCACATGTTTAGACATTTTGCGAGTAATTCATACCAAAAGACAATAATAGAGAAACCAGCGTCTTAGAAGAATCACAGTACAAAATCTTTTTCTTTCTAAATGACCCAGAATTCTGAAAGATCCTAGTTATCTTACAAATCTCTCTATCAAGCATGACTTACAAGTCATCAACCATGAGCCTTATGAAGTGTTTTATATGCCTCTCATACAATAAATCTAAAGTTCCTTATGCTACCTCTTTGCTTTAGCAAGTAACTCTGTCTGGGCTGTTGATGGCAGGGTTCTGTTGAGGCTGACCTCTCCGTCTGGCCGTCTCTCACTGGTGGCTTGAGAAGACTTTGTTAGAAAACTCCAAAGAATGTGGCCACAGCAAAGACTAGGAACAGTGCTCCTCCCAAATAGCCAACCTGATTGAGGATTGAGTGAGTTGCAAAGATATCAAAATGCAACAGTTCTTAACCGCAAGTAACAGTTTGTAGCTTTTACCAGTTTTTCAGAAATGTGGTTGGCGAGAAAAGCTCCTCCTAGAATAGCAATAGATGTTGCAAGTAGGTGTCCAGCGATGGCTCCACCTGCTACTCCCCATGGGGACTGTAGAAAAGAGACGGGTGAGGAGCTCTGGTTTATGTATAAATATGGAATTGTGATGTTTCTGTTTGGAAATTGAGAAAATCATACCTGCGCAGCACCAAGAGCAATTGTTGCAAGCATTGAGCGGTCTCCCCATTCCTAGAAGCAATCACAAGATACTAAATTTGTAATGTGTAGTTCAAGATGTAAAACTTATTAACCCTAAATATACCCAGATGAAGTTCTCATTGTTCCACACTCTGTACATGCATCAAGTTACCAATGGCCTTCTGCCTTTTTATCAAGAAAAAAAAAAAGTGAAGCATAAAACGTTCTGAAAAGATCTATAGGTTCCAGGTAAAATGAGGGTAATTTTTATACCGATGCGATGCTAATGGTTGCCAAGTGCAAAAATTATGGAGTCTGAGCTAATCAATTAAGTTTTCCATGTTTGCAACTGATCAAAGTAATTAAAGCCTCACCTAGATAAAAAATGACTGCAAATAAGGACAAAAGAACTAACCGCAAAGAATACGAGGCTGAATGACTTCCAGACAATTTCAAATGGATTAGAGAGCTTTTTTGACGCCTGAAGGGAAAAAAGGTACATTTGTAGGTATCAGCTATTTGAATAGTTAGACAGAATTACGGTCTGCCAAGATAATTGGGAGAGCAATGAACCATGGACTAAAGCCCCATTATATGCAGGCTAAGATTACCTTTTCTTTGACAAGCTCCTCAGCTTCAACAAATTCATCAAGTTCAGGGTTGCTCTTGCCACCACTTTGAACTACATTTGATGGAAGGTCCCATGCATCTTTTATTGATTTAAGGCCGAAGAACAATAAAAGTGTTATGGCTGCATATTCTCCAATTGGCAATGCTGTTTGGATGACAACAGAATGAAATTTTCATGTGAAAAATGAGAGACCAGTGGTTCATCGGGACAAAAATATTATATTTGAATGAAACGAATTTGAAGATGTGCAATTTGATGTATATAGATTTATTCAGATAAAGACATGAGCAACTGTCGATGATATTATTAAATCAACTTCTGCCACTGACATAGTTACCATACTTCACCAATTAGTAAAGCAAAAGATATATCCGCCTAGATGCCTAAATTTATAATGGATAACCATTGTAGTGGTCTTTGGGGGCAATGACACTCAGAGATTCGAGGCTTTTCTAAGATTTTTTTTTTTTTTTTTACAAATAATAATTTATTGACAAGAAGACAGGCAAAGCCCTCATACATGTAAAGCATACAAGAGAGACAACCACACTAAAGGCGTCTAAAATCTAAAAAGTTGACAAGATCTAAAAGAATCGAAGAGGAGAAAGCAGGAACATAAACTACGGCCCAATATAAGAGAGATCTCAAAAAGAGGATTTTAAATAAAGCACAAGGGTCTTGCTCGCAGTCCACAAAAAGGCGCTGATTAATTTCTCTCCAAATGTTCCACATTAAGAATGCAAAAATGACTTTCTAGATAGCCTCTTTGGAATGTCCCTACCCTTGAATCTTCCAACAATGTAGCAGCTCTATGATGTTGCTAGACATAGTCCACGAAACTCAGAATAAGTTGAAAACCATGTACCAAAGGTCACTGGTGTACTCACAGTGGATGAGTAGGTAATTCACGGCCTCCTCATTCTTTTTGCATATGAAACACCAATTGATAATAGTGAAACCCCGCCTTCTAAGATTGTCCACCGTGAGGAAAGATTGGGAGACGGAGCCTTAACCTTCCAAACACTTTACCAAAGGAAAGGACAAGGATCTCCGGCCCATAAAGTTTTATAATAGTTCTTCACTTTAAAGTCATGATTACTAACTAGAGTCCACAACATTCTATCTGCCTACCCCAAATGAGTTCTCGAGAAGTATAACAGATTGAGGAAAGAATCTAAAGATTCCAACTCCCAACCTGAACTGCCCTTGTAAAACTTGGATTCCAATGGAAAGAAATGCCGAAGGAACACAAATAATCTAACACCATAGCCTCTTTGTGACGAGCTATCGAATAAAGGTCTAGAAATATAGTCTTGAGAGCAGCTTCTCCGCACCAAACATCATGCCAAAAGCAAGTGCGGCACCCATCCCAACCTCAAAGGAGACAAAGTTGGAAAAATCCTCCCATACATTCTGTATATTCCTCCAAAAACACACCCCGTAGGGCCTTCGAGCTTCCACTAAGAACCAACCACCTCTATGGAACCCATATTTCCCAGCAATCACCCGACTCTATAGAGAAGACACCTCTTACACATATCACCAAAGCCATTTATTGAGTAAAGCTTTATTGAACAACATGAGGTTTTTAACTCCTAAGCCTCCTTTAGGAACTAAGGAGCAGATAGTCTTCTAGTTCACTAAATGAAACTTAGGTGCACTGCCCATTCCATCCCAAACAAAGTCTCTTTGAAGACATTCAATCTTCTAGCTATACCGGCTGGCAAAGGAAAAAGGGACGTAAAGTACATAGGAACGTACTCTTGATTAGTTTAGGCAAGCTCTCTGAGACAAGTAAATCTTCTTCCAACTAGCCAATCTTTTTTCCATTTCTCAACAACCCATCCCAAATAGCTTTTTATTTAAAGGAAGCATCCAGAGGAAGTCCCAAATATTTCAAGGGCAGAGAAAAGATACTATAGCTGAGAAGATCAAGTCCAAGAATATCCAAATCAAGCCTTCGTTAAATAAGGTAATGTATCAAACAATGCCAGCTACATTTTAAAAGATTAAACTGCAATTTGATTTTCTTTTTCATACATGAATATTTTAAACTGATGAGATAGAAGCAGGATCCTGGTGTGTCTTCCTCTGGTCAGCCTGCCATCGAAGGATGACTAATGTGCAACAGAGACAACTATTGCACCAGCCCAAAGGGAAAACAATTCACAAGAGAAAGTCCATAATGGACATTGGTTGAAGACATATAGAAAAAGATGACACTGCAATGATCTAATACAGATATAGTGGAAGATTGGGCAAAATACATAAGCAGTGAAAAATCAACACATCGCATGCTATGATAATATTTTAAGAAGAAAATGTAGTGTTAGAAATACAATTGGATGGCCTCTATGCTCAAATTGTTAGCTGTTTTTCAACTGAAGAATAATTACACATATAAGCAAATATGGTCAAGATGACTGATGCTCATGAATACAACTTACTGGTCTGAAATTGAGCAGGCACGGACTGAAATATCCGTCCAATTACAACAGATAGCACGGTCATAAGTGCAAGAGCGCCCATTGACCCCAACAAAACCTGGTCAATGATTAAATACCACGTGAGAACAACACCTCTCAAATTACACTTCTATCATTCAATGAAAAATCTGCTTCTGGACATTATTAAACATTGTCTGCAATACAGTAAACATTTAGTTGATCTCATAAGTTGATTTCAGAGATAGTACATAATACATTCACCTTAAAGTAGTAGGGTGCATGAACGTCACAACATTTCTGTATAACAAAAATGCAACCCTAATCCAAGTAATAATCAAGGCATTAAGAAATTGGTGTAAACTTAAGAATTAAGAAGATTATTTTCTAGGAAAATCTAAACTATTATGTCTGCATACGATCTAGGATTACTAATATTTGGAGCCACTCCCCCACCCCACCCCACCCTGCGGGGGTGAAATTCAGGGAAAAAATATGAAAAACAATAATATATAAACACAAGTTTGACCCCCAATATCTTCAAAAAATAATAATAAAAATAAAAAGCATAAGCCTTTTTTAAGGTTTTTTTTTTTTTTTTTTTTAATTCAAACTAGAATGTTTAATATGGCCAAAGCCAATGACACTATGACAAAGTGTTATCTTAGATAGTAATTGACCATAATTTTGTCATTCAATTTTTTTTTCTTGCCTTTTGTTGCTGATCAAACAGGAACTTATGATTCAATTAAGAATGCTTTCACTCCGCATCAATGAGCCGTTAAAAAAATCAATTGATGACAAAATAGATACAAATTTATCAAAGAAGAATGCACAAAAAGAAACTACAAACAAGTGCAAGAACTATATGAAAAGTAAAGCTGAAAAAGAAAAGGTTTAAACGACTGAACATCTTCATGTTTTTCCATTCTATCCTCTCCTAGAAAAAATTTAATATCTAAGGAAAAAAAAAAGAAGCCTTTTGTTCTCCTTCTATGTCCCAAGCAAATAGTCAACAGCAGAAATATTCAAATGCCCCTTATAAAATTTCATGCTTGGAGACCTCGATCAGCAAGTCTTTCTATTTCTTCTGGAAGAATAGGCAGAACTCTCTCTATATATATAACTTAAGTTGCATTCAATTAAAAATGGAAAATAGATATATAAATACAGGATGAAGAATGTGAAGAATAATAAAACAAGAAAGAATGTGAGTGAACAACATTAGAGGGTATGTAGACATAGACATATTTAGGGAGAGATGTAGACACAAACACACACGAGATATATGTGGAGAGAGAGAAAGAGAGAGAGAGAGAGAGAGAGAGAGGAAAAGTTTGGAGAGATCGTACCAGTCCTTTCTCATATTGCATGGCCAGGAGTGCAGCAATGAAGAATGTCTGCCAATTGACAACAAGTAAATTAAGGCTCATTTTTTATTCTAGAATTAAGCATAAAAAAAATATTATGGAGTGAAGGAAAAATCAAAAGGGCCCCGGGGGGGTTAGCCTTCCAATCACAAGTAACACTTTAGGTTTCAAATCTTAATGATAATAATTACATTTTTATCAGCCAAATAAAGTGATTAAATGGAGACATTGAGAAGACAATAAATTTTTTTTTGACAAGTAAGAAGACAATTAAAAAAAAAAAAAATTGCTGTCTTATGTGGGAAGACAATAAAACTCAAGATATAAATATATAAAATATGTGAAACAACACAAATATTACACTGAGTAAAATAAATCTCAAGTCTACTTAATGCATAAAAGCCATCCCAAGTATTTGGGATCAACTATGTTTATTTCCATATATTAATCCAATGCCTATGTCCAAAAAGAAAAGCCATCTATAAAGGATTAGAAATAAAGATTATACTAAAAGAAAATTTGCATTGAAATTATTAGCCCACCTTAACAGATAAGGGTGCAATAACATAAAAAAAGAATGACAGCGACAAGGAAAAGAAAAACATTTGAAGTTTAAACTGTTACAAAACAGAAGTGCTTTTCCTTTTTCTTCTTTTCCAGCAGAGACACATGATAGTTTCAATTTGCTGTGAACCAAATCCTCCAAAATTTGGAATTAAATTTTTATTTGAGGAACATAGTTCTAGATATTCTCAAGAAATGAATTATCCAATATACAATCACTTTACTACCCAAGAGAAAGACGAATGCACTCACGGCCGTACATAAATTGAACTATTTTCCCATTAGAATGAATTTTCAACAGAAAAGACGACATATCATCTAGTCTATGCTATTTTGTTTACCTTGTCTCCAATTTCAGACACAAATATCAATGTAAATGCAGCAGTGAAGCCTGACTTTGCAATTGCTGCTAAGAGTGATGAAGGTCCTCCTTTCACAAAGGCAACCAGCGAAAACACTAAAGCACATGCAAACAGCACAAGAGCAATTGACAAAGGATAAGGTATTCGATTAGGATGCCTCCCACTGCCAAATTGAGAAAGATATATACATGAGTATGAACCGAACTAAGTTGGCCATTATGGTCCATTAGCAGATTAACATACAAATTTCAAATGCATTGAAATAGATGACATATAAGGCAATTCAACAAGATAGAAAAATTGTGTATGTGTGTGTGTACAGTGTGTGTGTAAACAAGGTGTGAACATTAAGGATCTTTAAGTACTCAGAGCAAGTGTGCTTTTTCGATTCAAGCTTAAAATTAAATTCTATCTGAGCAAACTTACAATCAGATCTCTAGCAGAATGTAAAGTAGGTTCCAGAGACATTTGGAACTTCACTTAATGCTTTGCAATTTTGTGATCCACAAAAGGGAAAAAAGTAAGGTCAAAATATATTCAGTTTATATTTCCAATAATAACATGCATATGACATATTTCTATAGAGTGGAGAACAATGGAGAAGCTACTTTTCTACTTATTCAAACAAAATAACAAATTTCACTTAACGTTTTAAAATATATATATATATATATATATATATATATATATATATATATATATATATATAGTATTACACATTGCAGAAGAAGTACTAGCTTCCATTCTGGACTTGAAGTTGTTACATTTCGGGAACAAAAAATATTAAAGCAAGGTAACTTAATAATTCTTACATTTGATTATATCCTCCAAATTATTTGACCAATTTTTAAAAGATAGAAGGAATGCCTCAAATTTTAGTAACAACCACAGGTACAAGAATTCTACAGCGCGGAATCAGTTTCAAAATCAAAAGAGGTAAACTAGCATCTAAGACAAAAAGTAGCATCATCTCAAAAGTCAATCTAAAAAAAAACAAAAAACCCCTAAAAGATTACCATCTTCTAGCATCACTAATATTAAACCAATCTAATATAACTCACATGTCAGATGAACTATCACTTGGTGGACCATTGGCAAAGATTTTTTGGTTGTCTTCTTCTCCCCGGCCTTCATAGCCCTCAGATCCGATACTGACATTTGATGCCTGGGCTCGGACTGTGCCGCAAACCAAATTCAACCTTGATATCTCTCTACATCTTACTATCAATCAGTTAGGCAATATGTTACTCAAACAAGAAAGGTACAATCATAACCTTCAGAGATGCTAGAATCAACTAAGATAAAGAACTTGAGCTTCAACACTAGAAGGAATGATACACTCAACAGAACCTAAATATTTATTACCCCAACTACTTAGGGACAAGAGCTGTGACTAGATTTACATAAATTGAAATTATAGTCCATACAATGCAAGTCCGTGTGTGGATTGATTCAACTGCTGTCAAAGTAAGTGCATCATCTTGCAGTGAACCAAAAATCCCCATGCAATTGATCTAAATCAAATAAGCAACTTCCACAGCAACTAATTCATGTCCAGTAGCTCCACTTACTCTCCCCACCAACATCAAAGTGCATGTAACACTTAAGTTTTACAGTACAAAGTTAATTCATGCCCAAATTTAATCAAAATTCTCCCAACCCAGATAGCTCAAATTCCACCAAAATCCATCTAACATAACCACACAAAAACAAAATCCTCAAATCCTACCAACCCTTTTTTACTTAAATACTAAAGTTATAAAAGTGAAATTTCATCCAAAATTCATTCTAAACTAAACCAATATGAATAATTAAGTCTCAACTACTTAATTCTGTGCCAAAAACAATACAAATATAGCTAACTGACAAAAGTTTGAGAAGAACTTACATGGGGGTGAGATGGCCTTTCTAGATATAGTGGCAGCGCATGGTAGAGTGTCTACCAAAGCTAACAAAGGAAGCTTCTTCCCTCTTGTAATGAAAGGTGTATGAAGCACCAACCCCTTCATTTTCTTTCTTTCCTAAACTGCTCTTACAATTTCATGTCCACCCACTTTCATAACCTCAAAATCTACTGTGCTTCTTTTTCCCTGTTTTGTGGGTTCTGGGTTTTGCAAATCTGAGGAAAAACCGTTGCCCAGCTGAGCAAGTAAAACTACGTTACCTGCTATATTTTGATTGCTCTTGTAGGCTGCCACGTGTGTAATGTCGGAGATGACGCAACGACGACGTTCTGGGATCTTAAACTTATTACGGCGCCGTATTGCTGAGGACGGCGAGAGCGGAAAATTAGTTAATTTGGGCCGAGCTTGTACTGTAGTAGTTTTCTAGGATTCCTACCATTAGAGTTGACTAGTTGAGTCAGGTTGCGGGAATAATGGCCCAAACAGTGCTTGCGACTTATAATGAATTTTTTTTTTATCCCCCGGAGCCCAGTTTATTCGTCTGATACCATGAAAGATTTTATAATACGAAAATATAAAGAAATATAAAAGATAAAGATATACAAGATTAAAGTAGTTCGACAATATGTCTACTAGCATTCAATTGTAACTTTTATTGCCGTGTCAGGAAGAAGGCACTTGGGCATTTGTGCAACTTACTAATCCAGTACTGAGAATCCTCCGTGGTCATTCAAGGCTGATAAACAAATCTTTAATATAATGCCCAAATTTTGGGATTCTCAGGATTATAAATTATTCCAATCCCAAAAATCAGAAGATGTTATTCGATGCGAACCGCCTTATCCTTCTATATAATGAGGCATTTATCCATGTAAAAGAGATAGTCTCTTTGTCAATTGAGTTGTTATTGTTATTTAGAAAAATCAACCACTTAAGCATAGAGCTATTCTCGCCCTCAAGTGAAAAATTGTTCTACCAATAGATATGAATTAAAAACTAGGATAGCCCACATGACTATGTTTGTTAACAAATTTGTTTTCTTTATTTAAAACAAAGCATTAACAAATAACTTAAAAGTTAAAACACAAGAATTCTCCCATATATATATATATATATATATATATAACTTTTCTTAGAGCTTTCATTAAGTCCAATGAAGAGGACACTGTGTGTGCTGGCGAGGCATTCACTTTCTATTGATTGTAGTAGTAAAAAACCATAATCATCCACAAAAAATTACAGTTGAGAGAGTTCAGGAATCAAAACGGTGTAGTCTTGACGTGCAAAAACCAAGAACCAAGCTGGAAGCATTATTGCATTCATGAAAGGTTGGTGTATCTTTCTTAAAGAATCACATGGCTTGTCTTGTCTATACCTATAAACAACGAAGTGGCTTGGTATGAACCTTAACTTTGTTTTCATTCAATTTCTACCAACATCCTTTTCAGTTTTCAGGAATCATAATTCATTCTACATTTTTTAATCATGTCAATTTTTTTTTTATACTGGTTTAAGTTTATTCTTGTTTGCTTACAAAGTTTAGTCCAAGTATAATAGGTACGATTCGAATGGACCCGAATATTGAATACAATATTTCAATTACAGCTTAGAAAAATATATATATATATATATATATATATATATATATTTCAATTAGGTGTACTCACAAAGAAAATTCCCATGGCAATTAGGAAAGATTGGAGAATTAATTCATGGGATTTTTAATGAACAATGATGCACGTGACATGCACGTATTAGAGAGAACGTGACAAGTGCGTTGTCTTCCCTTCGTATCTATCCAATCCACCTACTCTTACTCAATTGGCAACGTGGGTGGACCCCACAATACACATGCAAATAGAAGCACGCACCGGGTCCCACCACTCAGCCAATTGGAGCACAGTAACCAGAAAAGGACGGGCTGTGAGTGGAGGCATCAACTGCTACTCTCTATTTTATCATCAAGATCATCGCCGCCACGTGCGGTGTCTATGCTGGTGGGTCAAAGATTTTCAAAATTCAAAAACCATTATTTCTCCACGTGGCTTTCTCCCATTGGTGTTCTGACGTGTACGTTGGAAGCCTATTGGGAAGGCGATGAGGCATCGTTAAGGTCGTCCACGCAACGGGACCGTCCTTTTGTTTTTTTATTTCTTTCTAAAGAAATCATAATTATTCTCCCTATAATGCCCCTACTCATTCCCCATATTTACGTCTGTATCCTTATACACACCATTATTGGGCAGAATAATTACAAATATGGTAAATCTCTCATGTGTAATAATTATTCATAGCGTTCACACAAAAGTACGGTGTACTGCTCTGTCACTCATTATTACCGCTAATGGACCCACTTTAAAGTCATCGACGGCTGTGGTTACCTTTAAGGTCGGACCGCATGTCCCTTTGTGCTTTCCGGAGCCTTGACGGTGGAGGTGCATGGGAAAGCCCGTGGGGATTACCGCGGGGTAGTACTTGCCATGTATACGTTTCAGGAAAGGGGAAATTATAAGAAAAAGCGACAAACAAAAAAATAATCCAAAAATCGACGTCCCTTCGTTCTCACCCAAAAACCCTCAACGCATCGTGATAATAATAGCCAAAAGAAAGAAAGAGAAAAAGCTGTGTCTGTCTCTCTGAGGAAAGAAGAAAAAGCTCTCTGTTGGGTTTGGTTTCTCTCTATCTCCGTAGAAATGGAAGCTCCTGACACGGCTTGCCTTGTGGACGACTTTCTGGACTTCGCGTCCGACATAGGCGAGGAAGACGACGAAGAAGAAAAACCCAGAAGGCTTCTTGCTTCGCTTGACCCAAATGGCCCTGAACCGGCGCCGTTCGACGTTTTACGCCCAGACGATTCCAGCCGTCTGTTCCCTGTAAGTTGTTTTATGGGTCATTTTCTAGGTGTTTATTTGGGGGGAGGGGGCTGTTCTGGGAGGAAAGTCACGAGTCTGGTGGTGACTCGGTCGTGTAGGGGGATGGGTGCATGTTTGGTGACTCGGTCTGACTCGGTCTGACCGAGTTGACTCGGGCCAGTTTCATTTTCTAGTCGAACTTGTTTCGTAGTGTCTCGGCCGAGTCAAAGGTGGTGGCTTCGAAGACTGGGAGGTAGCTGGTTGTGCGAAAGACAATTTAGCCCCCTTGTAACCCTAGACCGGAGTATAAACGAATAAATATCACACCACCTAGTTGGCTTGGTAGCTCAGGGGCATTCCTGACAATTCGAAACTCCAATTGTGGTCTTAAAAAATATCGTGAGCTGTTGCTCACAGTCACGGGATTGGAGTTGTGCCGAAAAATGTCCACGAAATTCAATCATATTCGCCCACCACCCTTTTTTTTAACGTAAAAGCATGCAAAAAGACAGAATTACCCATTCCATCCTTCTATGGAACATTCTCTCCAGCTGTCCTGTCTAATATGGACGCTACGAAATATAATTAATGCCCTCCAAATTCAGAAATTAGAAAAATCCCCCATCTCATTTTGCAAAATTGACTCGCCCGAGTTACCTTGTCAAACATTATAGCTTTTTTCTTTTTTTTTTTTTTTTTTGTTAATGGTATCTCTGGTGCACGCAGGAGATAGCAGAGGAAGAACTAGAATGGATATCGAACAAAGATTCGTTCCCCGAAGTGGAAACATTCGTCGACATCCTCTCGGGGCACCCGGGAAGCCTATCCAAGCACCACAGCCCCGTGTCGGTGCTTGAGAGCAGCACCACCAGCACCCACAGTAACAACAGCAACAGTAACAGCACGACTCTTATGAGCTGCTGCGGCAGCCTCAAGGTGCCCGTGCGTGCGCGCAGCAAGCGACGTCGGACGCGCCGCCGCGACATGCCGTGCCAGCTGCAGCACTGGTGGACCCGCCAGCAACCCAGCAGGAAGCCCAAACCGGTGTCCGCCACCACGATTGGGAGGAAGTGTCAGCATTGTGGGGCGGAAAAGACCCCACAATGGCGGGCGGGGCCGGCCGGGCCCAAAACGCTCTGCAATGCTTGCGGAGTGCGGTACAAGTCCGGCCGGCTCGTGCCCGAGTACCGCCCGGCCAGCAGCCCAACGTACTCAGCAGAGGAGCATTCGAATTCGCACAGGAAGATACTGGAGATGAGGAAGCACAAGTATACGGGGATGGGGATGGGAATTGGAATGGTAGTGAAGCCTGTGGATAAAGGGTAGGGTAGGATAGGAAAGTGGTGAGTTTGCTAGTACTTTAATCTTATATTTGTCACATTTTTAGCATAGGTAGGAGTTAGGGGTTTGTTGTAATGCGGGGGTTAGATAGTTAGTGAAAGTTCTTTTTGTGTTGGGGGAATTTTTGGTCTTTAGTGTGTTTGGTTATGCTATAGACTAGAAACACAAGATAGTGTTCTTTGGCTTTTGCCCAATTTAATTCTTTTTTGCTCTATTGCTTGGTTTGGAGATGATGGAATTGGGGAAAACTATTGTGGAATGCTGCATTTGGAGGCTTTGGTTGAGAGAAGTGGTTGTTAAGCTTGATTAGTTTGAACTAACTTAGCTTTGATGGATGGATGGATGAAATCCTTTTTGCTTCTTAAATACCAATACAGGGTATTGTAAGTTTTTCTTCTTCATGGCTCGCTTTTTTGGCTTGTTGGTGTTCTGACGTGTGTTGTATATTGTGCTTTGTCTTAGAAAGTTTTTATTTGTATGCCAAAGCATTGTTCAATTGCAACTTCTAGGCAGCAGCATGTGGGCGTCAATGAAGGAGTCGTTCAATGGAAGAATCGAGGAGTAGTCGGTGCAGATGAATGGACTGGTAAAATTGTTCTAAACTCTCTCAGTATTTAGATGCTGTGGCATGTGCTTCATTGGAAAGCGTATACCTGAATCTATCAGAATTGTCGTATGGCATGCATGCATTACAAGGAGCAGCATAGGTTTAAGCTTAACAAAAGAAGATCCAAAGGGGGGTTCTCTATTGTTTTCTTACGTTCATTGCTAGGGTTTTGGTCACTCAAAGCAACACATGTTGTATAAACATACAGCCAACATTGTTATGAATCTGCAGAAAATTACTTGCTCGGAAGGTTGGTTTGCGTTCAACGGTCTTCCCTGTCAAGAGCAGAGTTGAGGTGCAGTTTTCAGACGAATCTCTCTCAATGTTTAGATCATGAAAAGAAATAGTTGGCATACTTTTTTGAAGGCTTGGTTTGTGATTGAAATTCTCCATTGGATTAATTGGTGAAAAATGATTCTGATGGATGATTCTAGTTGGACACTAGGAGGCAGTGTTGACTTCCCAACATTTCACAGGAGGAATGAGGAAAAGGAATGGAAATTGTTTTGTTCTTAGAAGGAAAGGACAAGACTTGTAATTGACTTCCTCTCTTGAAGCGTTTCACAAGTAGGAAGCATTATTCCTTTCCTTTTCTCTCACGTTGCCTTATGAACAATTAGAGCGTAAGTTTCAAAAGGGCAAGGCAAAACTGATGGTGACACATTCTGCGCTAGAGTAAGTGTATGGGAATCTAACCAAGTGGGGGTGATGGTTCTGCACACTGCTTCTTCAAATGGTTTACAATTTGAGGCCCGTTTGTTTAATATTTTTGGTCCAAAAATACTGGGTTGAAAATATATTTTGGAAAAAGTATACATTTTTCGCTGGTTGTTTGCAACCCTGAAAATGGTTTGAAAATATTTTTTGGCGTTTGGCTCATATGAAAAATTGCCAAATGTTTTTTTATATTTTTATATAATTTGAGGAACTGTAAGAAAGAGCAAGATAGTGAAAAGGAATTGTCGATAAAGAGAGATTGAGAATATAAAGTTTTTGGGGTGGAATTAAGATCCAGTACAATTACATGTTCATATTGTTTGTAGTTTGAGTAGACAATTGTGAGAGAGCTTGCTCGGGATTGTGAGAGAGTGACGAATAATGGTTTACGAAGAAGAGAAGTGTAAACTATTTTATGCCTTACGAAGGTTATTTTTATTTTGTGGTTGACCAATATTTTTCGTTGCACAAAACACTCAAAAATAACTTGTGTTTCTCAAAGGGGGGAAAAAGATTGTTAAATTGAAATGGTCTAACAATATAGTTTTCTTTCAAATTGATTCATACACCATAGTTATTAAATTGACATATGTTTAAAATGCATTTGATTATCATATGCATTTTTAATAGAGTATCTAATTCTCCTATCCATTTTTTAAAATGCATATAAGAATTACATCTATTTTGGACACATGTCAGCTTAATATGCTAGATTGAAATAAATTATTCCAACCTAATTTGGAGAAGTACTTTTTCCCAATTTTTATACTCTCACATGCATTTTGGGCACACTTCAGCTTAATAGACTAGATTGAAGAAAATTCATCCAACCTAATTTGAAGAAAAACTTTTTCTGTTTATATCTTCACATGTATTTTGGACAAAAAATTCTTCCAACTTTATTTGGAGTAAAACTTTTTTAAGTCTATATTCTCACATACATTTTGAATACATTTCATCTCAATTTTCTCGACCTAATTTAATGAAAAACTTGATCAGTCAATAAAAATAGTTAATTTAGATGGATTTGTTGCTCATCTAGCTTGACATGTTTGCAACCCGCACTGTAGTCATTCCCACCTAAACAAAAGAGAAATAATTATAGAAGTGCAACATTTGTTTCCTACTTGTGTATATTGACCATGAATTCAATTTTTACTATTAAGAAAAAAAAGAAAGAAAGTAATAACATTTGTTTAAGTGTAAAAATACCATTTAGGTTTGTAGTTGAGCCGAGCTGAGTCAAGTATTACACGTTTGAGCTCGGTTCAGTCGCATCAGATTTGGATTCGAATTCGGCTCAAATTCAAACTGAGTTTGAAGTTTTGTTCAGTCTCGAGTCAAGTTCTAATTGAATACTCAATCAGCTCGAGCCCGATAAGGCGATAAGAACTTTTTTTTTTTTTTTTTGTTAATCGAGAATCTAGAGTTATAGCCACCTTAGCAGATTATAAGGGGATCTTTTTCATTGACAAGGGCATTGGCCAACATTTTGAATTTGAGTCATGCTCTCTACTTTCCAACTCCTTGAGTCGGATTAATTAAAGATGGCTTCTTTCTGAATTGGTTGGTCGGTGCCATGTCAGCGTTATACGTGTCTTCCACTTTCCTATGTTGCCTACCTTCCCCATACCTCGCCACAAACAAAACGTGTGGATCTCTCATGTCTCATGTCTTACTTTATGTCCTTTCCTACCCACCAAAAGAGAGGAAAATAAAAGTTTATTTCTACCCAATGTGGGATTTCATCATACGAATTCCTTTGATGTACCATGTTATGTGCAGACTAATGGCTATGAATAGATGTAATTATTTATAAGAAAAAAGATAATTAGATGGATCAACTAGTTTTTTTAATAGATAATCTATCAGTTAGCAACAATAAAAAGAACTTTAAAAACCAACAAATACCGTCTAGACTTTGCTTTAATCCAAAGCACAATAAGTTATCTATACAACAAGTAGAGATTTCTTTCTTTCTTTTTTTCTTTCTTCATTCATCCATAAAAAGAGCAATCATCTCTTTTGTGAGAACCATGAATAATAAGAGTTCTTTTGAGAGTTTGAGTGTTTTCTTTCGCATTGTGTTTCTCATGTAATAGACAACATTTCTCCCGGATCAAATGGTAAAATAATATATTAAAAAAAAAAAAAAAAGAGTAGAAAGAAAACATTTTGTAGTGACAGAATAAGATTTGTGATGATATATTAATCATTTTAAATTAAGATAACATTAATTAGGTTTGATTTGATTCCACACTTTGTATGCTTGAAAGAAGCATACAGATTTTCAAAGGCTAATTGTTGTTCACACTACAAGTAAAAGACTAGCATAAGAGTGGAGATGTATGGATAAAAACTCCCATTCACATATATGAATGTGGTCCAACTCCATCCATCTCATTTATCTAGTGTCATTTGTACGATTCCACTAACAATTTAATTTCATCATAGTGGTTGCTTGATGTTACAGTATTGAGAATTTCTGTGTCTCTCATCTATTTCTATCGAATATTTTTTTCTTCTTTAAATTTAGCATTAAATTTGTAAAACCAACGTGATGGAAGATGGATAAGAGATAGAAGAATAACAAGTCTAATACTCCGTCTTTGTCGATTGAAATTACAATTTTCTTCTCATAGGGGATTAGGCAATCAATAAAACCTTCTGGATGGATAATAGATTTTTGTCAGTCATTTATGGAATCAAATTTATGATTTAGTCCCTAATTGCATGCTTCATTAATAGAATCCTTCTGCAAATACTCTTCCTATTACATTTTTTTTTTTTTCTAATTGAATAAGGAAAAAGGATATAGAGGAGGATCTTTTCCATTTTTGATCCGAATGGAAGAAAGAATGAGAGATTCTATGAAAATGCTTTCAAAAACACGATTGGAAGCGGTCCATTTAGCTAAAGCATATGCCCTAAAATTGGCACATCGAGACACTTTCAAAGTATTCCAACTTTGAAAGGAAGAAAGAGCTAAACTAATATTTGAAATACAGTTTGCAAAAGACCAATAAGAAAAAAGAGCAGGGTTATTAATAGCTAAAATAACAAGGAGAGCATCTCCTTCTACCGAGAGAAGACCCAAACTCAAAGAAGCAGCCAAACGAACCACCAAAAGGGCTGCATGAGCTTCACCTTACAACACATTTGTGAAAACTAGTTTCTGAGTAGCAGCTGCAAAAATGGAACCATTTTCATCACTGATCACCGCTGTAACAACAGCAAATGAGCCTCTCACTGCAACATCAAAATTCCCTTTTAACCAACCTGCTATCGGAGGCGTCAAAATTCCCTTTTAATTGTTCCAATTACTTATTAACCTATATATGTTAGGTTTCCAAAATTCAAACTCAACCATACCCACTTGTGAGCCCAATTTACAGGTTAGTATTGTTAGAATTTCTATAGAATAATGCTAAAAATTAAATTTTTCTTTCACAATGCTTACGTGCCTATTAAACTCAAAGAGGTCTTTGTGATTTTTTTTTTCTTTTTTTCTTTTTTTATAGGTAGCACCTAACTTATTCAGAGCTCCATACCTACTCTTTCATGGCCACACCCAAGGATGTGGTCCTGTGGATCTCCATTTATTTGTCACTTGCATGTGCAGTTGATGATTGATGATGATGATGATATACATATCTTGGTTGAATTTCGCAATGGGCTGAGGTTTTTCTTAATGGGTCCCTACAGAGCTCGTTAAAGGTCCAGGACCCACAAGACTATTAGCCCCACTAAATACATATGGAGTTGGCATACAAATCCTGATTAGCTTTACTTTTTGTTTAATTATTTTTTAATTATAAATCTTCCTTTTTTTTTTTTTTTTTTTTTTTTTTAGGGTACAGTCCACTTAATCCCCTCAAACTATCACCACAATGACAATTTACCCCATAAACTATCAATTGCAATAATTTACCCCCACAAACTACCAAAACAATGACATTGTACCTCAAATTTTAACAAAATGAAGAAATTACCTTTGCTAAAATAAAATAAAATAAAATGCTAAAATTTATTTCTTTTTTTCAAAATTTTAAGGGTATCGTTGTCTTATTAAAAATTTTATAGGGGTAATTTCATCATTTTGTTAGCATTGGGGGGCATTGTCATTATTTTGGTAGTTTAAAACTTTAAAAGGTAAATTGTCGCAATTGATAGTTTGGAAAGTAAATTATTATTGGGATGATAGTTTGTGGGGATTAAGTCGATTTTACTCTTTTTTTTAAATTCACTTGATAATTCAAATAATATTTTTCTTTAACAATTGGGAGGCAAAAACAAGATTCGACTAGGGATTTGGATTTAACGCGTTGACGGTGGAGTCAAGGTAAAGCTTGGGAGATGTAGCCCTTAATCAAAGGGGTCAAAGTCAGTTAATTAAACTAATTTTCTTAATCAAGAATCGGTGATTGCACTGAAACCCATACAAAAAAAAAATAGCGTGGAATAGAATCAAAAATCAAAATTTTATCTTATTCTAAGAGGAATCATAGTTGGGCAAGTGTATTTCTCAGTTAAAATAAAGAAGAAATAAGTTGTTTTCACACCTGTAACATGAAAAAGGAGACGTGGGCAGCGGCGGCAGTGGCGACGGAATGTCGGCCCGGCCCACCCAAGCTCTTAAATTATTATTTTTTACATGGGCTGGCCAGTTCAATCATTTTAAAAAATAAATTCATCAGTGAATTTTTTTTTTTTTTTTTTTTTTTTAAGTAATTGTCTGATTGTTGGAACATATATGTGAATTAATCCATTAGGAAAAAGAAACGAGCTTCATGTGAACATAGCACCAAATTGTTGAATAGGGTTTTTCTTTTTCCTCGGGATAGTGCATGGCTAGGGCCCTCTCGAGACCTTAAGATTTTCTTTTTTCTCGAGATAGTGTTTTTTGGGTGGATTCTTAGTCGTAGGTGGATATTAATTTTTAAAAATTAAATGAGATAGATAAGTGTCAATTTTTTTTTTTTTGTCTTTTTTTAAAAAAAAATAATATTTATTTAAGACTAGAAAAAAAAAATACCATGAGAACACCTAATAGGACTTGAAAAATCAAAGTCATACACCAACATCAATTCAGTGAATTGACGTCCACTTTGAGTTCTTTTCCTTGTGCAATTAGATCAAAGCCCAAAAGGGTAATAATTAGTTTGAAAATGGACCTATACGGAAAATAAACTAGCTCCAATGAATTTAGGATACTTGTTATCTCACGATTTGTTCTAGGTTACCATTAACTACAACTTATTTAACTAAAAAGTTGTAATCGCACTTTAGTATTTATTTTGATTAATCAGGAGCTCTCTTTAGTTGTTATAATTGCATTTGACCATTCCATGAAATATCCACAGTGAAATTAAAGCCAAAATAAATTTATTGTTTTTTTTGTTTTTCATTGTCTCTTAATCTTTGACTCCCCGATTTAATATCTTGATAATTTTCATACTCTTAAAATCATATTTCATTTAATAACCCCTTACTAAAAGACTCAAGCCCGAGATTTAGAGTAATCAATTTTCATTAAATTTATCTTAACGGGTGTGTTGCTATCTCTTTGGTTTCAATCAAAGTGATTATGAATTCCATTTTGAGTAGTGCTCCCACAATGCTATATGTGATGACTCAACACATCATGATTTTAACCATGAAATGTCTCACTCTTAAATGCATCAAAGTGACTTACACTTCACATTTGCGTTCACATTCGTTTCAAAATTGAGAGCTAGTGCTATAAGCAATTGCGGGTTCAAGTTATTCGATTGACAACATATCAATCAAAATTAAGTCTCAAAGTGATTATGAATTTCATTTTGAGGAGTAGTGTTCCTACAATGTTATATGTGACCTTCCAACACTTCAAAATTTTAACCATGAAAGATTTAACTCATAAATGCATCAAAGTGACATATACTTCATATTTGAGTTCACATTCCTATTAGAATTGAGAGTCAATATTATAAGTAATCACGTGTTCAAGTTATTCGATTGACAATAGTTCATAGAGTAAAAACCCGCGTGGTCCAGTTTTGCATTATAATCACACAAACATATCAATCAAAAAGTATCAACTTCAATAACAACCTGATATGAACTGTTCATTTTAAATGAACAATCTTAATAATGCATGTAAGTATTACATGAAATGAAATAACGATCCATTATTAGGATAACATTAAGATAAGAAGTATAGACCTCTATTGGTCTCCTCGTTTCTTTTATTTTTGGTAGAAAGAAATGGCAAAAAAAAAAAGCAGTTCAATATCAATTTCATATGATATAAAAAAAGATTTGATTTGTGTTTTTCTGATACTAGATGGATATTACTATTATTTAAAAAAAAAAAAAGAAACTAACCTTTATTTTTCTCACCCAATTTTTATTTTATTTTTTATAAAAAAAAAAAAAACAATGCAAGAAAAACGCCTAACATATCAAATCCATAAAGAAAAAGTTGGGTAGGGAAAAAGATGGGTACCCGTATTATAGTGGAGATGAGCCAACCCAAAGAAAAAAAAGAATATTCACATGATCACATATCTAGAAGAACTAGGGGAGTCCAACAGTCTTCCACATTCTCCTAAATTTCCACAATCTCATGTGGGGGCCATGGATTTTACCTTTCAAGATTACATGATTAGTCGTCAGACTGATAACCACAAAATGTGGACCGTCTGATGGGGACATCAACCAAGTGGGTAGACAGCATAGGAAGCCATCTCACCCCAATTTGTGAAGACTGGTGGGGCCGTGGGGGCATGCCTATGATCATAGCTAAATGCCCCACTTCCTGTTTTTGGTCTTCTCTTCCAACTGAAATTGACCTAAAATGTGGTCGTTATAATTTTGATAAATATAAATCCATTTTTTTTTCCCTTTATTCATCTTAAAATATTTTGAAATTGTTATATTTACTTGTTTAATCAAAATGTTTATCATTTGAGATAGAACAAAAATAGTATTTTATCATGAGCCTTATAAAAAAAAAAAAAAAAAATACAAGATTATGTACACAATACCAAAAAACATATCTCTAGATTCTATTTAACAAGTAATCGTGGTCAAACAAAAAACATTTTTGGCATTTTTCGGCGTTTGATACCGTGAAAAATTATGGTCAAATCAAAAACATTTTCGTTAATTAGAAAACGTTTTTTAATTTTTGTAAAATAATTTTTCTTTTTTAAAATTGTAAACTATTTTATGAGTTTGAACTTCCCTTTTTTTTTTGACATGTCTGCATAAGAGGGGGAAAGAGATTCGAACTAATGACCTCTGCTTCATGAGACGTGATCTCAGCCGATTGAGTTATCTCTTGGGGACTGAACTTCTCCTTCTTAAATAACTGGAGTTTAGGGTCGAATCATTATTAAAAGTCGTCAACTTTTTCACAGATGCTCAATTTCTGTACGAGCCAAATGCCGAAATATATATATATATATATAACATTTGAAATTTATTTTTTTGATACTGCATCTTCATTCCACCACTTGAAATGCACTGTACAATGATAACAACTTTAGGGCATCATTGATTCACAACAGTATATTCTGCATCTTTTGAGAAAAAGAAAATAAAAAACCAAAGAAGAAGAAAGATAACTTTTTAAACAATTCAATTATTTTTGTTGTCTTTTTCTTTTTAGCATTGATTTAAAAACAAAACATTCATCTTTTCTATCACCTAAAAAATAGTATGAAATTATTTTATATAAATATTTTAAAAGCATTTGATGCGGTAAAGTATGAAATAATTCATGCTAACATGAATCTGTGGAATCTAAAAATAATTCGTTGACTACTTGGCGGCAAGATTAGAGGTAGAGAGGGTATGACTGGGCAACACCAGAGAGGCCGGGTGTACTGATGGTTACAGGGGAGGACAAACCAAAGCAGCAATCCATGTAAAGAAAATCCCAAAATTTTCTCAAGAAAATGATCTCTCTCACTCTCAAAAGTCGACAGTTTTTTCTTAACTTTTTCAAGCACTAAAAAAGAGAGAAACTTATACATAGCCCTCCACTCAGAGAGAGAGAGAGAGAGAGTCGGCCATAACAGACCAAATGGCACATTAGAGAGAGAGAGAGAGAGAGAGGGAATGGAAGCAGGCTTGTCGGCCATTAGAGCTTCAACGGAGAGCTCTCGCCCATCCCTTTGAGCCCACCTGAAGACCCTTCACGAATCACGACACAAATCGAGACTGTAGCATAAAGTCTCGGCTTTGCAACTTTTTTTAATAGAATAATAACAAGGAAATCTCTCTCGGATTCATTGCACTTTGAGTTCCCGGGCTGAAAAGCCGCAAAAAGGGCTGGAGATTTTTCGGATTCTCTTTACAACTGTTAGTTATTTAAAAAAAAAAATTGGGTCAAAATCTTGGCCTGTGGATTGAGGATCCCCACCATTTGTGAGAAAAAAAAGCGAACTGGGTTTGTTTGTTTTTGCCCTTTGATTCATGAATTCCACGGTATTCAGTTTGTCATCGCAAGAGGGAATGTGTTGGCAGTGGTGGACGTGCTGCTTTTATCATCTTTTGTTTGATGAGTGATTATGGGCTCTGAGAGGTATGTTTTATATTCTCTTATCTTTGTTGGGATTTTTCAATTTTGAGAAGTGATTTTTCGGTGGTTTTGTAACGACCTGGCTTCTTTGGATGATTGAATTTCTGGGTTTTTGTTGGAAATGTTATTTGGTTTGTTAAGTTTCTGAATTTTGACTTCTTGTGTACTTTCACTTGATGGGGCTATCAGTGTTTCGTTTGTGTCTTTTAATTGCTCTTAGGTTGGTCTTTTGGTTCTTTTGGATGATTGAATTGAATTTATGGCTCCATTTCTCAATTATCCGTCTGTTGAGTTATTTGAATGCAGAATTTGAGTACACTTTCATATAATTGATCTATCACTCTTTTGTATGTGTGCTTGAATTTTGTACCCCGAGGTTGGCTTGTCAAAGGCTGGTTCATGACTCCATTGACATTCTGTTGTCATTTTCAAAATCCAATTACCTTCTTGTAATTGTGAAATGTGATTATTTTTTTTTGTTAATGCTATGGTATGCAATCTGAAGCAGTTATGCACGTGCAGGTGTTAGTTATCTACTTCTGTCATAGTTTTGATCAAGTGGAGGGCCATAAAATGTCAGGGAATATCAATTCAAGGAGCATTCTGGGATTGAGGTTTGTCAGTTTCCTGTTTGTTACTTCTATACTTGTTTCTTCTTCAGAGGGGTTGAATTCGGAGGGGTTCTACCTCCTAGACCTGAAATATAGTCTTCGTGATCAATCTAACCTTTTGAAAAGTTGGAATCCCAATGATCAAACACCATGTGGATGGTCTGGTGTGAATTGCTCTTATGGCAATCATCCGGTTGTATTCTCGCTGGACTTAAATTCAATGAATCTTTCAGGAATCCTGAGCCCTAGCATTGGTGGTTTGGTCCATCTGAAAAAGCTTGATCTTGCTCGTAATGGATTAACTGGAGAAATACCTAGGGAGATTGGAAACTGTTCCGCGTTGGAATCTCTTTCTTTGAATAATAATCAGTTTGTTGGGCAAATTCCTGCTGAGTTGGGGAAGCTGTCTTATTTAAGAAGCTTGAATATATGCAACAATAAAATCTCTGGTCCTATTCCAGAGGAGTTCGGAAATTTGTCTGCGTTAGTTGATTTTGTGGCATATACCAACAATCTAACAGGCTCGTTGCCTCGTTCCATTGGGAATCTTAAGAGTCTAACTACATTTAGGGCTGGGCAAAATGCTATTTCTGGTAGCATACCGGCCGAAATAAGTAGATGTGAGAACTTAAAATATCTTGGTCTTGCCGAAAATAGGTTACAAGGGGAAATACCAAAGGAGATTGGGATGCTTGGGAGGTTGACAGATCTGAAAATAGAGACTAACCAGCTTTCAGGGTTTATCCCCAAGGAACTCGGGAACTGTACGAGCCTTCAGACTCTTGCTTTGTATGATAATGTTCTAGTGGGATATATACCTAAGGAGATTGGGAACCTCAAATCTTTAAGGAATTTGTACCTCTATAGGAATAAGTTGAATGGAACAATTCCGAGTGAGATCGGGAATCTTTCTTTGGCATTAGAAATTGATTTCTCGGAGAACTATTTGATAGGTGACATCCCCTCTGAGTTCAGCAAGATAACAAACCTTAGCTTACTATTCCTTTTCGAGAACCAGCTTAGAGGTCTTATACCGAATGAGCTCACTACCTTGAGGAACTTGACAAAGCTTGACCTATCAATTAATTTTCTCCAAGGTCCCATTCCTTTCGGGTTTCAGAATTTGAGTAACTTGACCCAGTTACAGCTTTTTGATAATCTCTTGATTGGTGGCATTCCTCAGGAGCTTGGTCTTCATAGCCAACTTTGGGTGGTAGATTTCTCAGTTAACCAGCTATCAGGAAGAATACCTCCTGATCTTTGCCGACATTCTAGACTGGCTTTGTTGAATCTGGAATCTAATAAGCTGTATGGAAATATCCCAGCTGGGGTATTGAACTGTCAATCATTGGCCATACTTCGGCTGGTTGGAAACAGGCTTACTGGGAATTTTCCAATAGAGTTGTGCAAATTGGTGAACCTTACTGCTGTTGAGTTGGATCAAAACAGGTTTGGTGGTCCAATTCCTCCAGAAATTGGAAGCTGCCAGAAGCTGCAGAGACTTCATATTGCACACAATAACTTTACGTCAGAGTTGCCCAAGGAAATAGGAAGTCTGTCTCAATTGGTGACTTTTAATATTTCATCAAACTTGCTCACGGGACAGATTCCACCTGAAATTGTTAACTGCAAGATGCTTCAACGACTTGATCTCAGTGAAAATAGTTTTACAGATGCATTACCAAATGAGCTTGGAATCCTTTCACAGTTGGAGCTTCTCAGATTATCAGAAAATAATTTCTCCGGAAACATACCTTCCACACTGGGAAAACTCTCCCGTTTGACAGAGTTGCAGATGGGCGGCAACTCATTTTCTGGTGAAATACCTCGTGAGTTGGGTTCCCTTTCAAGCTTGCAGATTGCATTGAATCTCAGTTATAATATTCTCACTGGGAGAATACCACCAGAGCTTGGAAATCTTAATTTACTGGTATACCTCCTCCTCAACAATAATCAATTGAGTGGTGAAATTCCCAGAACATTTGGAAACTTGTCGAGTTTGTTGGGGTGCAATTTCTCATACAATAACCTTACTGGACCTATACCTTATGAATCACTGTTTCAGAGCATGACCATCAGCAGCTACATTGGGAACGAAGGGCTTTGTGGTGGCCCTCTGAAAGCTTGCCGTGGAGATTCATCTTCTCCCATAAAAAGTTATGATGCTCCTCGGGGTAAAATCATTACAGCAATTGCAGCTGCTGTAGGTGGGGTTTCTCTCATTCTGATTGTGATTATTTTATATTTCATGAGACGTCCAGCAGAGACAGTTCCTTCCTTGCAGGATAAAGAGATTCAATCTCCAGATTCAGATATCTACTTTCCTCCAAAAGAGGGTTTCACTTTCCAAGATCTGGTTGAGGCCACGAACAATTTTCATGACAGCTATGTTGTTGGAAAGGGAGCTTGTGGAACAGTTTATAAAGCAGTTATGCCTTCTGGACCGACTATTGCTGTTAAGAAGCTAGCATCTAACAGGGAGGGGAACAACATCGAGAACAGTTTTCGGGCTGAGATTTCAACTCTTGGGAAGATTAGGCATCGCAATATTGTGAAGCTATATGGTTTTTGCCATCACCAGGACTCCAATCTGCTTCTCTATGAGTATTTGGCTAGGGGCAGCTTGGGTGAAATGCTTCATGGGGATTCTTGTAGTTTGGAATGGCCAACTCGGTTCACAGTTGCTCTTGGAGCAGCTGAAGGTCTTGCTTATTTACATCATGATTGCAAACCAAGGATTATTCATCGTGATATAAAGTCCAATAATATTCTAATTGATGATAGCTTTGAAGCCCATGTTGGTGACTTTGGTTTGGCAAAAGTAGTTGACATGCCTCAATCTAAATCAGTGTCAGCAGTTGCAGGATCGTATGGCTACATTGCTCCTGGTAAGCTTCCTTTCAAACCCTTTTAGACTCGCTACAAATACTGTCTGATTATTTTTAGTTTATAAGAATATTTCTGATAAAAGGAGTTGTTGGTATAAGCATTTAGTTATCTGTCCTAGTCATCATAGGGCATCTTTGATTCATGTAATATGACACTTTCATAGTGACATATAGAAAAAGCAATACTAATCAAGTTTGGCTCTGAGGCAATCTCTCTCTCTCTCTCTCGCTCTCTCTCTCTCTCTCTCTCTCACACACACACACACACACACACACACACACACACATGTATTGCTTAATTAAGTCATACTTTTCGGGTGTTACAATGTGGAGAATTAATTACTTCTAAATGATTGAAATATTTACTTTCTTCATGCAGAATATGCATACACTATGAAGGTTACAGAAAAATGTGACATCTACAGCTATGGGGTTGTTCTATTGGAGTTGCTGACTGGGAAAACTCCTGTACAACCACTAGATCACGGGGGTGATCTTGTCACATGGGTGAGAAACTATATTCGGCATCATTCCTTGACATCTGGGATACTTGACCCCAGATTGAATCATGAAGAAAAAAGTACGGTCGATCACATGCTTACTGTCTTAAAAATTGCTTTGATGTGCACAAGTATGTCCCCTTTGGACCGACCCTCAATGCGACAAGTTGTCGTAATGCTGATGGAGTCTAATGAGTGAGAAGGGAACTTTACTGTCTCACAATTATGACCTTCCCTGAAAGTTGATGCCTCCTGTAAGTAAGTGACTGTTTCAAGTTTCTATTAACTGAAATGATTTTTCAGTGCTGATTCTTCCTCGTATTTTTTGAAACAGCAAAAAATATACTCTCTTGTACATTTTTTTGGTAAAAAAAATTATCATTACTGGATTTCTGCTTTCAGTTTATGGGGTTTTGACGTTTCTCTCAAATACTGTATTTCCTTTTGCAATTGATACAGTATGATCACTCAGGTGTACAGCTGTTCCACTATTCTATGTGTATGTTAAAGCTTCTCAAGTTAATTAATTAGTTAAAAGATGACTATCTTTATATTTAAGTATATAACACTTCCAAGGACGTGAATAATTTATTTCTGATTATGGTGAAGAACACCTTTACATCTGACATAATGTTCTAAAATGACCTGTGTATACTTCTGAAATCTGATGGGGGGATTGTGCATGACTTGATACACATAATGAAGAATAGCTTTGGCCTAGTCATAGATGGTATACAAGATTCATAGAATTGGTTGTTCTGTTTCGATAACTACAAGTCAAATTAGGAGTTAAAATGTTTAACAAATTTGGGAAGATGTATTTTCAAGCACTTCAAGTTAAAATAATTTTTGAATCCTTAATTGTGATATATTGTTTCTCCTGTCACTGTTTCAATGTATGAGATTATCTATAGTACTACTAAGTGATGTGAGGTTTTGGTTTGCCATAGGGCAAGAGTTTATCTCCTGGTCTTAGACCTGAGGAGGAGGGTCGGGAAACATAGGAGAAGTAGAGAGAAGAGGGGATTAACATAATGGCTCCCCCTCCCAAACTCACAACAAAGCCAAAGTAATGAACTGGCGTCCCCGAGAAGGTTTCTTGAATTCGGGAGTGGGTGATATAGAGTATGTCTCCAATCAAAAAAGAGAATCATTGAAGGGGTCAATAAGGGAGTGGGTGGTGAAGGCACTGTGCAAGAGGAGGGAAGCAAGAGGGGGGATAAGGGTAGTACTACTAGTAGGGGTAAAAAGGCGGGCGGTTAATGCCCGCTAACTGCTAACTATACTAACCGTTAATCACTAACCGCTTTTGAAGACGGTTAGCAAAAATCGCTAACCGCCTAGGCGATTACAATTAGCTTTAAGTTTTTTCAAAACCGCTAACCGTTAACCGCTAATCGCCTATATATATATATATATATATATACATGAAACGATATCGTTTTTGTATTTAAAATTTTAAATATATATAAAAATTTATAAACGATGTCGTATATAGTATGATATTATCGTATTACCATAGAAATGACATCGTTTTGTTTTTTTTTTTTTTGTAATTTAAAATTTTAAAATTTTTTCTTTTAAAAAGCGGTTTGCAGTTATTAGAGTTACTAACCGCCTAGATGGTTAGCGGAGGCAGTTAGTCGATTTTACTAACCGCCTAAGCGGTTATGGTTAACGATTTTAACCAATAACTGCTAATAGTAACCGCCTTTTACCACTAGGTAGTAGGTAGAAAATGAGTCGAGTATGGGGACAAGAGCAAGGAGAGCAAAACCATGATGTAATGGTGGTGGCTGGGGCCTAGACTCGCCAATCATTATGAATCTCATAAGCTGGAACTGCTGAGGACTTGGGAATTCTTGGACAGTTTGTGACATTTTCTAATTGGTTAAGGATACGCAGCCCAAAATTTTACTCATGGAAACAAAAATTTAGAGAAATAGATTCCCATATTTGAGAAGTAAGTTGGATTTTGAGAGGATGTTTGTGTAGATTGTGTAGGGTTAGTGGGAGCCTAGCACTCCTATGGAAAGAAGAAGTTGAGTTGGAGATTCAAAAATATTCTATCTGACACATCAATGCGGTGGTTAAAAATGTAGGGATGGATTTTCAATGAAAATTCACAGGATTCTAAGGAAATCTAGAGGCAACATAGAAAGAGGAAGGGCGGTGCCATGGGTGTGTGTAGCTGATAGACAAATGGAGGTATTTCAAGAAGCGGTGGAAGAGTGTCAACTAAGTGAATTAGGATTCAACGGGTCAAAGTTCACTTGTAATAATCGAATGGACCACAATTTTACGAAGAGAGACTTGACAGAGCGGTAGCTAACTTAGGATGGTGTGAAAAATATGGGGTAGTTGAAGTTATGGTTTTGGCAGCAAGAAGTTATGATCATTGCCCAATCCTAGTCACTTATGGGAATGGTGGAAGATTTATTTAGAAGAAGAAGGAGAAGTTTTAAATCTAAAGCTAGCTAAATAACAAATATTGTGCCAGAGTCGTAAAGGCAACTTGGAGGGCGGAGGACTAATGTGGAGACAAGTTGAGCAATGTTTAGAGGAGATTGAAGAGCTGCAAACAGCAACTCATCGCTTGGAGCAAAATACGTGTGGTGGGTGGAGTTGATGCTAAAAAAATAAATTAAAACAAGTAGAGGCATTACAAGGGGGGAAGTGTCAAAGTTGGTGGGATTGATTAAGCAACTTCGAAGGGAGATTGATGACATTTTGGAGAAAGAAGATATGAATTGGAAACAAAGTGCAAAAGAGAATTGGCTTCAGAATGGAGACAGGAACACAAAGTTTTACCATATGTGTGCAAATCAGAGACGAAGAGTAAACTATATCAGCCATGTGGTTGATGAAAGGGGAAACTGGTGCACAACTTCAGATGAAGTTTGTAGAGCGTTCATTGAATATTACCATCATTTTTTTCTCTACATTGGAGGTGCATGCTACTCAATAAATGAATGAGCAGTTGATGAAGGAGTTCATTGCGGTGGAAGTCAATTGGGCTTTATTTCCGATATCTCCGGTAAAGGCCCCAGGACTCAATGGTTATGCAGCATGTTTCTACCATAAATATTGGGCAATTGTAGGCAATGAGGTACGTCAATTCTATCAATGTCACACACATTGCACTTATTCCAAAAGTCAAACAACCCTCCAAAGTTACTGATTTTAAACCTATCAGTTTGTGTAATGTCTTGTATAAAATAGTGTCCAAGACTCTAAGGTACTAGCAAATAGACTAAAAAAAATTCTTCCCCACATTATTACTCAAATCAAAGTATGTTCATATCTGGGAGACTCATTACAGATATTTTTTACCTGCTTATGAAACCCTACATATTATGAGAAAAAATTTACAACTATAGAGAAAAAAAATTATTTAGGTCTCCCAAGAAATGTAAACTATTTTCTAAAGATAAATAAAAATATATTTTTCTTAATTTCCCTTTTATTTTATTTGAAAATTAGGGATATCTTTTCAGTATCTTGATGCTTTGGAAAAAATAAATAGAGTGCTCCAATTTGGATTTAAGCACATCTTTTTAACTTGCTTGACCTTTTGAGAAGAATAAGTTTAGAAAGTCATATATTCGGATTTTTTTTTTTGATAAGTAATGAAGTTTATATTATTAAAAAGTGTAAGGTGCCCCTAAGTACATAGATAGTATACACAAGAGGCTCCAAACGAGCAAGAAACCCAAACGAAACAGCAAGACTACCCACAAAACCAAACACCCAACAAGCCCTGAAAATCAAAATCCTCAAAACAACAGAGCTTGACACCCCCCAAGGCACTCATCGCTAGAAAGTGTGAGTCTTACTTTTCCCCGGCCTAGAGGATGCTCCCTTAACATCATAGTTGATGGAGCACTCTAGGTTCCTAAGCTCCTTTCTACCCTTAATCTTTTGAGGGGTAACCTTTAAGGTGACATCGATCCCATCACACAAATCCTAGTCCAAATGGGTGGAAATCCCCCAAAGGGTAAGGAAAATCTCCTTCATCCCCACCCCAACAATCATCGTCTTCCCCACCCCAGAAATTTCCGTCCTCTTCTCCATCCAACAACTCCAAAGAAGCCGCACCAAAAGGGACAAGCGGGGCACAAAACGACGACATTGCCTTAGTGATCAAGCTATTGTCCATACACAAAAATATGCTATCCCTCATCTTGCGGTTATAGCATTGCACGAGTTTAGAAGTCAGCAAAGACGGGAGCCCTAAATCAAAAGCCCGAAGCCTTTTAGTATCAAATACTTGAAGCCTTTTAGTCACGACACCCACAGCAACCTCCAACCTAGGAAGCCCTCTCGGAACCAACCCAATAGGAATGGAAGGAGGATGGGTCAAATATGAAGCTTCCTTGCTTGGACCCCCAACGACCGGCGGAAGCACAGGGCTAAGAAAACCACACCGAAGAAGACTCTTCGCCGGCTTAGGGTTCCTTCCATCACTGGGCCGATCCACCACAGAGGAAGAAGTCGAAATCTGAGATTCTAGTGTTGTCTAGAAGAAAGTTAACGACAATCTAACACCATCAGCACCAATTCAAAAAATAATAATATGAAGAGGAAGTTAGGCTATCTGGCCTTGAAACTAGATACAAGCAATGCTTATGACAAAGTTGATTGGGGGTTTTTTGGGAGGGAGTCATGAGGAAGTTAGGGTTTGATAATAGATGGATACAATTGATTATATAGTGTATCAACTCATTGTCTTATTATATCCTCATTAATGGTGAGCCAAATGGTAGGATTAGTCCTACAAGAGGTCTAAGATAAGGGGATCTGCTATCTCCATATATGTTTATTCTATGTGCAGAGACACTTAGCTCGCTTCTTCAGCAGACTGAAAGGTCTGGCGATCAAACTGGGTCCCAATTTTAGAAGAAGTATGAGGTTAAATTATTATTATTAATTTTTTTTGCAAATGACAGTCTCTTTTTTGCAAGGCGAATTCCATTGAGTGGAGTAGGCTACAACTATTATTAAATATCTATGAGAAAGCTTTGGGGAAAAAGTTGAATAAGGAGAAGATGCCTATTTTCTTTAGCAGAAATACCAGTGCGAAACCAAAAGATAGATCCTTCTTGTTTCAAGGGCACAATCTACTAAGAGCTATGATAAATACCTGGGTTTGTCAGCGATGTTAGGAAAGTCCAAAATTAGGATGTTCAAGAGTATTAAAGACAGAATTTGGAGTAGGATGAGTAATTGGAAGATGAAATTTTTGTCACAAGTAGGGAAAGTGATCCTATTGAAAGCAATAATTCAAGCATTCTCACTTACAGTACGGCTGTACGAGTGTCTTCAAGTTACCTAAAGGTTTATGTATAAATATTAATTATGATGGAGAAATTCTAGCGGGGACAATGGGAACAAGAGTCCAAGATCCATCGGATGAATTGGTCTAAAATGGGGACTTCAAAATGTCAGGGGGGGATTGGGTTTCGTGATTTAGAATGTTTCAATAAGGCATTCTTGGCGAAGCAATGTTGGTGAATACTTTAGATTCTAGATTCTTTGGCTGTCAAGATGTTAAAGGTAAACAATTACCCAAGCGGTTCTATCCTGGATGCAAAGTTGGGTTATAGACCTTACGCATGGAGGAGTATTTGGACAGCTCGTGACTTATTCAAGGAGGGACTTATTTGGAGAGTTGGGGATGGGGAGAAAGTTAAAATATGGAAAGATAGATGGATCCCTAAACCAACATGTTACTTAGTACAATCGCCAAAAAGGGTCTTAAATGAAGAAGCAGTAGTGACAAATCTTATTGATAAGGATACAAGGTGGTGGAATATACCCTTGATCAAAGAGGTGTCTGAGGAGGATGAAGTAACAGCAATTTGTCAAATTCCAATTAGTTCCTATAATGGTAGAGACCAACAAATATGGAGGTATACAGAAAATGAGGGGTCCACATTGAAAAATGCCTATCATTTAGAGATGGCGATGGTTGCAAGTGGTAATGGGGAATGCTCGTATGTTATTGGGGAAGGTAGTGTCTGAAAGGGATATGGCAATTGAATGCTCCCAATGCAATGAAGGTATTTATGTGGAGGGCTTGTAATAATGCTTTGCCAATGAAAGCAAATATGGCAAAAAGAAAAGTAGTCTTGGATCCTCTATGCTCTATTTGTTGTTTAGAGGTGGAAACTATGGGTCATATTTTATGGAGTTGTGTTGTCGCACGAGATACATGGGGTATGTGTGGTCGGAGGTTACAAAAAAGTTGAAAGGAAGATGAGGAGTTTATTCATGTTGTGGAGGATCCGCAACATAAATTGGAAAATGATGAATTTGAATTAATTATGGTTGTGGCAAGAAACCTTTGATTCAGGAGGAACTCTTTGTTTCATGGGGGAAACTTTAGCCATCCTACTATTTGCTTCTGTTAGGCGGAATGAAAGACGAGAAGGTGGTAATCATGCAAACCAAACTTGGAAAGCCTTTACACGAGGTTTTGTGAAGGTAAATTGGGATGCAAGTTGCAGGCATGGATAAGAACAAAAAGATGGGTATAGGTTTGATTGTAAGAGATTATGTGGGAGAGGTGTTGGCTACTTCGATGGCTCCCAAACCATACATCACTGATCTAGTTGTTGCAGAGACTATGGTGGCTTTGGCAGCTGCAGTGTTTACTAGAGATGTGGGGTTACAAAAGATGGAGTTAGAAAGTGATGCTCTTCAGGTTGTGCAGGCACTTGTTGAGAGAGGGAATGAATTGAAGATGCTAGGGTTGTCTTGAGCGGTTTGTAGGTTTGGCAAGTGAATCATGTTAGAAGGGAGGCAAATGGAGTTGCTCACAGGCTAGCTAAAGAAGCGCTTCTATATGGAGGAAGCTCCTCTTTGTATTATTGATATTGTATCTGTTGAACGCTGTGTTCATGCTCATCTTTATTAATGAAAGATTATTAGCTTGTTTTCAAAAAAATAAAATAAAAAAGGTGATGCAGGACAGAGCCTGGTCTTTGAAATTTCAGCACTAGAAATTGGACATTTGAGAGAGAGAGTTTGATCTAGATAAAGGGTTATGGTTTGATTGGGGATTGGCGGTAAAGAATACTGGTACTGAGAATGAAATTAGGGCTTTTATAAGTATATGTGAATGTTTTCATATCTGAATTGGTTCAGTGAATCAGTTTGGCTGCGATGGTGAAAATAGAAGAGAGAGAATCCTAAATAAAGAAATATGAGGGTGGAAGAGAAACCAGTATGAGAACGGAAAGTTGTCTAAGTTTTTGGCATGCCAATAACCTAGGTTTTGGGCTTCCAAATTGATTGCGTCTTCTGTAATACTCCACTTGGGAAAACATATAGCTATTGTCTGGATGTTGATTTCAGAAACATTGAATGCAGGTTTATTGTAGTATGATTTGAGTCAGCATACTTGCATACAGCAGGTAAAATCACCAAGTTACCGGAGGCATATGAGGAGAAGAGAATCACAAAGTGACTTGTATATTAGAATCATTGTAAATGCCTTCTGTAAGTTTGGCCTGAGCTAGCTTAGATTACCTACAAACTGCTTGTATGTGTGATGTTCAGATAAAATAATAGCATAAAAAACAATCTGATAGCGAAATGGAAGTTTCGTCGTTAGTTAATTAGGTTAACCAAAAGCTGCTATCTGTGTTTAAAAAGTGAGGCTCTTCTTTTGTTTCCGTTCTGTCATTTTGTCTTTGTCAACCTTTCTTTCTAAACACAGATATGTCAACCTTCTGTTGAAATATTCTTTACAGTGGCTAGCAAGAAGGCCAGAATCAAATTTCTTCAACCCTGTTCAGAGAAGCCCAACCTCAATATATATATATATATATATATATATATATATGCATGCACAGAAGAAGAAGAAGAAGAAGAAAAAGAGACTTTAATATTTATTCTTATTGATGCGTATAAAAGGAAGGAGGGGTTGTTTGTTGTATCATTGTTATTGAAGCTTTAGGCCTTCCCATTAATTTATTTATAAGAAACAGTTGATGATCATGGTGGAGAACATTCGTAGCAAATATCATACTGATGGGTCTTGTAATTGAACATGCATGGACGTTTCTCTGTTGTGCTCCACACACAAGTGTCACAATGAGCCTGATCCCTGCCGGCAATGTAGATACTGAAATAATGGAATTGACTTGGCCATGAAAAGGTGCAATAGAACTCCGTCGTGCCCCAAAAGTTTGGTCTGAACTGGAATTTATACTCGTCTTTGTACGAGATTATGTGAACGCCCAGGTCGTCATCCTTCAACTGACAACGTATTACCAGGTCCTCTGCAACTCCCACGTTGTTAAAGATGCGTACGAGTGCTTTGTGTTGAAAAAGAAACAGCTGTGCAACCAACTAAACATGTTTAATGTTTGTATTCTCTGCAGATACTTCTTCTTCTTCTTCTTCTTCTTCTTCTTCTGGCGGGGGATCAGTTATAAAGCAAGCAATACATGTGGGGAGATGGAGAGGTGCATTAATCTAATGTTATTTTGGGTTGGATTCTTTGAATGATTCATCAATACTGGAGAAGGAAACAAATCAACAATGGAGGGGGATTTAAAGAAGGGGAAACTATTCTCGTTTGGCTATTTAATTAGGCTTATAAATTGAAGTAATCCTGACGAACGTTACAACTTACTGTGATAAATGGTTGTAACAATTTTGGAAAGAAGTTGATGGCCTTTGTTTTCCAAGGTTAATTAGAATATTAATTAAGGTGCATCAAGTTTTGTTTTATATGTCAATTAAGAACGTTGGGGACATTAATTATAATTAGGAATAAGATTTATATGTTAAGCGAAATAGAGATGAATTATTTAAATTTTTTAAATGATAGGACAATATATTTACCATAAAAGTAACATATACACAGTAGGTCCGTAGGGTTGTGCAACGTCATCATATACTCTAACACTTGGAATAGTGAAAGTATTGATTAAATTATTAAATTCATTTTTATTTTTTTTTTGTTACTTAAGCTTTTTTTATAAGTAGTGATTTAACATAGTATTAGAACAGATGTCATGAGTTTTAATCATTTATCTATCATTCACATCCCATTTTAAGTAGATATTCTGTGTTAAATTAATATTTTTCTATTAGCTTAAGCTTGACCCTAAAACGTACTCTTAATATACATCATATAATTCCACTTACTAATAAGATCATCCTAGGAGATTGGAATCAAATTAGCAAGATGGGTCTTTATTTCATTGCTTTTTCTATAGGAAGTTCCAAAGACTAGCCCTATAGTTAATGCTGAGCCAGCTTCAACGGCCATTAATCTAGAATCTAATGGATCCAAGCCTAAGGACACATACATTGGTAAGGGTAGCTGATAGAGTCAAGGTTCGATTCTAAAACCTTTGACTATAATACAATGTTAAATTACCAGTTATCCCAAAAACTTAAGTTGAGAAGAAGAGGTAAATTATTACCTTAACAATCCTGACCGGGAATGGAATCGAGAAGAAACTGCGAGGGACAATCATTGTGTGTTCTAAGGATAGAGAAAAGGATTCAGGATCTTTACAACCATTATGTTCATGACATGTCCTTGATTTTGATTTTATAGCTGTCTTTGATTTTGTAATATGGTTTAGCCCGAGAATGAAATATTAAACAGTGGGGAAAAAAAAGATCTATTTTATTACATGCTTTTAATTTGATTATTGAACCATTGATCTTGTACTCAGCCCTTAGCAGTGCAACTCCTGTCTTCAACAGGTAGATCAATTAGATGGAGATCACTCCTCATAAGGCGAAAGTCACTAAATTGAACCCCCCTGATCCCCTTGCAGACATGTAAAAAAATAAATAAAAAAAATGCAACTCCTCTTCCGTATTGCTTTTCTCATATTCTATATTATGGCATGCTGCAACTCATAGTAAGTACTATACTTGGTATATACGTGGCAGCCAGAGTGGGCTATAACTTGGGGTAATGTGATCTTTCTACAAATTTAAGAGACATATATCATACAAATATAAAGTTATGGCATTGGCACCACAGAATTTATTATTAATAGTCATATATAATCACAGAAACAAATAGCAAATAGCAAATAGAACCAAATACACTTGTGCAGACGGCCGAGTGCCTGTCTATGACAAAAAGCTCCACAGCAATCAATCAGTTTGCCATACTTCTTCTCTTGACCAATGAGAATTATCCAAGCTGAGATAGAATCCATCATCCTTTACCTGCCAATAGATATCCTTTTGAATCCCATCTCTACTGGGCTCAAACGCATGCCAGGAAGCAAAGTAATTTCCCCATTCAGCTTCGCAGAAATGTAAATCATTTTCTACTGCAGTAAACTGGTAAACGTCGCCCGCTTTCAGCGTGTGCTGTCCGAGATGCTTGCTTGTACGTTGCGACGAGCATTCAATCTTCACCGGTTCTGAGTTCGCCGGCAATTTGTCGGTGACATGAATGGTGGGAAACGCTGCAGATGCTAGCGTACTGATGAAAGTCGACGCAAGGACAAGGCACAGAAAGCGGCTCCAAGTTGTCATTTCTGTGAATATTATGGTGGCTCCTGTGAATTAATGTGCATGAAACATGTATAAATATGTCAGTGTCGACTAAAAATACCTTAATCTAAACACCCAAAAATAGATTATCTCCTCAGATATAGCATTAAAAGCCTCTTGTCCCCAAAGGGTATTAAAGTTCTTTGAACATAGCGTTAGAAGGTTGAAGGTTCCTAAGAGAAAGAGAGATCATCATTAAAAATAGTATTTTTCTAAAAATGATGAAACAAAATCATTAACTATTATTATAAGTCAGGGACTCAGGCTGTAATATGCCTTAAATATATTTTGTTATTTCGCCACGGTCATAGTGAATTAAGAAAAAAAAAAAAAAAAAGAAAGAAAAGTAAAAGGTTCTTGACCTTCAATATTTGCTTCCCATACCAAGAAGAAAATTTTATTTTGATTTTAGTGTCTATTAATTATGAAACGAGAAGAATGCTTTTAAATAATTTTTTTTTCTTTTCAATATTTTCATTATCTACAAGAAAAATTTATTATATTATTTTATATAAAAACAAAAAAAAAAAACAGAAGACCTCATTTAGACTGTTTAACTTAAGTTCCGCCAATTGACCACATTGAAACACAAATGTTGGTTATAAATTACTAATTATGTGATACTAGTTGGAGAAAATTATAGATAATCAAATATATCGGGAAAAGTGGAGGATCAATTGACCAGATTGAAACACAAATTTTTAAAAGATAAGGGGAAAATGCATTTTACCTCCTGAACTATTCACCTATTTGTACTTTGACCTCAAATGTTTAAAAAGTGATACTTAACTCTCAAACTTCCAAATTATTGCAATTTGACCATTCTGACTTTTTTTTTCTTCCTAAAATACCCACATCCCAAGTTTTTTTAAAAAAAATTAAAAAATTAAGGGGTGGCCGGCCACCCCAGACTGGACACCCCTTAATTTTAATTTTTATTTTTTTAAAACTTGGGATGGGGGCCGGCTACCCCAGACTGAACACCCCTTAATTTTTATTTTTTTAAACTTGAGATAGGGGCATTTTAGAAAAAAAAAAAAAAAAATCAGAATGGTCGAATTGCAACAATTTGAAACTTTGGGAGGGGATCAAGTGTCACTTTTTAAATATTGGAGGTCAAAGTGCAAATGAATGGATAGTTCATGGGATAAAATGTATTTTTTCCAAAAGATAATTAACAATTTTAATTTAATAATGCATATATAGAAATTATTGAGGCTAATTAGCTTTTTGGGAGACAAACTAAAGCACTTCCCTATTTTTATCGGACCGTGATATAGAACACGCTATAAAATTATTTTCTTTTATTTTATTTTTAATTATAAAAAAAATAAAATAAAATAAAAAATAAAAAATTTACAGTGCTGTTTTACTTCACCCATTTTTATCACTATATAGATATAATTAACTACTCCCTTACCAAATTTCTATTGGATTGTCCTGCATGACGTGTCCCGGTGTTTGTGCAGTCTGCCTTTAATTCTAAGACAAAGCGTACGTAGCAATCTCTTCTGAAAAATAATAATGAAAAAAAAGGAATAAAATAAAATAAAAAGTGACGTACCAGTTAGTTCTAAGACAAAGTATGGCATATTTTCAGGGCTTGTGTTTGTCGATTTTCGAAGTATACCTTATTATTGGTCGACAAAGGATGGAAAGAGAAATGATTATCAAATCCTTATTATTGGTAATCAAATCATAATTGATTACCCTATTTTTATTTGTAGTGTGTTCCCCTATTTTATTTTCCCTATAAGTAGGAATTTGTATTGTAAAATCAATCAAATAAATAAGAATATAATATTTAATAAATTATTTTGGAGCCCTATGTTGAGTAGGGTTGCATGCTTAACAAGCCCAATCCACATGGCCAGGGTAAGTTATTGGAGCCCTAAGTTGATCGGGATTGTACTCTCTAAATGTTCTAATTGAATGAAAATTGTTCATTAGACACTAGTCTTGACTCCGAGAAAGGAATTAGCACAATTAAATAATTATTTCAATACACACTACAAAAATCGACATTTTTTTTTACCAGCCATTTCTGACGTGTCAATGGCACTGACACATCAAAAAACTCTTCTGACGTGTCCTTTTTGACTTGTCTCAACGGTTAAAAGGGTGGGTGTCAAAAAATTCAAGTTTTGAACGTGGCATTTTCACCACGTCAAAATTTTTTGACATGTCACACCGTTTGTCACGTCAAATATATATATATTTTCTGAATTATTCGAGTTTATACCTAGATTTACGTATTAACTTGATATCTAATACATTAAATATCCAATATCCAATACATTCAATTCAATTCAATCAAATATCTACATTTACATTATCCAATACATTCAATTCAATCCAATATCTACATTTAAATTATCCAATACATTCAATTCAATTCAATTCAATTCAATCCAATTTCTACATTTACATCCAATTAATCCAATACATCCAACAACATCTCCAAGACATCCAACAACATCTCCAATACATCCAATACATCAAATACATTCAATTAATCCAATACATCAAACATATCCAATACATCCAATTAATCAAATACATCAAACATATTATACAACCTCATTTCAAACATATCCAATACATCCAATTAATACAATACATCAAACATATCAAACCCCATTACATCAAACATATCCAATACATTCAACCCAATACACATATAAAATTCAAATTCAATTTGCATATACATCCAATACATATGAAATTCCAACACAAATTAATTAAACAAAATCCCTAACACATATACTACGTTCCAACACAACACAAAACAAAACAAATATATACATCAAAAATACGTTCCAACACTACAAATATCTACATGAAAATACGTTCCAATATAACACAAAACAAATATACAATCAAACTATCTCTGTTCCAACTACTCTCAACAAACATATAGCAAACTATATGTTTGTTATACATAGTAACAAAATATATATAGAAACAACTACATCAACAAATAGTAACAAAATATATATACAAACAGCAATGAGAAATCACGTGCTCAGTCCAAGTCAACATAGTCATTCCCAATGCCTAACCGGCATCACTTGTAAATGAGTTGTGAACTAATGATAATCAATAAAAAAAATCCAAAACACAGATATACAGTGCTGCAAATATACATTAATTCTAAAATGAACCACGGGAAAAATGCGTTGCTAACTGAGAATTTTGTGGAGACACAATTCTAACAGTTAAAGTGATCGATGCGGGTTATAGTCATGTTAACCAAAGAATAACAAAAACAACACAAATATAGCATTACCTCTGTCGGGCGCGGATCCAGATGTCGACGCGAACATGGCCTCAAGCTGACGAAAACGGGCCTCAAAGATGGCATCTTTCTCTACTATCTGAGCATTTTGTTCTTCAATCTATTTTGACATCTCATCCATTGCACGTCTTTGTTGTGTCCACTCCTCTTCAAGTTTTCTAATCCTATTCGTTATCTGTGAGAACGAAGAGTTCTCAGGATTCTGAGACTGTGCCTGAAACGGTATATAGTACGAATGTATGCTGCCCCGCACCGGTAGAACATTCGGACTCCCCTGTCGGACCCTGCCAGCGTACTCAGGCGTATTTCCGTGCGCCTGAGCATACGTCATTCGATGTCCACCGTACCATCCCTTCAGTCATGCTAGACATCAATGCGGGGTTAGTGGGTATCAATTGTTTCATCTTCTCCTGTACGTTAAATAACAAGTTAGTATCTTATATAAAGAAGGTTAATCATAAATAATTTATCAAAATATATATCGGTGAGTACTTACACATCTCTCCCTGACCACTTCATTTGAATAGTCACCATCCTTCTTCGTGTGTGTCGAGATGTAAGCTTGCGCTCGAGTCGGAGTATTGCCCAAAGATAAGGTCTGCATAAAAAAATAATAATAATAAAAAAAAATCATAAAAAAAAATAAACATAAACATATGGTTAGATACCTATATATATATATATATATATATATATATGCCGTAAATAAGATAAATACATCTTCATGTGTCATCCTAGCAAAGCTCATTGACCCGGTGCAGTGAGGTGTGTTGTTTTTTGCTCACAATGCCTTCATGTAGGCAGCATACTCCTACACAAATATCATTTTTAATATGTCAACTCTAACACAATTATAATTAATGAAATTACACTCGTGACCTACCTGATTCTTCGGGTCGCACCATTTATCCAACATGAATCTAAATCCTTATTGTTTTTCCAGAATAACATACAATCATTACGACACGCCGGGATCTTCTTATACCAGAGGCCCATGTCCCTTAAAAACTTTTTCGCATCATATGTATTAACCGGCAAAGCTTCATCACTTGTAGGTAGCAACTGATTGATGAACTCAAGAAAATATGAGAATATCGCGTTACTAAGTCTGCCAACACACTTCAAGTTGTACAAATGTACAGTAGCACTAAGCTTGCTATGTTTGGTCCCATCATGAAGTGACTTCTCTGCCTTCTTAAGCAAGTTGTAGTACTTTAGTACGTCACTTTCAGCGGCTTCTTCATTCCCCTACACCACCACTTCAAGTTCACAATTGTCTTCCATGATATCTTGCATGCAGAATAGATCACGCAACATTGTGTGCATGTTTTCACCTTATTCTGTGCTTATACTTGCATCTATGATCGTGGTAGTCGAATTAGAGATTGCAACAGGATACCATACAGGCTTCTCACCGTAATAATACCAGTTTCTGTATGCAGTCATTATTCCTTTACCCCCTGTCAAGTGGGCAAATACGAAACCTGGTGGGTGACGCTGCTTATTACAACACGCCTTATAGGGGCAGTGAATTTTTCCATCAGAGATTGTACAGTTTATAATTGCGAAGTCCACGAATAATCTACACCCATCTCTATATTCTCTCGTACCTGTAGACTTTGTCATCCAACTCTTATCCATAATTTTAATTACTGGAACCCTAATTGAATAAAATAAATTTAGGTTAGTTAGTTAGTTGTTATTTTTTTTAGTGTATTTCTTTAATTACATCGTTTCAATTTTTTGTTTATTTTTAACAAATAAACACATACATTTAGTTTTAATTATAACATCTACATAATCTAAATTTACAAAACCTAAACAAAATTAAGGTCCAAATTTAAATGCATTTGTTATACATGGGGACCCTAGATAAAATAGATCTAGCTATCTAGCTAGGTTATTTGTTGTATTTTTTATTTATTTTTTATTTATTTTTTTTCGTTTTTTATGACATAATCTAAATTTGTAAGGCCTAAATGAATTTTTTATATATGAGGACCCTAGATAAAATAGATCTAGCTAGCTAGGTTATTTGTTGTTGTTGTTGTTGTTTTTTTTTTTTTTTTT
>NC_081544.1:27727456-27734254 GCF_901000735.1 Corylus avellana
ATATACATCATATAATTCCACTTACTAATAAGATCATCCTAGGAGATTGGAATCAAATTAGCAAGATGGGTCTTTATTTCATTGCTTTTTCTATAGGAAGTTCCAAAGACTAGCCCTATAGTTAATGCTGAGCCAGCTTCAACGGCCATTAATCTAGAATCTAATGGATCCAAGCCTAAGGACACATACATTGGTAAGGGTAGCTGATAGAGTCAAGGTTCGATTCTAAAACCTTTGACTATAATACAATGTTAAATTACCAGTTATCCCAAAAACTTAAGTTGAGAAGAAGAGGTAAATTATTACCTTAACAATCCTGACCGGGAATGGAATCGAGAAGAAACTGCGAGGGACAATCATTGTGTGTTCTAAGGATAGAGAAAAGGATTCAGGATCTTTACAACCATTATGTTCATGACATGTCCTTGATTTTGATTTTATAGCTGTCTTTGATTTTGTAATATGGTTTAGCCCGAGAATGAAATATTAAACAGTGGGGAAAAAAAAGATCTATTTTATTACATGCTTTTAATTTGATTATTGAACCATTGATCTTGTACTCAGCCCTTAGCAGTGCAACTCCTGTCTTCAACAGGTAGATCAATTAGATGGAGATCACTCCTCATAAGGCGAAAGTCACTAAATTGAACCCCCCTGATCCCCTTGCAGACATGTAAAAAAATAAATAAAAAAAATGCAACTCCTCTTCCGTATTGCTTTTCTCATATTCTATATTATGGCATGCTGCAACTCATAGTAAGTACTATACTTGGTATATACGTGGCAGCCAGAGTGGGCTATAACTTGGGGTAATGTGATCTTTCTACAAATTTAAGAGACATATATCATACAAATATAAAGTTATGGCATTGGCACCACAGAATTTATTATTAATAGTCATATATAATCACAGAAACAAATAGCAAATAGCAAATAGAACCAAATACACTTGTGCAGACGGCCGAGTGCCTGTCTATGACAAAAAGCTCCACAGCAATCAATCAGTTTGCCATACTTCTTCTCTTGACCAATGAGAATTATCCAAGCTGAGATAGAATCCATCATCCTTTACCTGCCAATAGATATCCTTTTGAATCCCATCTCTACTGGGCTCAAACGCATGCCAGGAAGCAAAGTAATTTCCCCATTCAGCTTCGCAGAAATGTAAATCATTTTCTACTGCAGTAAACTGGTAAACGTCGCCCGCTTTCAGCGTGTGCTGTCCGAGATGCTTGCTTGTACGTTGCGACGAGCATTCAATCTTCACCGGTTCTGAGTTCGCCGGCAATTTGTCGGTGACATGAATGGTGGGAAACGCTGCAGATGCTAGCGTACTGATGAAAGTCGACGCAAGGACAAGGCACAGAAAGCGGCTCCAAGTTGTCATTTCTGTGAATATTATGGTGGCTCCTGTGAATTAATGTGCATGAAACATGTATAAATATGTCAGTGTCGACTAAAAATACCTTAATCTAAACACCCAAAAATAGATTATCTCCTCAGATATAGCATTAAAAGCCTCTTGTCCCCAAAGGGTATTAAAGTTCTTTGAACATAGCGTTAGAAGGTTGAAGGTTCCTAAGAGAAAGAGAGATCATCATTAAAAATAGTATTTTTCTAAAAATGATGAAACAAAATCATTAACTATTATTATAAGTCAGGGACTCAGGCTGTAATATGCCTTAAATATATTTTGTTATTTCGCCACGGTCATAGTGAATTAAGAAAAAAAAAAAAAAAAAGAAAGAAAAGTAAAAGGTTCTTGACCTTCAATATTTGCTTCCCATACCAAGAAGAAAATTTTATTTTGATTTTAGTGTCTATTAATTATGAAACGAGAAGAATGCTTTTAAATAATTTTTTTTTCTTTTCAATATTTTCATTATCTACAAGAAAAATTTATTATATTATTTTATATAAAAACAAAAAAAAAAAACAGAAGACCTCATTTAGACTGTTTAACTTAAGTTCCGCCAATTGACCACATTGAAACACAAATGTTGGTTATAAATTACTAATTATGTGATACTAGTTGGAGAAAATTATAGATAATCAAATATATCGGGAAAAGTGGAGGATCAATTGACCAGATTGAAACACAAATTTTTAAAAGATAAGGGGAAAATGCATTTTACCTCCTGAACTATTCACCTATTTGTACTTTGACCTCAAATGTTTAAAAAGTGATACTTAACTCTCAAACTTCCAAATTATTGCAATTTGACCATTCTGACTTTTTTTTTCTTCCTAAAATACCCACATCCCAAGTTTTTTTAAAAAAAATTAAAAAATTAAGGGGTGGCCGGCCACCCCAGACTGGACACCCCTTAATTTTAATTTTTATTTTTTTAAAACTTGGGATGGGGGCCGGCTACCCCAGACTGAACACCCCTTAATTTTTATTTTTTTAAACTTGAGATAGGGGCATTTTAGAAAAAAAAAAAAAAAAATCAGAATGGTCGAATTGCAACAATTTGAAACTTTGGGAGGGGATCAAGTGTCACTTTTTAAATATTGGAGGTCAAAGTGCAAATGAATGGATAGTTCATGGGATAAAATGTATTTTTTCCAAAAGATAATTAACAATTTTAATTTAATAATGCATATATAGAAATTATTGAGGCTAATTAGCTTTTTGGGAGACAAACTAAAGCACTTCCCTATTTTTATCGGACCGTGATATAGAACACGCTATAAAATTATTTTCTTTTATTTTATTTTTAATTATAAAAAAAATAAAATAAAATAAAAAATAAAAAATTTACAGTGCTGTTTTACTTCACCCATTTTTATCACTATATAGATATAATTAACTACTCCCTTACCAAATTTCTATTGGATTGTCCTGCATGACGTGTCCCGGTGTTTGTGCAGTCTGCCTTTAATTCTAAGACAAAGCGTACGTAGCAATCTCTTCTGAAAAATAATAATGAAAAAAAAGGAATAAAATAAAATAAAAAGTGACGTACCAGTTAGTTCTAAGACAAAGTATGGCATATTTTCAGGGCTTGTGTTTGTCGATTTTCGAAGTATACCTTATTATTGGTCGACAAAGGATGGAAAGAGAAATGATTATCAAATCCTTATTATTGGTAATCAAATCATAATTGATTACCCTATTTTTATTTGTAGTGTGTTCCCCTATTTTATTTTCCCTATAAGTAGGAATTTGTATTGTAAAATCAATCAAATAAATAAGAATATAATATTTAATAAATTATTTTGGAGCCCTATGTTGAGTAGGGTTGCACGCTTAACAAGCCCAAACCACATGGCCGGGGTAAGTTATTGGAGCCTTAAGTTGATTGGGATTGTACTCTCGAAATGTTCTAATTGAATGAAAATTGTTCATTAGACACTAGTCCTGACTCCGAGAAAGGAAGTAGCACAATTAAATAATTATTTCAATACATACTACAAAAATTGACATTTTTTTTTACCAGCCATTTCTGACGTGTCAATGGCACTGGCACATAAAAAAACTCTTATGACGTGTCCTTTTTGACGTGTCTCAACGGTTAAAAGGGTGGGTGTCAAAAAATCCAAGTTTTTGACGTGACATTTTCACCACATCAAAAAAAATTTGACGTGGTAAATTCACCACGTCAAAAATTTTTGACATGTCACACCGTTTGACACGTCAATATATATATTTTAAAATTTATATATTTTCTTAATTATTCGAGTTTATACCTAGATTTACGTATTAACTTGATATCCAATACATTCAATTCAATTCAATCCAATATCTACATTTACATTATCCAATACATTCAATTCAATCCAATATCTACATTTAAATTATCCAATACATTCAATTCAATTCAATTCAATTCAATATCTACATTTAAATTATCCAATTAATCCAATACATCCAACATCTCCAATACATCCAATACATCAAATACATCCAATTAATCCAATACATCCAACAACATCTCCAATACATCCAATTAATCCAATACATCAAACATATCCAATACATCCAATTAATCAAATACATCAAACATATTATACAACCTCATTTCAAACATATCCAATACATCCAATTAATACAATACATCAAACATATCCAACCCCATTTCAAACATATCAAATACATCCAATTAATCTAATACATCAAACATATCAAATACATCCAACCTAATACACATATAAAATTTCAATTCAATTTCCATATACATCCAATACATATGAAATTCCAACACAAATTAATTAAACAAAATTCTAACACATATACTACGTTCCAACACAACACAAAACAAAACAAATATATACATCGAAAATACGTTCCAACACAACACAAAACAAATATACAATCAAACTATCTCTGTTCCAACTACTCTCAACAAACATATAGCAAACTATATGTTTGTTATACATAGTAATAAAATATATATAGAAACAAATACATCAACAAATAGTAACAAAATATATATACGAATAGCGATGAGAAACCACGTGCTCAGTCCAAGTCAACATAGTCATCCCCAATGCCTAACCGGCATTACCTGCAAATGAGTTCTAAACCAATGATAATTAATAAAAAAAAATTCAAAACATAGATATACAGTGATGCAAATATACGTTAGTTCTAAAATGAACCACAAGAACAATGCATTGCTAACTGAGAATTTTGTGGAGACACAATTCTAACAGTTAAAGTGATCGATGCGGGTTATAGTCATGTTTACCGAAGAATAACAAAAACAACACAAATATAGCATTACCTCTGTCGGGCACGGATTTAGATGTCGACGCGAGCATGGCCTCAAGCTGGCGGAAACGGGCTTCAAAGATGGCATCTTTCTCTACTTTGACATCTCATCCATCGCACGTCCTTGTTGTGTTCGCTTCTATTCAAGTTCTCTAATCATATTCGTCATCTGTGATAACGAAGAATTCCCAGGATTCTGAGACCATGTCTGGGACGGTGTATAATACGAATGTATGCTGCCCTACATCGGTAGAACATTCGGACCACCCTGTCGGACCCTGCCAGCGTACTCAGGCATATTTCCGTGCGCCTGAGCATATGCGTCATTCGATGTCCACCGTACCGTCCCTTCAGTCACGCTAGACATCAATGCCGGGTCAGTAGGTATCAATTCTTTCATCATCTCCTGTACGTTAAATAACAAGTTAGTATCTCATATAAAGAAGGTTAATCATAAATAATTTATCAAAATATATATCGGTGAGTACTTACACATATCTCCCTGACCACTTTATTTGGATAGTCACCATCCTTCTTCGTGTGTGTCGAGATGTAAGCTTGCGCTCGAGTCAGAGTAGTGCCCAAAGATAAGGTCTGCATAAAAAATATAAAAAATAAAAAATAAAAAAATCATTAAAAAAACATAAACATACGGTTATATATATATATGCTATAAATAAGACAAATACCTCTTCATGTGTCGCCCTAGCAAAGCTCATCGACCCGGTGCAGTAAGGTGTGTTGTTTTTTGCTCGCAATGCCTTCATGTAGGCAGCATACTCCTACACAAATATCATTCTTAATATGTCAACCCTAACACAATTACAATTAATGAAACTACACAATTATAATTAATGAAACTACACTCGTGACTTACCTGATTCTTCGGGTCGCACCATTTATCCAACATGAATCTAAATCCTTATTGTTATTTCAGAATAACATACAATCATTACGACATGCCGGGATCTTCTTATACCCAATGCCCATGTCTCTTAGAAACTTTTTCGCCTCATATGTATTAACCGGCAAAGCTTCATCACTTGCAGGCAGAAATTGATTGATGAACTCAAGGAAAGATGAGAATATCGCGTTACTAAGTCCGCCAACGCACTTCAAGTCGTACAGATGTACAGTAGCACTAAGGTTGCTATGTTTGGTCCCATCATGAAGTGGCTTCTCTACCTTCTTAAGCAAGTTGTAGTACTTTAGTACGTCACCTTCAGCGGCTTCTTCATTCACAGTTTCTTCATTCCCCTACAGCACCACTTCAGGCTCACAATTTTCTTCCATGACATCGTGCATGCCGAATAGATCACGCAACATTATGTGCATGTTTTCACCTTATTCTGTGCTTATACTCGCATCTGTGACCGTGGTAGTCGAATTAGAGACTGCAACAGCATACCGTACAGGCTTCTCACCATGATAATATCAGTTTCTGTATGCAGTCATTATTCCTTTACCCCCTGTCAAGTGGTCAAATACGAAACCCGGTGGGTGGTGCTGCGTATAACAACACGCCTTACAGGAGTAGTGAATTTTTCCATCAGAGATTGTACAGTTTATAACTGCGAAGTCCACGAATAATCTACACCCATCTTTGTATTCCCTCGTACCTGTAGACTTTTTCATCCAACTTTTGTCCATAGCTTTAGTTACTGGAACCTTAATTGAATAAAATAAATTTAGGCTAGTTAGTTGTTAATTTTTTTAGTGTATTTCTTTAATTACATCGTTTCAATTTTTTGTTTATTTTTAACAAATAAACACATACATTTAGTTTTAATTATAGCATCTACATAATCTAAATTTGCAAAACCTAAACAAAATTAAAGTCCAAATTTAAATGCATTTGTTATACATGGGGACCCTAGATAAAATAGATCTAGCTATCTAGCTAGGTTATTTGTTGTAATTTTTTTTTTTTTTTTTTCATTTTTTATGACATTTACATAATCTAAATTTATAAGGCCTAAATGAATTTTTTATATATGGGGACCCTAGATAAAATGGATCTAGCTAGCTAGGTTATTTGTTGTTGTTGTTGGGTTTTTTTTTTTTTTTTTTTTTTTTTTTTT
>NC_081544.1:27734354-27766387 GCF_901000735.1 Corylus avellana
TTAATAAAATCCCTATTTTTTGTAGTGACAGTTTCCAGTTTATATATATATATATATATGTGTGTGTGTGTATGTGTGTTTGTGTGTGTGTTTGAGTTGGTAAAGCATGATTTGTTTTTAGTATGTTGCCTCAATATTACTTTGAACGAATTAATAAATGTTTATATGTACATGTTTATGTTTTAATGTGAAGTGGAAATATGAAAGTGTTAAAGCTAGTACTGAGTTCAGTTTTCAAGTGAGAAACATAGAGCTCAACACTAGCTATATCACTGTTGGGAAATGAAACATATAATCAAAATACTAAAAACAACACAAACACAAAGGAACACCATATTTATGTGGTTCACTCAAACTAGGTTAAGCTACGTCGTCACATAATTGCAACAATGTTTCACTATGTTATATAGATGAGATTACAACATGACGAATATATATATATGTCGCCCTATTCAACCATCACTAGGGCTATAGACTCTTAAAAGGTCGAAACTATCCTCTCTAAAAAATTGTCGTAAACTTGTTCGAGCAACTGTCGAGTAAAGTTAATGTTTAAGGTGGCTCAAGCAACCGTCAAATAAGGGTGGAGAAAAGGTTCTACACAAAGATAAGGCTCTACATGAGCCATCAAGAAGGACAAGAAGTATATGATGATGATGAGTAATTGGGTAACTTTAACGAAGCCAAGAAGCCCGGCCAGGACAGCACTGTGAAGGAAACAGTGCAAAGATAGAAAGATATGTTAGAAAGCATATTGATGGTGTTAATTAATGGATCAATAATTCTGTGGAAGAGGATCTTTCAGGGGCTCCATTTTGGTTCTAGAAAAAGACTGCAGCTCTAGTGCAAAGCCGCTTTTCAGATTGAAGATCTTTCTTTTGGTGCGTTTTGCTCTGATGCAAGTTGAGTTTGCACAGTGTTTTTCCTCCTTTTGATCAATTCTAACACCTAATCATTATACATATATAGTTTTATGCTACAGCAAAGCAGGCATGCGTGACATATTATTTGATGAACCATTAATCTCATGGTGCCCTGCTGCCTGAAAATGACTTCACTAAAATTGACCACCACAACACGACTAAAACTAATTTCTATGCGCCTCCAAATATATAAAATACCTCCCTCGAAGAGTACGTCCAAGTTTCTATCTGCCCCACTTAGTCAAGAAAAGTCTGAGAAAAAAGAAAAGAAAAAAAAAAATCAAACACACAGTAATCAATTAGTTCACAAGAGAGATCATGGTCCAATTAAATATTAGTTCCGCCGCTACCCAGCGTTAAATCAATACTATTTAAATAGTATTGATTTAACGCTGGTAGGAATTTAAATTGTATTAAATATTAGTTCCGCCGTTACCCAGCGTTAATTTGTTTCAAAAACTTGAGCGGGTAGGAATGGATGATCAATTTTTCTCACGTGTGGGCTGAAACTCTCCAATATTAGAATATTTAATTGGGAGACTAGTTAGGTTTCAAACTCAGTACTTTCGCTTTTATATCATATTAAACCACTACTTGTCTCAAAAACTTAAATTGATAAAAATTGATGCATTTAATCATTTAATTTATATTCTAATACGTTTTTTTAAGTTGGGTAGTTGACCAGGGACGGATCCAGGAAGTTTTATGGGACGTGACCAAAGCAATTTTTTTATTTTTTATTTTTTGCATTGTGTAATGAACTGGTATTTTTTTTTCTTCTTTTTCTAATCACGGTACTCAAAAAATGCAACCTGCGTTGAATTATTTTGCATGTACATCGTTGATTAACATCATATTCCCATATGTGACGACGCAATCTAGGATCAAACTCCAATGAACTAATATCAAATTCATTGCCATCAACTTTCGAAGTCTTTTAGGAGAATTTTCAGAAATTGGGATATCAAGTATTGTATTTGACTCTCCCATCATCTACAAATAAATTTACATGATCATTTTGGAGTCTTTAGAAAATAATACTCATATTCACATACAATAATCAATATGATTCTAATACGACATATTAGAACCTAAACCCTATATGCATCAATTTCCATTGAACTCATGAAAGTTTAGGGTTAATTAACACTTTAAATGTAATTAACCCATCGAATTATCAATCTTAGTGTTCACATACCAAAAACCCTAATTTAATTCATACTATACAAATTAGGGTTTATGTCCATACTATGAACATTAGTGAAATTGAAGCTTTCAACCCATTAATCTAACAACCCAAGCTTAAATCATGCATAGAAATCCACTACACACAAAAGTCTCAAGTTAATTTTAGGAATTTAGCTTCTTACTAAAATTTTCCCAAATTCGGACCTAATGAAAAATTCCCCAAATCAATATGATTTCAAACTTGAAATTCAATGGGTAGAACACAAACTCAAAGAGAAACTAGAGATTTCAACAATATAGCAAAATCCCCAAAATCCTATGCATGAAACCTAATTTTCGGACCAAACCCAAAATCTCACAAATCTTCACAATTTCTAGCTTCTAATCCTACAAGTATCATGAAATTTACATGAAAATGGTAAGGATTTTACCTATATCCGAAAATCCCCCTCTAGATTTAATGAAGATGAGAGCAAATGGGTAATTTTTTTTTTTTGGCAGGGCCAAATGGGTTTTTTTTTTTTTTTACCTTAAAATTTCCATAGAGGAATTGAGGGGCCCCGCTGCACCCACTTTCTTTGGGCAGGGCCAATGGTCTAATTTTTTTTTTTTTTTTTTTTTTTTTTAATGCCTAAAAATTTTTTTTTGGAGGGATTGGGGTGAGGCCAGGGCCTTCCCCTGTCCCCCCCCCCCCCTAAATCCTCTTTGGTAGTCACTGTTTTTAAAGGTACAAAAGTTGTGAGTGAGAACCTGGCTCGTTCGTATCAAAACTCAGCTTATTATCCTCATGAAGTTAAATCTGAATTAATTATTGAAAAAAGTACACCATATATATGTCCTGTAGAACCAGAGGTGCTGTAGTACGGGCTATACATGTGGTGTGGGGTTCCTTTCTTTCCAAATCTGATCAGATTTTTCCAATCATAGACGCTTAAGAAACTAAAAATTAAGATAAGTGTCACTACTACATACTTCTTTGTCTTTTTTTGTATCACCATGCCAGCATTCAATTTCATAGTCCTCCTCAAGGTGTGAGAAAAAAAAAAAAAAAGATTGTGCTCATCATTCAATATATATATATATATATCCTGTTACAATATAAATTAATAGTCCTTTATTATCATATTATATATTATGAATATATATGATGATTCCATTAATTTCCATATAAAAATTGAGTGAAATTAAGATAAAACATATGCGAAAGAGGTAGCTACCATGAGAAGTCTTTTCTCCAATGGACATCATCATTGCTGAAGTAAAAGCCATCCTCTTTGACGAGCCAAGAGCACCTCCTGAGGGGGCTGCAGCGGTAGGCATCCCTGGGAGCCTTAAAGGCGTCGAAACTCTTCCTCTTTTGGTCCCATTTGATAGTGCACGAGAAATGGGTGGCGCTCCAGAAGTTGGTGGATAGCTGCCAGCTGAAGTCGTCGCGCTCTTGGAGCGCACGTCCCCCGAGATCACTGTCTTTTGATGCGCACCATATGACCAAAGGCAGAGACGAGTTGTCTGTGAAGCCGTTGACCACTCGGACGTCGTAATATTCCATTACATGTAAGTGCTCGGGTTGTAGTATTGAGATGAACACAATGAGCAATGCAATTGCGAGGGAGAAAGTAAGCAGGAGGCTTATGGAAATCATCTTCTTCTTCTTCATGCTCTCGATCTCTTGATGATGATGATGATGATGATCATACAATACTACTACTGCAAATGTCGGCTGTCAAATGTTGTGATTTATATATACATACACCCCACCAGCATTAGCATTAATTTTGGCCGACACATAATCTAAGATTATGAAATCCGTATGTGTGTGTGAATTGAATAAGTATCCAAATTTTAATAGATTTCCTTTCATTCAATGATGTGACAGCCTGCTCCACCAGATGTACAGCATTCAGCCGTGTTACACGTGTCTTGATGAAAGAGTTTTCATATGCATCATTCTGCATGAAAGGGAGGTCGCGCTAGTGCAATGAACAGTGACTCTCGTATGAGAAGATAATCGAATAGAAGAGAAGCTCGCTCGATCATCCATCGATACTTGCCCGAGCAGAGTGGGATTCAAATACTTACTCACATGCCTCATTGCATCCAAACTCCATACGTGACAATTTTTTACATGACTCACGAACCCATAAATACAATTAAAGGGTTAATGTTGACCTATATAATCTCATACTCGTACTTCGACACAATTCAAATTCGACACACATCAAAATGACTAGGTAGCAGTAAATGGTGGTGGTTTCCTAATATGGTGCAGGGCATTCCAATTCTGCCCCAGCTACTTTATAAGATTTTTCATGAAATTTTGCATAAAAAAGAAAGTAAAAAAGAAACCGCACTTTTGTCATAAAAATAAGCATACAAGAATGCAAATGAAAGGGAGAAAGTGAGGAGAAACCAATGGGAATCTTGGTGTTGTGGGAGTGGGTCATAGTGGTAATGATAGATTCATAGTGGTGGTTTCACTTTTGGGTATTTGTTAACTAATAGATATAAAGAAAAAGGAAAATAAGATCTGTACTTCAATGGACAAATCCATTTGTCAGCTGTAAAGGACCATAGATTGTGTATCTTAGCTGAACTTTTTAAATTGACTGAGTTATCCTATTTGGGATAAATTCACGAGCTTAACGTCTTCCTTAAAGTCAATTACCTAGCTATGAAAAAGACGTTGATATTACATGTTATTTAATTGTAAAAATGAATGTTTTGTACTTATCCAACGTCAACTCCAAACTAAACAATCAAGTTGTGTGTGTGAAACAATGTGTGTTGTTATGTATGTGCCGAATCGCCACATCCCATCAAGGTGTTTCGGACTTATATTAAATCCTTCCACATGGGTACACCCAATAAATATTAAAGGATATAAATGTCTTATAAATTGGATTGGAGGCATCACATGATGATAAGCGAGACATGGCATTTTTAGAGGTTGAGTTGGAGTAATTTTCTTATAATTCAATTTGTAAAAAATTTCTATTTATCAATTACTAAATAAAAGAGTAATGCTATAAACCACATTTTTATCTCACAACAAACTAAACCAATCCCAATATTTTTTTAAAACAATAATTGATCCAAGAGTTGATTGTGACTAACACGTCAGTATTATGAAATAATTATAAGACAAAAATGTGGTTTTTAGAATTATTATAAATAAAATGGCAATCAAAATGGAATGAATAATGTTATTTAGCATACCCTCATCCCATTCTCATCTCACTGGGTTGACGTAATAGTGTATATCAATCATTGTTTAAAAAATAAATAAATAAACAAATAAAAATGAAGAAGAAAGGAGTAACTGGGTACTGTTACGCCAACCTAGTGGGATGGAGGTATGATGAGAGTATCAGAGTACGCATGCTAAATAACATTTCTCAAATGAAATAGGCGGGATGGAGATATGGAGATGATCCACTTTAAGTTTATGGTGTAGATTTTGTTTTATTGCATTTAACAGTGTATATCATTTAAAATTTTAAATCTCGTGTCAACGTCAAATCTAATAAAATAGCTTTATGTATACAATGTACCACTTCAACTTGATATGTGACCCAAAAATTAAAAAAGAGAGAAAACTAAAAACAAAAACAAAAAATAGGGAAAAAAAAAAAGAACAAAGAATGCCTTCCACCAACCACAGAGGTCATGGGTGGGTCACTCTACCCGCCCACACTCAATAGTGAAGTGTGTGAGTGGGTCGACCCATGCATGCCCTTATTGGTGAAGGGGACGTGGTTAGGTTATGATCCATGTCCTGCGCAACTAAGCATAGGTGGACCCACCCGTACCTTCTATGGATGGATGGGTCGCCCCACCCACCAACAGAGAGGAGGGTGTGGGAATATATATATATATATATATATATATATATATATGAATTCTCTGCATCATTTATGTTAGAAAATTGATGGGATTCAATATGACTAGATTTCCCCTGATTACACTTCATTTAAGCAGATTAAGTTCAAATGTAGACGTTATAAGCTTTTCTGGCCAAGTGATTTATGATCATATAGGAAAAATCGCCATCGAGATCCTCTTACATTTATGATTGTGGACAGAGTTACGAATGTTTCTTCATCTTATTGTTGGACAGTGAAGACAAATCATTCACAATAATACCCATCTTTCCTATTTGTTTTAATTTTTGTGTGCTGGATGCCTCAAGGTAAATTAAAATTAGTTTTTTGTATGCGTCCAGTTTGGTCTTTTTATTATTCTTTTCCATGACGTCATGATAAAGATATATCAGGGATTAGCATTAGTGTTTCCTCAGCAGCTCCATCATTCATTTGCTATCACTTTTGTTTCGGCACATTATGCCATTATATTCTTTCGAAATTATAGGGCCACCGGCAAGTTAATAAGAACATATTACCTTTTTTTAAATTTTTTTTATGAGGAATATATATATGGACACAATTTTAGCCCAAAAATTTAGCTAATTGACTTGAATCTACTTAGATATATTAACTACTATTTTCTTTATACTTTCTCAATGTGAGACACAATACTCACAAATGCACTCACAACAATTCATATATCCAAAAAAATTTATTTTTATATCTACAAGTTGATGACACCCACTATTGGGACAGCCATGATAAAGACCAACAATCAGAACAGCTGGAGCATGCAAGGACTATTAAAGATGATGAAGATAACAAGTTGACTGTTAAAGATGATGAAGATACCAAGTTGATAAGGATAGATAGAAGCCGAAACTGCTGTATTATGAAAATCATTGTCTAGTCCATTTTATCATGTCTTTTATATATATTTTTTAATATTTTTTATAATCATAAAATAGTATAACTATACATGTAAATCATTTCATAACCACATGAAGATAATTGTTAGAATATTCATTGAAGAGATCTGTTATTTTGTATTTTCTTGCCCTTCTTTCATCATTCTCTGCTGACGTGACATTGTTAATTCACCCTTAGATCAATCTTATTTAGAAAGAAAAAAAAAATAATAATAATAAATGGTAAATTGACAAGACCACGTCAATGAAGAAGGACAAAAGAATACAAAATAACATTTCTCTTCATTAAATAATTAAATTCGCTACGACATCCACCAATATTCACAAGAAAAAACAAAAATGCCTCTAAATGTGAAGAAGAGAAATTAATTCAAATCATATCAAGAAAATGAAATCCATTCAACCTTATGAAGGTACACCGAACCAATTGCAGCACTATAAATCGTGCTATTAGTAAAACCTGCATCTTCACCTCTCAAACCTGTAGAAAGAATAACACCTCATGTAATTCATCAAGGTCAAAGTGAGACCATGGTATACACATTGGGACATTTATTAAGTTCAAGTGAAAGTATTATATGTTGAGAAATATGGATTAGGACGCAACAATATTATGTTAATCATTTATTTTTATTGTTATTAGTTTATATGTGATTCTATCATGGGTGGAACTCTAGCACCAATAAAACTAAAAGCAAATATAACTAAAATATTCAAGACCATATTTACATACGACAAAATCTCAGTGTACAACGGCAAGCTGATTGATAAGACACCTAAAGCATGCCTCAAAAGTCGTGACAGCTCTGATTCATCACATAGAAAATACTATTTCCAGCTTAGTTCTCGATTCAGTTGTATCCACTCCTTCAATTACTATACAAATTTGAATCAAGGACATACCTTGGTTACTAAGCCGCAATCGATTATTTTCCAGCAGAGGGCTGTAGCGAGAATTTAACCACTACCAGCCAGGCCCACTAATTGAGCAATTGCATCTTCAAGGTGAGAAATGTGAGTCAAGAACTTGTCATTTAGTTCGCTGGCATCGTGATTTTGCTGCCACCGGGAAAGACCGTCACCAATAACCTTTAAACCACTCTGCAGCAATTCCACTCCCTCACTAATTCCGTCAGGAAGTTTCCTTTTCTTGTTGGATTGATTTTCTTCATCAATCTCCATGCTTTGACACCCCACAGCCTCTACATCAATTCCTGAAATCTTTCGAACTGTTTCTTTTAGCATCAAACCTTCCCTTGCAAGCAGCCCAAGCTGCTCTGAACTTGGTGTAATTGTAAGAAGAGCCATTTCCTTCTCAAGAAATGCCTTCAATTCAGACATAAATCTCTCTACGTTTGCGTCGTTTCCTGACACTAAATCAAATGAAAGAGCTGCAGTCTGGGGCACAAATCTCCAGAGTTGATTGCAAGAAGTGCGGGCAGCAAAATATCCAAATGCTGTAATTGCCAAATGAATTAATGCCCAATGCTGCTCTCTCAGAAGCATGTGATACAATTCCCAGACAGCACAACACTTTGCACTTTTATCACTTTCTGTAATTTCCATGTGACCAAGTCCTGCCATGAAAAGAGCCAGATTTGGTTTGCATCCATACAATTGAGAATCTGAGGCTGCTGGCCCTGAGATAAATAGGTTTTCAAGCTCCAATATGACTTCTTCCATCTCATCTGCTGCATATAGGTGCTTCATACTTGAGATGATTCCTAATGTTTCACTCAAAAGCTTACGGTAATGTTCTTTTGTTAGTTGGTCCACCGAATTTCTGTAGTTCTGACTAATAGTAACTAGAAACTTCAGGGTCTTCGCATCAATATCAGGCATGCTGACCTGACTACATGATATGAAAAGGTTTCACTTAGCAATCTTGTCAATAAATTGGAGTGGAAAATTTGTATGTAAAACTATCTGGATTGAGAGTAATTTGTACTCAGGATTCTCTTTTTTGGAAGAACTAAAAAAATAAGGCTAAAGCACCCTGCCCCCAGCAAAAAACCAGAACAAAAATAAATAAATAAATAAACCTAAAAGGAGAAGTAACTCATGCAGGATAAAATAATATCTTTTGACCCAGAATTTATTCATATCATCTCAAAGCTTCTGAAAATGTATTCAAAATGTGCACATTGTTCATGACTTATGAACTATTGGAACATATAATTGGTTGTCTAGCATAAATTTTGGGCCCTTTTCAAAGGATCAGTAATAAATTCAAAACTCCAAAATAAAACTGAGTAATTGATCATCATTTAACAGAAACAGTTGATGTCTCATGCTTGTAGGAATCTGATTACTTACACAGATTGCAAGGAGGCAGACAGAGTAAAGACTGGAACGCCATATAAACCAGAACTACAAACTCTCATCAATTTGTCATCAAAACTCTCTAAGAAGCCAAAGTACTCAGTACAGATTCTCTGAGTAGCAATACTTCTCATTCTCTCTGATAGCAAATTCAGCGGAAAGCCTTCCATGAGCAAGGCTACACACATAAGTGATGATAATTGAGATCTGTTGTCATCGACAATGGACCTGTAAACATGGTCAACCATAGATTGTGTACCATAAGCAAGAATCCTGCTAATGGATCTTGCCATTTTTCTCATAGCAGAACCAGGAATAAAAACTGATTCTGAAAATGCCACCAACTTCAATAATGAGCAAAGTTGATCAATAATGCCATTCACCACACTTATCTCAGCATGACGCACCATAAAACACCAAAGCTCAGTTACAATCTCCCAGCAAAGAAAGTGAGGATGAAAGAAATTCTCAAGCAGGAAAGACTCGAGTTCCCTCCAAGCAAGACTTGAAGAGAGCACAATCATGAAGGTTTCCAGTGCATGCAAAACCGAAGAAAACATAGGCTGCCAATCTATTTCAACAGTTTTTCCAGAACCATATAATTCAGGAATTTGCATGACAAGAATGGAAGAATATACTTCTTCATCAACTAATATGTCCAAAAACCATCCAAGCTTGCCAGTCATTCCAAGTTTTACATCTTCATCAAGATCCAGAGAATATTTTAGCAGATTAAGAAACAATGCAACCCGACCGAGCAACAATATTCTTGCTCCAGGCATGTCTTCACAACCTACCAAAACAATTTGGCAAATTGGAGTTAGTACACAATTATTACTTAAACCTCCATTGTCAGAATTTGAGTAGCTTTCATCGGTGAACAACCAGTCCAGAATTCTCAACTTCAGCTCCAGTTTCACTTGAACTGAATTTAGCAAAGACTTAAGAAAATCCATGGATATTTGCTCCAAAAGCTCTGTCATTACTTCACTGGCAGTTTTCATAAGTTCTTCGTTACTCATTGAAATTTTTAAGGTTGAGATTATCAGGATGCAGTGTGTTATCTCCCTGTATACCAGATATGCTTGGCTTGGATATAGAGAGGATATTTTTACTGCATTAACCAGGTAGAATTTTATTGGAACGAATGTTCTTCTAGCTTCGGTTACAGAAACAGTTTCCTTCAGGGAAGAGGACCAGGCTTTAGCGGCACATCTCAGAGACTCATTAACCAGTGAAAGAAGATTCAGAATGATATCTGCTACATTCACCTTTACTGCTAAAGCCCCCTTGCCAAGCTGAAGCAAGTTAACCACGCCTTTCCATGAGACATTAAGAATGGTAACCAACCTCCCACCATCATTAGCTGCAAAGATGCCCAATTCACACAGTTTTTCTATTGCACATTTTGTTATGTTACTAACGTGGCTCATATTACTGGCCGCTTCGAAGTCAATGCAGCTTTTCTCTTCCTCTGGATTTGCGTCACAGAACTTCCAATTTACAGCTTCAGAATACACTCCGCAAAGTCTTATTACAGCATCTATGACAACCTGTATAACCTTTACTACTTCTGTGCCGAGTGAACCAATTCTCTGCTTAGATATAATTAAAGACTGCCTTTAGGAAAAGATGCCAAGTAGGTTCTTCAGATAAATATAAACTATATACAAACAAGATCTATACGTACTTAATTAAATTTTTAGATAACTAAATGGCTTTACATCTGTGAGGTTGAGACGGAACACAAGAGAAGGAAAAATTTAAAATACACCCACATCTGCCTCTAAGATGTCTGAAAAAGTGATGTTCAGGTGACTTCTCTTTCAAATCTCGAAACCTAATTAAAGTTCTTTTGACTAAGGGTAGCAAGTTTCGAATCCTCCAACAAACAAAGATCAATCAATGCATATATCTTATAACTACTGTAGTTATACACCACAAAGTGATATGACAAAAGGGGAAAAAAAAGGACACTTTCGAGTCTCAAAATTCATTGGATACCTATAATGTTTAAACCCCCGCCCCCCTTCTCTCTATCTCTCCACACAACTCAGCAATGAATTTCATCCTGAAAGTTATAAAATACCACATGTAAAAATAAAAAAATAACTAGTTAAATTTCTTTTTCCCCTGCCTTCTCCTTTTCTAGCTCCCACGAAAACATTACAAATATTTTACGTGCAAGCATGTCTCCATTCCACATGACCAGATTTTTTTCAGTCAATTTTCTCTGTTTTGTCCTTAACTGATCCTAGATCATTATGTTATTTATAGATCTACAAATTCAACAAACTTTATTTTATCCTTTCTTATCTTTCCTTAATTTTTTGATAAGCTCTCTCCAAAAAGAACAAAAAGAACAAACTCTTAAAAAACAAAACAATGGAAATGGGGACTACCTTTTTCATAGAAAACACAACCTCACACTCTGAAACAGGATTGAACCCATGGCCCCACATTTAATCCCTTGTGTATGGGAGAGTGTTATTTAGTCAAAGCAGGAATACAATTAAAAATTAAAGAAAAAAAATTCTCATAAGTGAATATGAATCACAAGCATTCTTTTTTTTGTTTTACTTTAAGCTACTAATGCAGGATATAGATCGCCAATATCTCCAAAATTGTAATATATCTCAGCGATTAGCATCAAGAAAATAGTGCAATTATTCAGTACCTTAACCTCTGATATTGAATCTTTTGTTAAATTTAACTGTTCCAAGATATATTTCTCTACAATATCTATCAACAGTTTGTCATCCGAAACAGGGTATCTTGCCAATGCCAAAACAGTAGCAGCAGAGAAGCTAAACAAATCCAAAAGCAGCTGCAAAAGATAAGTTCATAATGTCAAAGAAAGTTTCATAAAAATTGGATAGCTGACACATAATATCCGCAGCGAGATGATCAAACTAATGAGTCATAACAGAGCCTTGAAAACTTTTAAAAATAAAAGCAAAATGGTATCCATCTATGAGAGTACAAACACTGCACTATAAGAGAAAAATCACATGCATGAAAGTTTCCAGAGTAAAGAAGACATTCATCACAGATAAAAACTTCGAAACATCTTGGGCAGAGCAGGAGATTAACTCATGAAGCAAATACAATCCATCATAAATAAGAATTTATGCCAGATACTAAAGTGTACCAGTGAGCTGTTAGCAACAAATCTCTATAAATCTTGACGTGTAGCATTTTTCACCCAAAATCACTATCTTGACCGGCCGAGCTTGACTGTTCTTAAGAGTGATGCTTCAAATTCAGTTCCGTACACAATAATTTTTCTTATATAATTATAACACCAGCAGAAAAATTTGAGGGACTAGGTACAAGATGTTTTGAGTCAAATATCACACATTTTGATTTCATAGAACATTGTGAAAATGTATTGAACTATGAGCAATCAAAAGACTGTAACAAATACTACAGAAGCCAATTTTCTCAAGACCGGACGCAAATCAGAATAGTCTTTCAAGTACTACTTGGACTGAAGAACAATGGAAAATGATGAATATTGGATCATGGTACCTCTACTTGCACATTTTCAGAGAAGTTTCGCCCTCAATCCCTTGATGAGGACAAATCCCCACTCAAGAGAACCCGTCAGATTAACATTCAAACCAAAGACTATGGATGGATAGAAAATCAAATGAAACTGAATTAGCAACTTTCCATCTAACTGAGCCCGACTCTAGTATCATTTACCTGAAAAAATGTGTCACAATGCTCCTCTTCTTGAGATTCCTCAGTTGACATAAGAGTCATCTTCAGATGCTTTCCACACCATATGCTTGCCTAAGTATAGTGCTCAATATATCAAATACTACAGCATCCCAATATGGTTAAGAAATTGATCTACGCGCCTCTGTACAAGCGCACAGATATAATGACAAATGGAATGAAAATTGCACGTGAACATATATACCTTGGTCCCAAGGGCAAGAAATTGTGATAAACAGCCAGATATATCCACTTCAAGATATTTTACAGCACACTGTAAAATAGCTTTGTTTAGCACGCACTGGGATACATCCAAACAAGTGAAGTCTTCCCAAAATGCCAATCTTGTTGTCAAGGTTAAAACAATGCATATCATAAAAAGCGCTGACATTGACTGTTTGTAAACTGAAAGTGGTTGTGAGTCGTTTATCAGAAACCTCAAATATGCAGATGAGAAATTAGGAACATTAGCAAACAACTATCTCTTATCTTCTCCTTTCAGCAAAAAGAGTTAGAACAAGTAGCTCACATAAAGCACTTATTCACGTTATAAACATAATGACTCATAGGACCAGCACTTAAAATGTCTATAGAAGTCATTGATTTAGTACACAAGCAACTTCAATCAATCCTAACCACACAGATAATTGAACAAGAATATCCTCAAAGTTGATGCTGACAGCATGAACTTGTTCATACTCATAATAAGTAAGCCCTGCGAAGAACTAATTATAAAAAATTTCACCATCACAATATTGCATGTAGAGCAAATGGGCTTTGGGAGGAAGTCAGTCCCTTTGGAATAATCATTAAATTAATATTTTAAAAAAATTTACAACTATTTCTTCTTAGAGTATTCTTTACTGCACACGACCAAACCATCACAGCCAAAATTTATCCTACAAGGTCACATTTGAGTGAAACGTCTCTGAGACATGATACATGAATCAATTTCTAATTCCATGAGTTCTTATATTTCCTAATCATCCATCTAAACATCCACTTTCCAAATTACGTTTTATGGACTTTCTTGTACACTAATTACCTACATTGAATAGCAGGCCCAATATCCATTTCATGAATTCAGTCTCTAATTTGATAGGTATGAGTCTTTTGTTGTGAATCTCTCTCTACATTTTGATATTAGTACATTCTCAGAAGAGGAAGTTCTATTTCAAAATGGCATTGCTAAAAAAAAAACAATTATTAAATATCACTGGAATCGTTACAGATACTACAGAGTTTGCTTTATTTAAGCGGATCAATAGCAAGATGCACAGATTCTATCTGATATACAACAAAATAAATGAATGGAAAAGATGAATATAATATGAATGGACATTGGACTGGATACTGTGAGGCATTCCATAAGGGAAGCCAGGTTGGATTGATCTGATATTTCAAAGTCCCGAAGCTTGTTTATTAGTTGAACACGACTCTCCACAACCTGCAAGAAACAATGTCCAACTTATCGATGCATGAAAAATTTACAAGATTGCATAGAAGAAACTTTTTATAAAATAATTCAATTATATACCACAAACTTATGAATATGATTACCAAAATTTAAAAATGAAAGGAAAAGAGAATCTTCCACATATTGAATCATAACTAACATCGAGCAAAAACAAGGGATTAAAAATTCTTGTAGCAAATCCAGTCAGCTAATAATTTCTTATATCAAACGTTTCGGCTTCTCTAATGCTTTCCTAAATTTTCAAGGTAACCACCAAAGAGTGAATAATTTTGGTCAAATCATGAATTTAAAAGCGGTACCAAGTTAATGCTCAGAGAGGCTAACAATCGGGCAAAAAGCAAGGCAAAATAGCTTAAAATCCTTAACTCTATGAATTAGCAGCCAAAACAACAATTTATAATATTCACAAAAATTAACAAAAACAACGAAACATTTACCAAAACAAGAACACAATTTGCAAACACCATTGCTCATAAATGCATAAAATGCTAACGGATTGTAAAAATAGATCGCAAAATTTTTAAAAAATAATAATAATGAAAAGAAATGAAAATAGAGGTTCGAATTGAACGTGGAAGCTTCGGAATAAGCTTACATCCGAGGATTTGATAGCTTCTAGTATGCTCTGCAAGTCGCTGCTCGAGCTCTCCTTCGCCATCTCTCTCTCTCTCTCTGATTTTCCCTCTCCTCGGATTTTCTTTTGGCTTCCTTCCCGCCTTTGACAAAGCTAAAATAAAGTTAAAATAAAAATAAGAAAAAATATAAAACAGCCTCCCAAACTATCAGTCATTTGCAATATAGACATTCAATATTTAAAAGGTATTAAAGTAGCCTCCAACTACCAAATTATATCAAAAAGGCCGCTTTTTTTTTTTTTTTTTTAATTCCTAGAATACCCCAATTCTTTTAACAAATAAAATAATAAAATAATTGTAAAAAAAAACCAAACATTTTTTTTTAAAATACAAGAAAGCTAATGGGCGAATAAAAACAAAAAGAAAATATATTTTTTTAAAATAAATAATTAGTCACTATAGTTGGCTTAATTAATCAAATTGCTTCATGCCGTATTAAAGTAAAATCAAAGGTACAAAATTTAACTCCAATGACTAAATTTTTTTTTTTTGGGAATATCTCAAGAACTGTATTTTTTATTTTACTTTAATACGACATGGTTCCAGTTTGAACGGGTCTTTGATTTTACTTTAATATGATATAAAAAAATTTGTAATGAAGGCCAGCTATAGTGACTAATTATTTATTATTTATTCAAAAAAAAAATTGTTTTTATTCACCCATTGGTTTTCTTGTATTTTAAAAAAATTGTTTGGTTTTTTCTTTTACAATTATTTTATTATTTTATTTGTTAAAAGAATAGAGTCATAGGAGTATTACAGGAATATAAAAAATAAGTGGCATTTTTTATACAATTTTGTAGTTTGTAAGGCTACTTTAATACCTTTTGAACATTAAGGAGCTATATTGCAAACAGTTGGTAATTTAGGGGCTTTTTTATATTTTTTCCATAAAAATAGTACTGAGCATACACCCAATTTATATTTTCGCCCCTTCATATTTGTATTTCTTCATTCTTGCCCCCATTTTTCAATTTTTATTCGGACAAAGTTTTCCTCCAAGGGTTTAGGACAAAGTTTTCCTCCAAATTGGATTTAAGGAATTTCCTTGAACTTAATCTATAAAAATGAAATCCGGATCCCCTCCAATTGGGGAGAAATTTGAGATTATAATTATTGGTAATCTTATAATTATAATTATAAGATCACTAGCCAGAGCGGCTGCCTGAACCAAACCCGAACCCAAAATGTCCACCTGGAGCCGTGTCGCCATCTCCACCTCCACCGCCGCTGCCTCCACCACCACCACCGAAGAAAGGAGATGGAGGTGAAGATTGTATCCGAGAAGGTGGTGGAGGGTGTTAGTTCTTGTATTGGCTTAATTCAGTTCCAAAATGTAGAGGCTACTGTTCATGGGCTCAAACACTGATATAGAATGCTTAGAATCAAATCTTCACCGTTCATAATGTAGATTCATGTGTCATGAACGTCCCTACAATTTCAGCTCAATTGGACCACAAACGCCCATCGATCAAAGCTGTTGATCAAGGCTAAACAACATTTTTAGAATGTTGTTTTCTCCCCACTGCAGGCCATGTCCGGACAGGGTGCTAGGCTATCTGGACAGGCTTTCCAACAAGCATATTTTTGCTCCGCAAGACCTTGTCCAGACAACCCATTAACCTGTCCGGACACCCTGTATCTATTATGCCTAAAAACGTGTTTTTAGTGGGTATAGGTCTAGGGTTTGATGTACTGATATATATACATTATTATAGAAGAGAGAGGCATGAATTTTCGCCCCCAGAGAATTCGTCGGAGGCCGTGCTAAGAGAGATTATATGTGGTGAGCATTAAATTAAATCTCTCAGAGTTTTAGTTATTCATTTGATAAATCTACGGTTGAAAAATCTATAGGAAGGGTCCGGTAAATGAGAATTACGTTGAAGAAGATTGTGAGTAAGGAGATAAGTTGTAGGCTTATCGATCTTACAAAGCCAAGGTCATGCAAATGGTTGTAAGCGTTTCTAGTGTCTGTAATCTCTGGATAATCTGTTGATAGTGATTTTCTGGGTTCGGCTGCCCCGGAAAGGTTTTACTTTTAGATTGTTTTCTAAAAGATTTCTTCTTCATCACCAAAATTCTTGTGTGTGATTGTTTTTATTTTGGTGATTGTTTGCTTATATTTAAATATTGTTAATTCCACATTAATTGGGGTTTTGGAGTCGTTAAGCGTTTTTCAGAGGGCCTATAGACTAGACACAGAAAGTGAAACTTATCAAAAGTAAGAAAGCTGATGAGCAGAGAAAAACCAAACCAGCCATGTATAAACACTAAAATATTTGTTGGGTCGTCTTGGGCTCCTCTCAACTTCAAAAGGTAGCTCAAGAGTTGATGTTTTCCTACACACTTATAAATTGACCACCATTCCCTTCCACAAATGATATGAGATAACTCCAACAAATATCTATAATCTTTTGGCTGGCATAGCATGAGGCGCCGCATGTGCTGTATTTATACTATCCAGCAAGGCTGCAAGGGAGAGATTTAATATTGGATCCTGTTTTTGGATGTTTACTGCATACATGCAACTAGATAAATACATCATATCGATCATATTGGTTTTATTTAAAAAGAAAATAATAAATTGGCCGGTCTTTCTAATATCACGTACGTCACCCATTCTTTCAAACTTACCGCTCGCGAGCATGCACTGATCGATGCACCGTCAGTGTCTCCTCTAGGCTCTAGCTACCATAAAATCTGGCTTAAGACGTTACACCAATTGTACTTTGTCTTTTCTATGAAAGAACATTTTGTATGGACTTCAAGCTCTGGATAAGCAAGAGAGACTAGTGCTTTTGAATCTTCTTTCCTTTCTTTCTTGCTTCTTCTTTTCACGGTTTAAGTTTTATTTACTTTAAAAATTATTTCACAATATTTAGTTGTCCATCCACATTGCTTATGGAGTTGCCTCCACGTCAACCAATGGTCAAGTCACGTGTAGCCATGTATTTAAAGAGAAGTCATGCATGCCCACAATTTGGGTGAGAAATTTCAATTTTATTTAGTAAAAAAAGAAAAAGCAAGGATGGAAGGATTGGAGCCACCTCCCCTGCAATACGTCATCCAAGCTTTGATGGACAATAACTGAGACGCACGATCGATGTACATGCTAATTATACAGGTTGGGTAAGTATATACTTAGGGTGAAATACTGCTCAAGTTAACCTTAGGATTTACTTTAAAAACTTTTCTTGATTCAGGGCGCATATTTTGGGTTACCACTCGTGTAGACATCATATATATGATGGTCACGTACATGGAATACGTCATTCTTGGACGATTGAATGACTTGCACTCTTTGATGAATTGAATCCAACATTTCTTGCAAAACAGTAACAATTAGTTATAAAAGCGAGTTGGGAGGGGGCGGAGCTAGAGAGAGTGAAAGAGAGCATTTTTGGTTAATTGGTACAATATTCTATAAATTAATGGTTAATTTTCCTCTTTTTTAGCTAGTTTTCACTCTTTTTTTATTTTTCTTGACAAACGGATCGAATGAATAACAGGGAATGACAGTGTCGTCAGGCATTAAAAACAAAGATAAAGTACTGTTGCACTGTGCCTGTGGTAGCCGTACATGTGGTCGCCATGCAAAAATGAAAAATGCATGCAGTACATATGTACTTCATTTACTGCATTATATGCCAGGGCAATAAATTGATATGTAATTATATATAAACAGCGACATGCACACGCTAATGCATAGCCAACTGGCTTTCTTAAGTTTTTTAGATAGATTGATCAGAAACAGGGATATGTTGTGCTGTGATTTGCTTGCTTAGTAGGAGTAATGAAGAGAAGGGAGCTTTTAAATTTTTAATTAACAACACATGATCATTAAACATCAAAAAGCCAGCAACTGATGAAACATGTAACTCTAAATTAAACGACAGCTGCAATTAGCATTAAAACATGAAAAATGGGAAACACAGCAACTGATACAACTGACAATCATCGGATCTCTCATAGGAGCCACCCAACGACCACAGTTAATTAGGCAGGGTACACGACAAAACCCAACACAAATGACAAAACACACATTAAGCCAAAAATAGGGTAACTTAAGGAGATGGGAACAGGCCATGGCTACCACCAACTCCGCCACCGGCAGCACCACCCAAACCACCGGCAGCTCCACCGAGACCACCGGCACCACCAACTCCAGCGCCAAGGCCACCAGCACCCCCAACTCCACCACCGGCTGCACCACCTAGACCACCAAGACCACCTGCACCACCTAGGCCACCAAGACCACCAGCACCACCTAGACCACCAAGACCACCAGCACCGCCAAGACCAGTACTAGCACCGGCAATGCCACCTATCCCACCAACCCCACCAATTCCACCGACTTTGCCAATTCCACCAAGGCCACCAAGTGTCGGCAGCACACCGCCAACGCCCGCATAGCCACCCAACCCGGCAAAGCCACCTACACCGCCGTAAATAAAATTCTTCTTGTCACCCAGGCCCGTGCCGCTAGGTGACTCTGCCTCTGGTGCACTAGCATGCACAGGCAGTATTTGCTCGCTGGGCATCTTACGTGCATCTGCATATTGTACTACCACTAAAACAACCACAAAAATCACACACCAGTACTTCGCCATCTCTCTCTCTCTCTCTCTCTCTCTCTCTCTGAAGCACATATGAGTTGGTGTTGCATGGGAGCATTATATAGGAGGTCAAGCGGTCGGGGACGGTTGCGAGTAATAAAGGGTTGCAGTAAATGGGAATGAGACTTTGCTCTCTAGCGATCTCGAGAAAGGAAATTCTTTCAATTTGGAATCAGAGTTAGGTGGAATCAAAAGAAGCGAAAATTTATGGAACTTCAATTTGTTCATAATGACTTTGTGACTTGTGTAAGGATTCGCTGTTATTAATAACAGCATGTATAATGTAGTTTAATCAACTGTTAACTAATCAACATACATCTAAGACAACGACCCGAATTCTTCTTATGTTATATGGTTCTTGGTTTTCAGGATCGGGCACCAATTAATAGAATCCAAAAGAATAGTGCATATATACATTACTGGTCTAAAGCAGCATGCTGCATGCATAACCTGCTTCCTTAATTGAATATATTATATGGTTTTTATTTGTAGAGCTATAAAAATCAACTGAGATTGCTGCTTTGTGGGAGCAATATTTGAGCTGTGAAGGGTTATAATGTAGTAAGGGTGTAATGGCGGCATTCCTTCCCCTTGCAACCTTATGGTCCTTATTCAACCTATAACTGAATTGCTAAGAGGATCACGACTAATTATGTAATAAAAATCTGAAAGGACAACAAATATTTTATCTAGCAGTAACAAGAACTAAAAAAAAAAAATAGTAGTAACAAGAACTAATTATTAATTAAGCACGATAATTATATATATAGCTCTAGCTACCTCAAAAAAAAAAAAAAAAAACTAATTATAATACATGTTGCTCAAAGATCAACAAAATAGAGTGACACTTCTAGCTAGGTTATTAATTAAGGAATAACAGAGTTACAGAGGCATTAAGATAAATTAAAAAAAGTTTGGCGCAGGAACCCAGGTATTATAAGGATCTTCTTCGCTTTTCTCAACCTTTTAGCAGTTGATTTCAGCTCTCACTACAAAAATTATTTGGTTTTGTGATGGCCATATAATGACTTTTTTGGCCAAAAAAAACAAGTTCATTAATTGTTTAGTGACATTCAAATAGTGACTTTTTCAAAATAGCAAAGAGTGCAAAGACTAAAAAATATGATAGTGTCGTTTGAACAGTGCAAAACGACACTATTTGGTGACATTTTAAGTAAAACAGCACCGTTTATAAAAGGTGCCTTTTTCACTGGTATTATAACAGGCTTAGCCCTATTTTAGCTTGTAGCCCAACAACTAACAACTTCTTATTACAACTCAGCATAACAGCTGAAGCCCAACTACTTAATACCCAAACGTAACAGCCTTTCATCCAATTATTTTACAGCCCATCTCGCAGCCCATAAGAAGCATCTCTCTCTTCTTTATGTTTCCTTCTTCCCTCTATGAGATAAATGTTTAATTTAAACCTATAAATTTTGTATAAAGTTAAACCTAGAAATTTCATGTAAATTTAAACCAAACACCAAATCCATTTTTAGTTTTATCTTTGGATGAGAGTAATAATATGGTGAACCTTGATTTCATAAAATGTTTGAAATCAATAGCGGTTAAGAATCTATAATGTGATTTTATAATTAATTAGAAAACAATTAATTAAGATCTAAAAAATATAGAGAAGTGCTACACATCCCAAAACATTCATCAGAGAGTTACCTTAAAAAAAAGATTGAGAAGGTATTCATTGACTTTTGACTGGAGATAGATAGATAATACTTAGGGGTGGGTATCGGTTCGGTTAATCGAAATTGTCGGTTAAATTAGTTAATTCACCAATTATACTTTGATAAGAATTTATTTTGAAAGTTTCAGTTAAACGGATATTTCAGTTAATCGGTTAGCCGTGGGCTTTTTTAATTGGGCCAAAATTGATTGTTTTGGAGCCCAAGCTATTTTTTTGGAGGCTAAAATAACTTATTGAACCAAACAAATTTTAAATTGGCCCATTAATTAACACAATAAGAGTCCACCAAACATATGTTATACGAATAAATTGGTCATAGAATCCACCAACTAATATGTTCTACTAAAAAAACATAGCTAATGCCCTTGTAATCTTCATTCTACTAAAAAAATATTTACTATCGGTTAATTGTTAGTTAACTTCGGTTAACCGACAAAAAAATATTTATACCGATTAATTGAACCGACGTCGGTATAAAAATCCTTAACCGATTACCGACTGACTTATGGCGGTAGTCGGTTAATATCGGTTCGGTCGCAGTAGATAGATAGGCGGTAAACGGTTAATCTGTCCACCCTTAATAATACTAGTCTAATGAGGCATCTTCCGATAAGATAGTGATACCAGACTCTAACTCAAGATAAGGTTGTGCAGTTTAAATTTGAATTTTGTAATTGACAGAAATTTCCTTCAACCTAATATGTCATTTAGCATGTAATAGGCACATGATTTTTTATTACAAAGTTCCTCTTCCGTTAACTCCCTCCCTTTTAACGTTCTCTCTCCAACACAAAGAGAAGACTCAGCTGCAAAGATTTTGGTCGGAACTGCTCAGAACCACCATAAAATCCGGTCATCAACCTCTAGCCAAGTACTGTGCTAAAAAAATGTCCAAGGATTGCTAGGTTCTTGCTGTTAATAATGGGAAAGTTTGTGTTACAGGTTGGAAGACGATTACACCTGTAAACTACAGATAAATTAAACCCCTAATCAATTTGAATTGCCAAATGAAACGAATATATGTAGAATAGGTGAACCCAAAAGAGAGAGAGAATTCAGCAAAAATGAACAAAAGGGACAAATTAAAAGATCAAAGAAATCCCAACTGAAATTCGCTCGGCAGGTTGAGTCCGACCCTGCTCCACCGCACCAATCCTCAACACAAAGGCAGCCTATAAAAGAATCCCAACAATCCATTCTGCTTTAGGAATAGAAATAAAACCACGTTCAATCGTGTGCCCACAAAGGAGGAAGATGAATGGTTGAGGAGAGAGACTCTTGAACTCTCCTCTCTGTGTTGGAGAGAGAAGGTCAAAAGGAAGAGAGTTAACGGAAGAGTAACTCCGTCAGTCATAATTTTTTTAAGACACATGACAGTTTATTAGTTTGGGTCGAAGGAAATTTTCTCCGTTTGAAAGAAATTTATGTCATTTTGTATAATTTCAGTTAAAAATCCAAGTATCTACCACGTGGTAGATGCCTGATACCCTCTGGATACGCACGGCATGCATGCAGATATAAGAAATCTAGACATAATTGCATAATTAATATACTACTCCACCTTCCATCTATGTATAAGATATACTATATATTCCTAAACTTCTATATATATATATATTCCCTCACACTTCTGTAGCATGCACACCTTCCTGCGATAAATTAATTAAAGAGGTGAAACAATATGGCCAATGGATTTCTCTCTACCATTGCCAAGAAATTGCTCATCCTGGCTGCCTTTTCCCTGCTCGTCTTTTCACTTCTTGGTAATACAAAAATGGAAGAAAAAAAATTGACTTCTTTTCTTTTCTTTTTTATTTTTTTAAAGAAAACTTAACTTAATTGCATTTATTTTGCGATCTTCTTCAATCTAAAACTCTAGTTCCGCCCAGTACTAAATATGTTATATAACTAAACAAAATTAAATTCGACGTTCATTTGATTAATTTCTCTTTCTTTTTGCAGGAAATGCTGCGTCGACACTTACATGCATGGGAACATGTGAAGACATTCCGGATTGCAATCGCTTTTGCAGAAGATCGGGTTTTCATGGAGGGAAATGTTATCCACCCGGCCCTCAACAATACGAATGTTGCTGCAAGTGATGCCTTTGTTTAACTTAATTTTCACATCAGCGTGGCAAGGTTTCTTCCTGCCTTAAATAAAATCAAAGTTGACGAGTACAATAAGACTTTGTTTCTGTTTGTATGCCTATTGTAAACGAATCTGAGAATCCGTTTGTTTTTCGTCGAAAATAATTTTCAGCGGAAAATATTTTTTTGAAATCTCAGTGGTGATGATCAGTGCGCTCTTACTTAATTATAACTGCTGATATATATATATATATATATATATATATATAAAAGCTTTTATTGAGGTCTCGGTGGTGATAAGCTTTCAACAAATAACATGCATGGGTTTTTTAATAGGGAAATTATATCTAAACACTTTGGGTAAACACGCTAAAATATTTTTGTCCCTAAGTTTTTTTTTTTTTTTTTTTTCGACAATTTACTCTTTGGGCCAATCAAAATTACAATAAAATCCATTCCGTCAATTTTTTTTTAATTGTCGTTAGATTGGTTAAAACGCACCGTTTTACCACATCAGCATAATAATTTTTTATTTAATTTTTAAACAAAATTTTTAAAATTTTTTTTTTTTAAAAAAAAAAAAAAAAAGAAGAAGGGGTGGCCAGAAGCCACCCCAAACCACCCCTGGGGTGGCCGCGAGCCACCTCTTGGGTTTAGGGGAGGCCTGCGGGCTACCCCTAACCACCCATAGCGTGGCTCGAGAGCCACCCGGGTTGGCTTCCGACCACCCCAGGGGTGGTTTGGGGTGGGATGGGGTGGCTTTCGGCCACCCTTTTTTTTTTAAAAAAAAAATTATTTAAAAATTAAATAAAAAATTATTATGCTGACATAGCAAAACAATGCATTTCAACCAATCTAACGGCAGTTAAAAAAATTTAACGGTAGGAATTTTCTTGGCATTTTGATTGATCCAGGGAGTAAATTATCGAAAAAAAAACTTAGGGACAAAAAATTTTTGGTTTGTTTACCCAAGGTGTTTAGATATAATTTTTCTTTTTAATATATCTCTCTCATGTTCACACATGGGTTTTTAATTAAATGAATAGAATAATTTAAAAGTAGAAGAAATTTAGATAATCGGTTGTATAGAAGTATTGAAAAGTGGTTAGCTAAACTAGATAAAGTAAATTTTGGCTATCCATTTTGCATATAAATTTGCATAAACTATTGTGAATGCTAGAAAGAAAATATGAAACAACTCCAATTCCTTTAAAGAAATGAAAGAAAATGCCCCGATCCAATTTTTGTATATGATTGGAATACTTGATATATAGCTATAAATAGCAGTTCATAAAATTTACAATCTCCTTCCTGCACAATGATATAGTTACGTATCCAGCTTCTATGTGGTAGTAAATTGGTGGTTTTCACTACTTGAGAAACTGTGATCGATGGAGAAAGAAAGAAACAAACAAACAAAGGAAGAAAGAAGAAAAATGAGAAAGGGGAAGTGGTTGTCTACTTTACATACGTGCGGAACTAAAGGAGAAGATGAAGTCCTCCAGTGAGGAGGAAAACAGGAAGGACCGGCACTCAACCCAAGAAGATTACTATTGCCCAATGATTCCCGCCGTTGTTGCCTCTTGTTGCATGCAGGCTTTCGCCTAGCTTCCTTTTGCTTTAAGAATCGCCGCTCTTTGCCGGATGACTGAACGGTCATCGAAACACCTCTATGACCGTTATCCTTGCATTTTACTACCACACTCCTAGGAGGAGGCGCCACTAGCCCTGTAGGTGGAGTGTGCCTTAGGCTCAACATGATGAGGAGACGAGAGTGCGAGAGCTAGAGGGAGATTGCGCTATACGACTATTTATAGGCTTATAGCTATCGAAAGAATTGTGGTTAAAATTTTTATCTTTTTTGTTTCTTGGGGCGTATGTGTGATTAAAAAGTAATATAAGTGGAATGACGTCGTTTTGATCAAAACCCAATTATATTAAGGTATTGGATTCAGACATTTTATCCAGATCTATTACCGACCCAATCACAACCCGATTGTATAAGGTCACGTGCCACTCACATTCTCACCTTCTTCGCAAAGAAGCCCATAAATCTATACTCAAAGATCTATGCTCTCACATGCTTCGAGCTCGAAATCTTGGCTTATTTGGGTGTGCAATTTTTTTGTATTCTACTTAACTTAACTCAAAATTGTGAATATTGAGGAGAAAAAGAGTTGAGATTATATTTGGGTAGTTTGAGGAATAAAAAATTTAATTAAAAATTATATATATATATATATATATATAAGCATATATATATATATATATATTAAAATAAAATAAAAAATTTTGGAGTGGTTTTGAACCACCCCTAGGGATGGACGAGTCACCCCCAACAACGGTCTTGGGGTGGCTCGGTCACCCCAGAAACAGGTAGGGGTGAACCACCCCTGAAAAACCACTTGGGGGGTGACTTGGCCACCCTCGAAATAGATGGGGGGGGTGGCTCATCAGCTGCTTGGAGCCACCCTCAAAACTTGGCCAGCCTCAACTGGTTTCGGGGGTAGCCGATCCACCCCCGAGAGTGGATCGGCCACCCTTAAAACTAATAAGGTGGGTTGGCCACCCTTGAAAACTAGTCGGGAGTGGCGAACCCAGACTTGGTCAAATATCTTCGTGGTCCTATCTTTCTAGATCCGTCTAGAATGGAATTGCTTAGGTCATATCTTAAAATGTGTAAGTTAAAGACTCAGAGTTTTTCCTCGCTGTGGGGCAGGTCGAATCGACGATCCATATTGTTAAAAAAAAAAAAAGAAAGAAAGGAAATTGTTAAATTATGTTCTCAATGATTTATTTCTTCAATATACAGGATTATATATACACAACAAGTGTGTGAATTTTCAAGGAAATAGCAAAGAATAATAATTTTCCTTATATAACAGATTGACTATTTTCCTTCAATAATCAAATTGTCTTTACTGCTTGATTGAGTGCAATGTATCCTTTCCTTGTATGGTTGTCTTCCAGTATGGTAGGATTTGATATTTGTGGATCCTCTCTTATTGTAGCTTGATATCACGTCTGTCATGGGATGATGTCCATGATCTTCAGCAGTCTTGATGGTGTCTTGTTCTGGAAGGATAGTTACACCTTGATGAGCTACAATATTTTCGACAGGTGGAGATTGGTTAACAGCCCCCTCAAGCAAATGGGAGGGGCATGAACCATAAGCTTGTCACATAAGAGCAGAAATCGGGCAGAGGTAAGGCCCTTGGTGAAAGTATCAGCCGGTTGATCACAGGTGGAAATAAAATTGAGAGTGATGTCTTTGTTCAAGACCTTCTCACGGATAAAATGGTAATCCACCTCAATGTGTTTAGTCCGAGCACAGTAGATAGGATTAGACGCAAGGGCCATGGCACCAAGATTGTCACACCGAATGACAGGGGGATTAATAAGAGGAAGGTGGAGGTCCTTTAGCAACATGCGTAGCTAGTAAAGTTCCGCTGTAACCATAGCCATAGCCCGATATTCGGCTTCAGTGCTGGATTTTTAGACAACGGATTGGTTCTTAGCACACCAAGAAATCAAGCAGGGACCAAGAAATACTCCAAAACCAGTGGTAGATCGTCTATCATCAAGGTCCTTTACCCAATTGGAATCACAGTAGGCCTGCAAAGAGAGGGTACCCTGAGTAAAAAAAAGACCATGATCCACAGAGCCCTTAAGATAGCGAAGAACACGTTTGAGGGTTGTCCAATGACTGGAGGTTGGAGAGTGCAAGTGTTGGCAAAGCTGATTCATGGAGTAGGCTATTTCAGGACGGGTAAATGTGCAATATTGAAGTCCTCCTACAAGCTATCGATATTTAGTGTCATTATCAAGTGGAGTACTATCCAAGGAGGACAGTTTGGATCCTAAAACACAAGGTGAACGAGATGCTTTGGCTCCCAACATTCTTGCTTTGTGCAGTAAGTCCACAATATACTTGGACTGCCATAGGTGAAGGCTGGAGGCTTCACGGTGCACTTGAATGCCCAAGAAATAGCTTAACTCTCTAAGGTCTTTCAAGGAAAAGTCTGTTCTGAAGCTTGTCAAGAAGGGAAGCAATAACAGAGCCATGAGTCCTTGTAACTAGAATATCATCAACATAAATTAAGATAAACAAGTGAGCTATGCCTTGATGATATAAAAATAATGAGCTATCAACCAGAGACTGGACAAATCCAAACTCAAGGAAAGAATCAGACAGTCTATTAAACCAAGCACCTGGGGCTTGGTTCAAGCCATAGATGGCTTTGTGTAATTTGCACACGTGACCAGGGAACTCAGGATGCACGAAGCCTTGAGGTTGTGTCATATAAACATCTTCTTGTAACTTGCCATGAAAAAAAAGGCATTTGAAATATCCAATTGACGAATTGGCCAATTAAAGTGGACAGCAATGACAAGAACAACCAGGACAGTAGATGGCTTGATGACGGGGTTGAAGGTTTCGTTGTATTAATACCGTTCCTTTGATCAAATCCTTTGGCCACCAAGCGTGCTTTATAGCGTTCAATGGAACCATCGGGCTTGTGTTTGAGTTTGTAGACCCATTTGGTCTGAACAGGATGACGACCTGGAGGTAGTGGACATCAAGACCATGTATGGTTAGCCAGGAGCGCATCAAATTCCTGGTTCATTGCTTCACACCAAGATTGTGATTTAAAGGCTTCAGAGAAACACGAAGGTTCAGCCGTAGTGAGGGAGCTATGTAAAGCCCTTAGTGGGTGTTTGGTGGAGTAAAAGAGCTTGTAATCACCAAAGTTTTTGGGCTTGAGAAACCCAGCCTTGGAACGTGTAAACATTTGATGAGGTTCCTGCAAGGAAGAAAGTGCCTAATTCTGAACATTGGGTAAGGGTGCCACCTGCAAGGGAGATACTTGAGTAGTAGATGCTAAGTTAGACAAACCAGATTCAAACAGGTGTAGAGAGAGATAGGGTAGGAGAGGGGGTCGTGGGGTCATGGGAGTGGATGAGAGGGATGGGAGGGGATTGGGCTGTGTCGGCGATGGTAGTATGGGCATGGAGTTGTTGGTAGACGTAGGGGTAGTATGTGTATTGGGGGGGCAGTATAGGCATGGGGGTGGTGATGACATGTTAGGGGCAGGTGTCACGTGATTGTGGGCTGGTAGGGGTGATGTGGGAGGAATGTGAAGAGCAGGTAAATGGGGTGAAATATCAGGCAATTGAATGACAACAGGATTGTCGTTGGTGTCAATTGTACTGAATACCTCTCAATGTGAGGGTTGCTCGTATTATATAGAAATTATCTAGGTAATTACAGGCTGTATCTCAGTGATTACAGCAATCTAGGGAAACAAATAATGTAACTAAAATCTACCTATTAATTACAATATCCTATAGCTATAATACAAGAACATGCCATAACTAGAAAGACTAATTATGGCTAACTATATATGGACCGTATCTGATTGACAGCCCCCCTCAAATTGATGCTGGTCGATCAAGAAGCATCAATTTGCCCACAAGAAACTGATGACGTTGTCGTGTTATAGCCTTCGTGAAGACGTCAGCTATCTGGAGATCAGTGGAAACATGAGGAAGAGAGATAACACGAGTGTCCAAGGCTTCCCTAATAGAATGACAGTCTACCTCAATATGCTTCGTACGTTCATGGTAAACAGGATTAGCAGCTATTTGAATGGCACTAGTATTATCAGCATAAAGAGGAGTAGAATCAGTTTGAGAAAAACCAAGCTCAGCCAGAAGCCCACGAAGCCAGACAATCTCAGAACAAGCAGCAGACATTGCCCGGTATTCGAATTCAGTAGATGATTTAGAAACGCGAGCTTGCTTCTTACTCTTCCAAGAAATCAAAGAATCACCAAGAAACATGCACCAACCCGTGACAGACCGCCGAGTGTCAGGACATCCTGCCCAATCCGCATCACTATAAGCAACAAGGCGAAGAGGAGAGCCAGTTGGAAAGAACAAACCACGGCCAGAAGAGCCCCGAAGATATCGAATGATACGCCGAACAGCAGCTAAATGAAGATGGCGGGGAGTTTGCATAAACTGGCTAACCTGCTGGACAGCGAAGGAAATATCAGGCCGAGTAATAGTCAAATAATTCAAGCTGCCTACCAACTGTCGGAACACAGTAGGATCAGAGAGAAGATCACCCTCCTCACGTCGATATTTCACATTAATCTCCATAGGAGTATCCACCGAAGAATCCTCCTGAAGACCAGCTAGACTAATCAAGTCCTGGGTATATTTGTGTTGATTCAAGAATATACTGGAAGAATCAGCGTGCACCTCCAACCCCAAAAAATACATAAGAGGACCAAGGTCTTTCATATGAAAAGAGTCTTGAAGATTCCGCTTGAGATGTGCAATCAAACTGGAGTCGGTTCCCGTAATGACAATATCATCCACATACACAAGTAAAAGAACAAGACCAGTCGGAGTCTTGCAAAGGAATAAAGAAGAATCATATTGGCTTTGGACAAAGGAGAAGCGAAGCAGAGTAGACCTGAATTTTTCAAACCATGCCCGAGTAGCCTGTTTTAAGCCATAGAGAGACCGCTTCAATTTACACACAGCGGCAGATGGAGATGAAAACAACCCCGGAGGAGGAGTCATATAAATATCTTCTTTGAGATCACCATGAAGAAAAGCATTTTTGACATCCATCTGGTGAAGTGGCCAGCCTTGGTAGGCGGCAATAGAAATAATTGTACGCATTGTAGTCATCTTCGCGACCGAAGCAAATGTCTCCTCATAGTCCACCCATATTCTTGCATGTTCCCAAGAGCAACTAATCGGACCTTATACCGATCCAGAGTCCCATCAGAGCGAAGCTTAATCGAGTAAACCCATTTACAACCAATGGCTTTAACATGAGAGGGGCAAGGAACCATGTCCCATGTATGATTGTCCTGAAGAGCCCGAAGTTCCTCATCCATCGCTTTCCGCCAACATTCATATCTAACAGCCTCGGAAAAACATGTAGGGATGGAAATAGAAGATAAAGTAGCAGTAAAGGAAGTGTGGGGAAAACCATACCTATCAAGAGGACGTGATACCCTAGCAGATCGTCGAAGACCAGACTCATGAATTGTCTCAGATAGCGGGTCAATCGGAGAAGTTGTCGGAACAGTTTCAGATGAAGGGTCAGTCTCGGGGAAGGGGCAAAGTTGGTAGACGTTGAGAATACACAATTCCAGGTTTGAACCGCTCAGGCAGAAGAGGCAATTCATCAAAACAAGGTAGAATACTAATCTCAGGCAATGATTCAACATGTGTAGAAAAGAAACATTGATGCCCAAAGAACACAACATTACGAGATATACGAAATTTGTCAGAACAAGGATCATAGCAAACATAACCTTTGTGTAAAACACTATAACCCAGAAAAGCACATTTAACAGACTGAGCAGAAAGTTTGTGACGTTCATGAGCAGGTAAATGAACAAAACAAACACATCCAAAAGTATGCAGATTAAGATAGCTAGGATGCTGATGATACAAACGATAATAAGGAGAATCAAATTGCAAGACCTGAGAGGGCAGTCGATTAATTAAGTAAACGGCAGTAGATAATGCCTCAACCCAGAATTTAGAAGGAATAGAGGACTCAAGTAATAAAGTACGAACAACATCCAAGAGATGGCGGTTCTTTTGTTCCGCCACCCCATTTTGCTGAGGAGTATAAGGACAAGAGCGCTGAGAGACAATTCCTTTGTGGCGTAAGAAATCATGAAACTCGTGGGACATGTATTCTCCACCAGAATCAGACCTCAAAATCTTAATGCCTGTAGAAAATTGATTCTCTATATATGCTACAAAGGTCTGGAAAACAGACAAAACCTCGGATTTGGCCCGAAGAAAATAGACCCAAGTATATCGACTGAAATCATCTATGAATGTTACAAAATATTTATATCGAGCATGAGAAATTACAGGAGAAATGCCCCATACATCACTATGCACAACATCAAAGCATTTTGTAGCACGACTACCATGAGAAGAAAACGAAAGAGTTTTACTCTTACCAAGTTTGCATACAGAACAATCAAATGACAAATTTTGAGAAACTCGTTCTTTATTGCCTAACACACCAGAATTAAACATATGAGACAGAATAACAGAATTTGGATGACCCAAACGTTTGTGCCATACTTCGTTTGGGGTGTTAACTGTGCTACAAGCCAAAGATAAACAACTAGGAATTGAAAAATGCAGTGGAAATAGTCTGCCAACTTTAGGCCCCTTCGCGAGTATCTTCCCCGACACCTGATCCTGCACAAGACAACCATCACGAGAGAAATGGACATCACAGTTTTTTTCAACTAACTGGCCAACTGAAATAAGACTATTAGAAAGGCCAGGAGAGACATAAACATCTCTGAATGAAGGATTAATATCTCCTACTTCATTAATAGCTAAATGACTTCCATTAGCTACTTGAATATGAGATGAACCATGATATGGACGAACATTGCAAAGAGTATCAGACGATCTGGTCATATGATTGGATGCTGCTGAATTAATAAGCCAAGACTTAGACAAAATAGTACCATTACCTTGGAGCCCTAAGGCAGAAAA